>NC_134268.1:52786015-53119587 GCF_031893055.1 Leptodactylus fuscus
TAACACAGTCAATTTATTCATACATTTGTAGGAGGAATAACCGTGAAACATCATAAGGTGAAGTTATAAGAAAATATGCCACATAATAGTTTTTTCATAGGGAATATGTTCGATATTCGTTTCGAGTAGAGCCTCAATGTTCGACTACTCGATGGGATATCGAATCCCATTATAGTCTATGGGAAAAAATGCTCGTTTCAGGGGAGACCACTATTCGACTAAAGGAGAGTCACCAAGTCCACGAGTAGCAGGAGAAGAGTGTTTAGGAGGAGAGCTGTGCAGTTAAAGTGCAAGGACCCCATTATAGTCTATGGGGTCCGTGCACTTTAACTGCACAGCGCTTGCAGTTGCACTGATAAAAAGTCAGCTCCCTTGTAACAGAAAGCTGCCAGCTCTCCTGACTAGCAAGGATGAACCTGCTGCAGAGCCAGCGTTGATTTGCCGCAGGTTCGTTCTTGCTAGTCAGGAGAGCTGGCAGCTTGCTGTTACAAGGGAGCTTACTTTTTCTCATAGGAATGAATTGACCAGCATTGATTGGCCAGTGTAAAACATTCAGCCAATCAATGCTGGTTCTGCCAGAGGCTCGTCTGTGAGGAGGTGGAGTCTAAAATCAGACCACAATGGAGACTGCTGTGGGCCGATCTTAGACTCCGCCTCCTCACAGACGAGCCTCCGGCAGAACCAGCGTTGATTGGCCGAATGTTGTACACTGGCCAATCAACGCTGGTCAATTCATTCCTATGAGAAAGAGTCAGCTCCCTCATAACAGCAAGCTGCCAGCTCTCCCGGCTAGCAAAGACGAGCCTGTGGCAAATCAACACTTCTGCAGCAGGCTCGTCCTAGCTAGTCAGGAGAACTGGCAGCTTGCTGTTACAAGGGAGCTTAATTTTTCTCATAGGAATGAATTGACCAGCGTTGATTGGCCAGTGTACAGCATTCGGCCAATCAACGGTGGTTCTGCCAGAGGCACGTCTGTGAGGAGGCGGAGCCTAAAATTGGACCACAATGGAGACTGCTGTGGTCCGATCTTAGACTCCGCCTCCTCACAGACGAGCCTCCGGCAAAACCAACGTTGATTGGCCGAATGCTGTAAACTGGCCAATCAACGCTGGTCAATTCATTCCTATGAGAAAAAGTAAGCTCCCTCATAACAGCAAGCTGCCAGCTCTCCCAACTAGCAAGGACGAGCCTGCTGCAGAACCAGCATTGATTGGCCGAATTCTATACACTGTATAGCATTCGGCCAATCAATGCTGGCTCTGAATCGAATCTTTACTGCGAATAGTTAGTAGTATTCAATCGAGTACGAATATTTGGAATACCATAGTATTCGATCTACTCACTCAGCTCTACTAAAGGTACGTCAGGAGATATGACAAGTCATCTTTAATACTTCTGCTTACTGTATTCCAGAATAATTTTAAAAATATTGATTGATTTAATGAACTAAACTTTTGCCAAGTTAGTTTTATTTTGATTGGGCAATAAAAACAACAATATGGAGAACACATCATGGTGATAGCACACGGATTCAGTCACGGACTCACTATAAAAACAGACGATGCTTAGTGGTGGGTATTGATATACCTGATGTCACTGGACTATAGATTGCAGACCCAGGGACACGTCATAATAGGCACTGCTACAGTAGTGGCTTCATGGGCTCAGGCCCCAAATTCCAGATACCAAATGAAAACTATTGTGAACCATATTGACTTATATTATTATTATAGCGTATTATGCCATATTTCATACTAGCACTAGTATTACAAAAATGAAGAAACAAGGTATAAGCTCCAAGATCAGACTACACTACACACAATGTTTATGGAGGTACAGTATAGTAGTGGCCCATAGGATATGTATTATTATGTATAAAGTGATATGTATTCAGGATCTGTATAACACACAGCTCATGGGCCTTAAATAATTAAGAAGTATTCCTATTATTAATTAATAACAACTAAATAATATATAATAATGGATGTATATGTGTGTGTGTATATATATATATATATATATATATATATATATATATATATATATAAATATATAATCAAGTAATTAAATAATAAATATATTATATTCAATATCAAATAATTAATAAAAATTTAAATAACTTAATTGATTGAGTTAAGGGGACAGTTCCCTTTATATTGACTGGTCACTTAGGCGGGGACAAAACTGGTGGCCTTTGTATATTGATGGATTCTAGAAGTCTAGGAGAATAGAGTATTTAGATTTACGGTTTCTGTACAATTGTACTGAATTCACCACGTTCCATTCTTTAAGAATAAAAAGGAACTTGGTCGTATATTGTATATTCATAAAGATTTCACACATATAACCACACTTGAAAAACCACACGGAGACCAGTTCTGCTATACTAAGCCACTACACACTTTTGTTGTCAGATGAGTAAATAAGGTGAGATTTAGGTGATGTATATTGTATATATGGTTGTATGGTTGCATATGGCTATAGGGTTGTATGAGTGGGCGCCTACAACCATATAGCCCTATGCAGATGCACGGTTTGCCCTATAGTTAAAGATTCCCTGGTGGGGCCTCCAGTGGGGTGAAGCAGTTGTCATCAAATCCTGACATTATTACAATGTCAGCCATAATCTAAAGAACAGCTGAGTGACAACCACTGATGATGCTCACAAATACAAAATGGACACAGAGCGGCAAAATAGTGTAGATCTAGCAAAACTCCGAGGTTAGGAACAAATATGAAAAAGACCAAGTGACCAAGATGGCCCCTCACCTTGATATGTTGTGAATGAGTCACAACACCATATATACTTTGGATCAGTGGGGATGGCAGCAGATAGGTCCAACCTCAACAGGTAAATGGATGTCAATGAATGCACATGGAAGCAGGGCCTTCATCCCCAAAAATCTAGACCGACTGCAGTCTTAGGAACAAATAGGTCACCCTTGTAGGTAAAACATGTCTCTTTATTGCACGGTACAACGGCACAATGTGTTTCGGGGACAGACTCCCCTTTATCAAGTGCAACAGTAATACAAAAAAAATACTGGGCTGGTGTTGGAAGGAGACAAATTACTATGGGGGCCCAAATGGGTATCTTTAAACAGCCCCTGCTTGGACTATTACAGAGGACTGAGCATGGTCTTTAGGATGCTGTGCAGGCGCACTACCGGCAGAAGACAAAATGTTCCCCTTTATTTGCCCCCAGTTTAATGTCCTTCACCAGATAACCCCACAGTTTAATGTCCCCCTCTATTTGCCCCCATCTGGAAGGGGACATTAAACTCGAGCAGCGAGAGAGACTTTTTACTGTAGGGTCCATATGAGGAGAACATTATAATATGGGGGCAGCGCTGCACCTCCCATGAGGCGACCTGAAGTGACTGCTTCAGGCGGCGCTATGCCAGGGCCCCGGGGAGGGCAGCATTTTTGCTGACCTAAGCCAGTCCAGGACAAGCTGTCCTGGACTGGCTTAGGGTCACTGTCACTGAGCGGTGGATTGGGGAGGCCGCTGGAGCAGCGCTGCTCCAGCGGCCGCCCCTCACGCTCAGGTAGAGAGCAGGTCCTCTCCATGCCTGCAATCTGCCTGCTAAAGACACTCACTCTGCTCGTCCCCGCCCCCTCCGCTTGTCCCCTCCCCCTCTGTGTGGCCCCGCCCCTTCATCTCCTCTCCGCCCCTACCGCTCCGCCCCCTCCTCCTCCTCCGGCTTTCTGACATCCGCCTCAGGCGGCAGAAACCAATGGTTCACCCCTGTATGGGGGTAAATAATATTAGGGTGAATGTTAGGAGCATTATATTGTGTGGGGAGCACAAACAGAAATGGATGGGAATGGGCGCGCTGCACATTTTGTCCCTCTTTCGGTATTTTGAAAGTTGAGAGGTATGCTTACAGTGCTGTATACTTTTTATACAATGGATGTTAGGAATGGCATAAAGGAATGATTTATTAAAATTTAAGATGTATTTAATTTTTCTCAGAGAAGGGGATACAAGAAATATCTGCTGGAGGATCTTGCAGGATAAGGATTTATAGGATTTATCCAGTTCTTATTGATTTAAATGGTAGCTGTATATATCCATTTGCGGTAGATCTCCCCTAGTGGTAGCTGCAGGGAGTTAAAGTATTATAAATGTGTGAAGGAAAGCAGGGAATATGGAGCTCTATAAAGATTTATTGCAAAATTAAACTGCATAGAATTTTAGGGAGTAAATCTTAGACTTTACATATGTGTAGTTTCAAGCTGGACTCCTTGCAAGGAGGTCGAGATAATAAGACTACTTTGCAGCAAAGTGATACTATTTATCCCACCAGACCAAGAACATTCAAGGGTTATTGTAATTTTATATTATTTTGACATGCAACAGAGGCATCTTATAAATTTATATCGGTGGGATCCAGGCAGTGACAATATCACAGATTGCTAAAATGAAGGGAAAGAATCATCTTGCTAAAAGGCCTGGAATTATGGACTTCATTAAAAAAGTTATAGCATCTGAAGATGGGCTTACACTTGGTTCACATCTGCATTGGTATGCCATCCAGGGGAGTCCGCATGGGACCCCCCTGAACGGAATATAGAACTGCAAGCGTTGTGCAGTGAAAGCACACGAACCCCATAGATTATAATTGGGTCCGTGTGCTTGCCGCGCACTGCCCGCATGAATCATGCGGAGAGGAAAGTAGATTGTGAAGTACTTTCCTGTCCGCATGATCCCTGCGGAGATCTGGCAGCAAGCACACAGACCCCATTATAGTCTATGGGTATCCGTGTGCTTTCTCTAGCACTCCGCTTGCACTTGTGTTCGGTATTCCATTCGGGGGGTCCCTATGCGAAATCCCCCGGACGGAATACAAACCCTGATGTGAACGAGGCCTTATAGACTGTTGTGACCATTCCCTACAGATATCAACTTGTGTTGACTTCAGGTCCAGCCCCGAAGCACTTGCCGGGTGATCTATATCAGAGCCTATCTATTAAAAGATGGGTATTTCTCATTGCACCGTTGGTTTCTGGCCAAAATGGTATCTGATGCTATTAAAGAGCCCTCTTTTACAGGCTTTGCTTTTACAGTGTTCACTGTACAGTAAAAATGACAGGTAATGGTATTATTAGAGTTAGTAGGATTGCAGTTATATCACATTTCAATATGAATCATGATAATGCTTTAAAACTAAATTTAAAAAAATACAAAAAAATAACCTTATTGTGTGTAAGAACTTTTTTATTTTTCTGAAGGGAGCTGTTGTTTTTCGATGGTACCTTTAGGAGGTACCTGTAACTTAACACTTATCACTTGTAATTCTTTTTTTTTTTTTTTTTTTTGGAGAAGGGGAATTACCAAAAAAAGTTAAGCCATTTTCTGAATTATGACCCAAGGGTATATAACTGTTGCGTACACAGTTGTACATGTTTGCTATTGAGTGACATTATAGAATGTATGGCACAGGTATGCTATCATATACCAGCCAGAATATTTTTGTAAAAGAACAATCTAAAAGAGAACTAACCCTCAGGTGTTAGATATTTCATCAGTAAAATGCAAGAAATACAATTCTAACAGGTATTGTGTAATCCTTGGGCATTTCAGGTCTTCGGATTATAGTATGTCATCATCATTAACATATTTGTCAAGACATGTGAACCTGGAGTTCTATGTACATGGGGAACAAGGAGTATAACATGTCGGTATAATGCTGTAATTCATTTCTGTGAGGATTACTTTTGCAACAGAGTTCAGGAAACACCTGACATTGGTTATGTAACTGAATGTGTATGAAGACAGTCCACAAAGGAAAGAGAGAATCTGTATCTGTAACCATTCACTACTCGGGAGACCGTGCAAATACAACAGATTTAGGTATATCACTATAGGGATACAAAAGAGAAGGGGGGACAATGGAATGGAAGTAACCCACCCACTCACCTCTTACCTACACTGGATATCCAGAGTTACACTGTGTAACAGTAATGGGACACAGATTAACCATTACAACATTGATGGTTCATTTATTTATAATAAACAGGAACAACTAGTACTTGTACCCATTGCCTGTAGAGTGGGTGCACACCTATGTATGTACTGTCCCCATGGGAATGTTTTTTCTGTTACAGGAACAGAAACTTTTTGGCCAGTCAAAAATCCAGTTTTTCTTTTAGGTTGCATTTTATCTGATATTCTTCCATGTATGTTCCCTCATCCTTGGTTAACTGTAGGGCCAAACCATCTATGACTTGATTACAGCTTTTCCTTAACTCCATTTAGTATGTTCCTGACATGTTCTAGTACAGGATTGGCAAGCCTATACATGGTCTTTGTTCTAGGTCACTCAGCATTTGTGTGCGCGGATTTAGTCTTTGAGGAGAAATGTCTACAGGCCTCATAGCCTCTAACTTGGCCTTTTAGAGCTTTTGTCCGGGCCTTGTGCTTGACAGCTTCCAAGCTGATTTACTGGACCTATACCCATTCTTTGGGTATTGTAGACTGAGAAAAGGAAAGGAAGTTTTATGGAAAAGAAAATACACTAAAAAGGCAGGGCACAGGTCCTAGAAGAGGATAATTTCTGAGCTCCAAGCTCAAGCCCAGATCACCTCATGAATACATATCTTTATTGTTGGATGTGTTTTGCAACCTGTAACAGACTTAGGCATCTTATTGCCTTCAAAAAAGATCCATGAACCAATGTTCCCTCTAAGCCCTGGAAGCTGCTGAGAAGAACAGCTAGTGAGCTGGGCAAGGCGCCGTCAATGATGGGCGACCTGATGGCCAAACAGTACCACCCTGTAGTAAACAAGAAAACGCTAATCTAGTGTATAGATAGTATAATGATCATTCCTTAGTCCCCCCCTCCCCCCCTCACAGATTGGTGCTGAGGAAAGTGACGGGCCGACCCGGCACTCAGGGCTCAAGAGGACAGACAGCAATATGGTGGGTGCCATATTAAACAACTGTTGGTTGCTGCCTGTCCTCCTGAGTGCATACCTCCCAACTTTTGAAAAGTCGAAAGAGGGAGAAAATGTGTGGCGCGCGCAGTGCGCCGTGGCAAATTTGGCTCTGCCTACTTTTATGTTGACTCCGCCCATTCTCATTCATTTTTCACGTGCTCCCACACAGTATAATCCTCCTAGTCACCCGTAAATTATATGTCCCCGTCTGTCTCTCCCCCAGTTTCATATACACCCTTCATCTGCCCCGAGTTTCATGTCCCCCTCTATCTCTGTCTCCAGTTTCATGTCCCCTCCATCTCTGCCCCCAGATTCATATCCCCCATCTCTGACCCCCAGATTCATGTCCCCCATCTCTGCCCCCAGATTCATGTCCCTCCATCTCTTCCCCCAGATTCATGTCCCCCCATCTCTTCCCCCAGATTCATGTCCCCCCATCTCTGCCCCCAGATTAATGTCCCCTCCATCTCTTCCCCCAGTTTCATGTCCCCTCCATCTCTGCCCCCAGATTCATATCCGCCCCATCTCTGCCCCCCAGATTCATGTCCCCCATCTCTGCCCCCAGATTCATGTCCCCCATCTCTGCCCTCAGATTCATGTCCCCCATCTCTGCCCCCAGATTCATATCCCCTCCATCTTTGCCCCCAGATTCATGTCCCCCATCTCTTCCCCCAGATTCATGTCCCCCATCTCTGCCCCCAGATTCATGTCCCCCATCTCTGCCCCCAGATTCATGTCCCTCCATCTCTGCCCCAGATTCATGTCCCTCCATCTCTGCCCCCAGATTCATGTCCCCCCATCTCTGCCCCCAGATTCATGTCTTCTCCATCTCTGCCCCCAGATTCGTGTCTACTCCATCTCTGCCCCCAGATTCATGTCCCCCCTCCATCTCTGCCCCCAGATTCATGTCCTCTCCATCTCTGTCCCCAGATTCATGTCCTCTCCATCTCTGCCCCCAGATTCATGTCCCTCCATCTCTGCCCCCTCTGCTCCTTCATCTGCCCCCAGTTTCACGTTCCACCTCAGTGTACAGTCATGGCCAAAAGTTTTGAGAATGACACAAATCTTATATTTTCACATGATCTGCTGCCCTCTGGTTTTTATGTGTGTTTGTCAGATGTTTTTATCACATACAGAAATAGAATTGCAATCATATTATGAGTAACAAAAGCTTATATTGACAGTTAGAATGAGTTAATGCAGCAAGTCAATATTTGCAGTGTTGACCCTTCTTCTTCAGGACCTCTGCAATTCTCCCTGGCATGCTCTCAATCAACTTCTGGACCAAATCCTGGCTGATAGCAGTCCATTCTTGCACAATCAATGCTTGCATTTTGTCAGAATTTGTAGGTTTTTGTTTGTCCACCCGTCTCTTGATGATTGACCACAAGTTCTTAATGGGATTAAGATCTGGGGAGTTTCCAGGCCATGGACCCAAAATCTCTATGTTTTGTTCCCTGAGCCATTTAGTTATCACCTTTGCTTTATGCCAAGGTGCTCCATCATGCTGGAAAAGGCATTGTTGATCGCTAAACTGCTCTTGGACGGTTGGGAGAAGTTGATCTTGGAGGACATTCTGGTACCATTCTTTATTCATGGCTGTGTTTTTAGGCAAGACTGTGAGGGAGCCGATTGCCTTGGCTGAGAAGCAACCCCACACATGAATGGTTTCAGGATGCTTTACAGTTGGCATGAGACAAGACTGGTGGTAGCGCTCACCTTGTCTTCTCCGAATAAGCTGTTTTCCAAATGTCCCAAACAATCGAAAAGGGGATTCATCAGAGAAAATGACTTTACCCCAGTCCTCAGCAGTCCACTCCCTGTACCTTTTGCAGAAAATCAGTCTGTCCTTGATGTTTTTTCTGGAGAGAAGTGGCTTCTTCGCTGCCCTCCTTGAGACCAGGCCTTGCTCCAAGAGTCTCCGCCTCACAGTGCGTGCAGATGCACTCACACCTGCCTGCTGCCATTCCTGAGCAAGCTCTGCACTGCTGGTAGCCCGATCCCACAGCTGAAACACTTTTAAGAGACGGTCCTGGCGCTTGCTGGTCTTTCTTGGGCGCCCTGGAGCCTTTTTGTCAACAATGGAACCTCTCTTCTTGAAGTTCTTGATGATGCAATAGATTGTTGACTGAGGTGCAATCTTTCTAGCTGTGATACTCTTCCCTGTTAGGCCATTTTTGTGCAGTGCAATGATGACTGCACGTGTTTCTTTAGAGATAACCATGGTTAACAGAAGAGAAACAATGATGCCAAGCACCAGCCTCCTTTTAAAGTGTCCAGTGGTGTCATTCTTACTTAATCATGACAGATTGATCTCCAGCCCTGTCCTCATCAACACCCACACCTGTGTTAATGGAGCAATCACTGAAACGATGTTAGCTGGTCCTTTTAAGGCAGGGCTGCAATGATGTTGAAATGTGTTTTGGGGAATGAAGTTCATTTTCTAGGCAAATATTGACTTTACAAGTAATTGCTGTTAAGCTGATCACTCTATAACATTCTGGAGTATATGCAAATTGCCATTAGAACAACTGAAGCAGTAGACTTTGTAAAAATTTATATTTGTATCATTCTCAAAACTTTTGGCCATGACTGTACACATTAAACTTACCTTCTCCTCGCTCCCCCGCCGCTCTCTCCGCACCTCTCTCTCTCGCACACAGTTGTAGGCGCGATGTGACATCACATCACGTCTACACAGTGACTAGCCGAATGCAGCGGCAAAGCAAGGAGCTGAGCTGTGACAGCTCCTTGCTTTAGTCGCGTCTGTATTCAACTCCTCCGGACGCAGATCTGAGTTTAGTGCGCGGCACTAATTCTGGATGAGCGGAGCGGCTGCAATAGGTGAGCGGCTGCCCGCGCGTGAATGCTATTGGGAACAGTGCCATGAACTACTCCTGTCTTCTTCCTAAATATTCCTGCACTATACCAACAGGGGCACCCCAACAACCATAAGCCAGGAGACATCACACAAGGTTTGCCCCATATGCAAAAATCTACACTACCATCACTAAGAAGCATGAGAAATTTGGCCAAGATGAACCTGGCCACCATGTTGAATATCACTCCACTAACACTCCCATCCTCTCCTCCTTCATAAAAATAAAATAACCTAGTCAATATAAGGTGCAATATTTGATCATGATTAAAACATAAAACATACATGTGCATCACATGAAAGCAACTATTATGTTTTAGTATGTATAATCTATACTTCTATAGACTAAGAATTAAGTCAGATATCCATAAGAAACTAACAATAACCTGTACTGAATATCAACTGATCAAATAATACAAGAGAATATATGTATACAAAATATAACAAGGGGATAATTCGCGACCTTGATCTTCACCTGGAGGTGGACATTGTGATCTACCCTATGTACACAGTGTTACTACTTCGGTACTCTATTCATGTATGTGCACTGTGTTTTAACATTGTATTGTATTGTTTCATGTACCTCTTACTATTGAGTGTTAACATGTACTAATGTATTTAGTGCAGTTACATATGATCATTTCAAACTCGCTTTATGTAATAATTGGACTGGCACTTTTTTGGATACACTTCAGTGTACACAATACTTATTGATCTATACAATTGTTATTTTATTTATCTACTTATCATGAATTATCACTGGTCAACAGCCAAAATGTTTCGGGCATCAAACCAGTTGTTCTTAACTAATTTTGGGGTGCTGAGATTGAAATTGATGCTAAAATTTTAAAATTGGCTTTACTTTTCATGATATAGACGTGCATTTTATATTTCTATTTATATTTGGTTAAGAAAGCCTACCACCTGTATTTTGGCTGCAAAATAGGCGACCAGGACAAGAGTTGGGCTCCACACATATGCTGTAATATATGTTCTTCAAATCTCAGACAGTGATTGAACCGGAAGAGACAGTCTATGCCGTTTGCAGTGCCAATGGTCTGGAGAGAGCCATCTGACCATAGTGACAATTGCTACTTCTGCAAAGTGCCTCCAATTGGGAAAGGAATTTCAAAAAGAAAGATGTGGACTTTACAGTATCCGAATATTCCATCTGCGATACGCCCAGTAGCTCATTCTGAAGAATTGCCAGTTCCAAATGCTCCAGAAACATTCTCGCTCGATTCCACTGACGAGGAAGAAGAAGGAGTTTGTCATGAACCATCTACCTCGTCAGATCCAGACTTTCCTGCATCACTCTCCACTGAACCGCACCTTATATCGCAAAGTGAACTTAACGATCTTGTTAGAGATCTAGACCTGCCCAAGAGTAAGGCCGAGCTCTTAGATTCCAGACTTCAACAGTGGAATCTGTTGGCAGATGATGTTCGAATTTCTTTCTTTAGGAACCGTCAACAGTCTCTTGTCCAATTCTTCTTCATGGAGGGTTATCTGTTGTATGCAATAACATTTGTGGTTTAATGGATGCTCTCAAAATCAGCTATAACCCCGATGAGTGGAGGCTATTTACCGATTCATCAAAGCTAAGTCTTAAAGCTGTCTTACTTCACAATGGCAATTCACTACCATCAGTTCCAATTGGTTATGCTGTTCACATGAAGGAAACCTATAACAACATGAAAGAGCTCTTGAGATGCATAAACTATGATCAACATCTGCGGTGCCTCTGTGGTGACTTGAAGGTGGTAGCGCTAGTGCTTGGTCTACAGGGAGGATACACCAAGTACTGCTGCTTCCTATGTGAGTGGGACAGTCGTGCAAGATCAGAACACTACAAGAAAAGAGACTGGCCACTCAGAAAGTCACTGCAGCCAGGGACTAAAAATGTTATGCATCCAGCACTTGATCAAGCAGGAAAGATTCTGTTACCTCCTTTACATATCAAGCTTGGTCTTATGAAGAATTTTGTAAAGGCAATGGATAGAAATGAAGAGGCATTCAAATATCTCCTCTGTAAGTTTCCAAGGTTGAGTGAAGCGAAGATAAAAGCAGGAGTCTTTATTGGTCCTCAGATTCGTATGCTTCTTCAAGATGACGAGTTTTACCATTTGCTGTGTGGCAAAGAAACGACTGCATGGGAAGCATTCAAGTTAGTCGTGACTAATTTCTTGGGAAACACCAAAGCAGATAATTATGAAGAGTTGGTTGAAAATCTCCTGAAGGCATATAAAAACCTGGGATGTAACATGTCTTTAAAGATTCATTTCTTACACTCTCATCTAGACTTCTTTGCACCAAACTGTGGAGCGGTGAGCGATGAACATGGTGAACGATTTCATCAGGAAATTGTGACTATGGAAAAGAGATATCAGGGTAAATGGAACCCATCAATGCTTGCAGACTACTGCTGGACAATTATCAGAGACAATCCCATGTCTGAATACAAGAGATGTGAGTAAAGGAGCCGAATAGCAATTCAATAAGGATCTACGTTCCAAAGTTCAATAAACATACTTCATTTGTAAAAAATTCTTAGATATGACTATAAATTATAGTTCATTTTAGATAGAACTAAGTTTCCTAAGAATATATTTCCAAAATTTTAAAAACTGTAAACTTGCACCTCTATTATTGCAGAAGTAATAAATATGTATCATATTCTATACAATTCACAAAACAGTAAAATGAGAACTCTTCGATATCATAGAAACTAGAGCCAATTGACAGTTTTCCTTGTGATATTTGAATTCAGCACATAAAAATCATTAGGGAATGACTCATTTCATTTCAGAAACAAACAACTTTTGAAAATTTGTTGACCAGTGTTATATATGTGTTGCTATATTTATTGGGCCTTATTAGTGTTATACTTTGGAACTCCCTTATCTGTCCTGGATTATCTGTCCTGGATTCATGAGTTTCTAACCCCATATTTTTTGGCTTGGGAATAATAAACTTGTTATACTTTTGATACATATCTTCTTTTGTGTTATTTGATTAGTAGATATTAAATATAGGTTATTAGTAAGCTGTAATAGTTGCCTATGCCACATTTGCAGTTGCTTGACACAAATAGTCTGAGAGGCTACGTGCCCATGATATTTAAAGAGAGTCTACCACCTTCCCCTAGTATATTAAACTACCGCTACCTTACTACAGAGCACCTTGTCTGGATAAACATTATACCTTTGTTATTTATGTCTCTTTTGTAGATTTAGGAGGAAAACAATTTTGAAATCATATGTAATTTAGGTAACAAGTGCACTGGGTGTGGGCCTTCAGCCCCGGGAGAAATGTTCTTACTGCTAATTTAGAGGTTTAAGGATCAATTGTCCCTTCAAAGAGTTGCACAAGAAGGAGATGGTATAGGTGTGTTGCTAACTCTAGACCCATCTCTAAGCTCCCCATCATCTTTAAACTCCTGGTCTATTCCCGCCTAATCCACTATCTCTCTGCTAACTCTCTTCTGGACCCCTTACAATCAGGTTTTTATGCACTAAACTCTACACTAATGGCCCTTACAAAAGTCTCCAAAGATCTCCTGACAGACATGTTAAGGACACTATTCACTTCTTATTTTTCTGGATCTCGCAGCAGCATTTGATATGGTAGATCACCAACTCCTCAACATGCTCCACTCTATTGGCCTCAGGGACATTGCACTCTCTTGGATTTCTTATCTTTCTAACCACTCATTTAGTGTATTATAAGAAGGTGCTATTTCTTTTCCTCATCCCCCTGCTGCTCGGGTTCCTCACGGCTCAGTTCAAGGCCCATTCACAGCCCCTATTGGACAAACCATCAGCAGATTTTGCATCCAATACCATCTTTACGTTGGTGACCTCCAACTATATACCTCATGCTGAGACATCACCCCTACTCTACTACAGAATACTAGAGACTGTCTCTCTGCGGTCTCTAACATCATGTCTTCTCCTCTCTGAAATGTAATCCTTCAGAAACTGAACTTCTTGTGTTCCCTCCATCTACTAACCGACCTAACCCTGATATCTCCATTTGTGCCCATGTTCTTACTATTACACTGAGGCAGTACATCCGCTGTCTTGAGGTTGTATTTAACTTGTATCTCACCTTCACCTCACATATTCAGACACTTGCACGCTCTTGCCATCTGCACCCCAGAAATATTTCCAGAATCTGGAGGTTTTCTCACTGCAGAAACATCAAAAACCCTCATTGTCGCTCTGATTCTTTCTCGTTGTCACTACTGCAATTCCCTTCTAATTGTTCTTCCTCTTACTAAACTCTCCCCACTACGATCTGTCCTGAATGCGGCCGCCAGACTCATCTTTCTTTCAAACCGGAACACAGATGTAGTCGCTGCACTAGTTGCCCATCCACCACAGAATACAATATAAAATTATCACTCTCAACCATAAATCCATCCATAGTGCTGCCCCTCCCTACATTTCCTCCCTCATCACTGGCTACCACCCTAACCGTCCTCTCCGTTCTGCCAATGACATAAGACTTATATCCTCTGTTATCCAAAAATCCCACTCCCATCTCCAAGACTTCTTTTGAGCTGCACCAGTGCTCTGGAGTTCTTTACCCCGGACAATCAGATTAATACTCAACTACAGCAACTTCAAAACAGCCCTAAATAAAATCTTTTTTGGCAGGTTTATTACATGACCTGATCACATTGTTATATACTTCCACACACTATGCTAACATTTCTTATACTAAGCTATCATTTTTCCTCTATTCCTGAGAATCTGACCCCTCCATCTAGAAGTTACCCTGTACTCCATGCCCTTAGTATCTGTATATTCACAGATACCAGCCAGTGACGGCTCATACTGATTCAGTTATATGACCTTATTTATTAAAAGATGGCTGGACCATTGTTACAAACAAGCCCTCTTACTTCTTGTGTCTCCCTATTTCTTGTAAGCAGGGCCCTCACTCCTATTGTTTGGTAAGGTAATTCTTTGTCACATTGTAATGTCTCATATTGTCTGTTCATGTCTCTTCTATAAAGTGCTGCAAAATACTGTATGTTGGTGTTATAAATAGTTAATATTATTCACCATTGCAATGTATTCTGTTATGTGGTGGTGGCAGGTGAATATGCTTGGGGAGGTCATAGTGTTATACTTTGGAACTCCCCTATGTATCCAGAACATGTATATGGATATGATTGTCCTAACCATTGTATTCCAGGTGCATTACAAAGTCTGTCCACACCTTGTATATACTGTATATGCTAAACCTATCCTAAGAAAAGGCCATCAATATCTAGAACTTAGAAGACCCCTTTAACAATTGCTTGCATCGATTTATAAACAATCGAATATCCTTATTGTAAGTTTCAAGATGTTTGTGTTTATATTTCTCAGACTAGAGAGAGATCCCATTATCTACCAGATTTTTTACTTCTTAGCATGGGTAGAGTCTCAGCTGTTCGGCAGCTCAGTCCAGAGACATTTTTGGCTGATACACAAAGGAAAGATAAATAACTTGTGCTAATTTCCAGCCGAACTGGCAGCAAAAACTAAAACTACAAATTTAGCTGCAGGTTTTACTCTGCAGTTTCTTTGGGCTCTTTTTTTAAATTTCATAGGACTATTTTATCTATGTCCAGCTACCTATGCATATGCAGTGTTCCCCAAGGACAATGTTTGTAGTGAAATGTTGTATTTAAAGGGGTATCTGTCAGAAGGAAAATGGTGACACAACCGGCAGTGGACAGCGTCATAATCACCCTGATATTTTTGTGAATCTTGGCTTCATTTGCACAATATTCATGTTTTTGCTAATATTCAAATTTGCCAACACCCAAGTGCAACCCCTTCAACACTGGGCCATATAGGGCCTGTAAGAGAATTTCTCCTAAGCCACCGGGACACAAGAAAGAATGAGAAACTACCAACCTCCTCCTTGGTACCGCTAGCTGTGAGAAGATACACATGTACTGTATGTATATCATATCTATGCAATTTGGAATTCAGTGATATTTTACTGTAGATCTCACTGTTTGATGTAATTCACTATTTTTATGCGGTTTATTATACGTGACTGGTGTTCAAGAAGTTGAAAAGGTTATAAAATAATATTTGGGGTATAGATTGCCAGTCCTGTATTTTCTAAAAATATTTTTCTGCTGTGTATATCCTTAAACTGATGGATAAGGACATGGACAACCATTTACACTTAAAAGGGTTGTCCCGTTATTAAAATTTTCTCATATACACAGGACAGGGAATAAGTGTCTGATGGCTGGGGGCTTTATTGCCAGGTCCTTTAGTAATCAGAACTGAAATGTGCCATAGAAGTGAATGGAGTGCCAAACGCACATGTGCACACGGAGGTCTTAGGAGGTCTGAAAGTGAGGCACATTCACTGGGTCCTCCTGATCACTGGGGGTCCTGATGAATGAGCCCCCACTGATTGGACACTTATCCCTGTCCTGTGGATAGGAAATAAGTGTCCATAACTGGGGGAACCACTATAACTTCATGATTAAGTGACTCAAGAGAAAGTTGGTAATGGTGCAAGAAGCTCATGGTTTCTTTATTTTGGGTTCAGTAAGGCACATTACACTTCTAAAACAGGTTTTAAACAGTCTTGCACACAACAAGGAGGTGCAGATGCATAAGGCATAAGTAGGATGGAGCAGGTTTCGGCCAGGGTCAGCAGGTTTTGGCTTCTTTGCTAATGTTACAATCATTTTCTCAGTTTCCTAAAAATTACCTACAATACCCAAGCTGTGGGGTGTAAGTGCAAAGGGTGCTAGATGTAGCCGGACGTGTATGGATCTAGCTGTGGCAATGAGGGTCTCTATTTTTCTCACAAACTTTGTCGCACAAAAATCAGAGCAAAGCTCAATTTAGGTTCCCCTCCAGTCAAACTTCAGCTGGCTACTGACACAATACAAGGGGTAGATTGACCTTCTAAGGGCTTCTAAAGATGAGCCAAGTTGAGAGAGGAGATTCTGTCCCCAGACGGTACCATACCATTCAAAGACACTTTTTATTCCCTTGTGTCGACTTGGCTTCTATAGTGTGTTGATCCAGTGACATATATATATATATATATATATATATATATATATATATATATATATGGTTTGTGTTAGATTTTGACATTTTAATGGTAGATATTAAAAGTTATATTATATTCAGTTCCTTTCTGTGGTACAGTCCTATGAAAAAGTTTGGGCACCCCTATTAATCTTAATCATTTTTAGTTCTAAATATTTTGGTGTTTGCAACAGCCATTTCAGTTTGATATATCTAATAACTGATGGACACAGTAATATTTCAGGATTGAAATGAGGTTTATTGTACTAACAGAAAATGCGCAATATGCATTAAACCAAAATTTGACCGGTGCAAAAGTATGGGCACCTCAACAGAAAAGTGACATTAATATTTAGTACATCCTCCTTTTGCAAAGATAACAGCCTCTAGTCGCTTCCTGTAGCTTTTAATCAGTTCCTGGATCCTGGATAAAGGTATTTTGGACCATTTCTTTCTACAAAACAATTCAAGTTCAGTTAAGTTTGATGGTCGCCGAACATGGACAGCCCGCTCTCAAATGATCTGAAAATAAAGATTGTTCAACATAGTTGTTCAGGGGAAGGAGAGGGGTGCCCAAACTTTTTCATAGGACTGTATATACTTTTGAAGGCATTGACATTGCTATTTCTTAGCAGTGATATCTACTGTTCACATCATGTGTGCCAAAGCAGATGTGAACAAACAAAAGGTCATATGAACCACATGAAAGTTGGGCCGCATGCGCCAAAGAATATGCACAATGACAAGATAACAAAGAATAAGGAGTATGCGGTGTTTCAAGATATGGGGTATTCACAGTAACATACACAACCAATTCAGTATCCCCCCCCCCATTCCATTCAGTATCTCTACAGTGTCTCCCCAGTATAGTAATCTGCCTGATGAAAGGGCAAGCTAATGTAAAATCGTGTCAGCTCACTTACGTGTCTCCAGTCAATAGTCCATATAGAATCCGCCTTGATTCAGCCGTGTTATAATCCTCCTCAGTGAAATACGCCTGCACGGAAACTAGCCTCCCAGCTTGAGGTGAAATACAAATGGACGAACGATGAATCCAGCATGCAATCACTGATAAAACGTAGCCTTTATTTGAAAAAATATCCAAGATAAAAAGTGAATCAATTGATATCTGATATTTCAAGGATGATCCATGATGGCGAGTGGAAAAGATAGCGTCTGGCTGACGCGTTTCGGAGCGCTAAATGGGCTCCTTACTCATAGCCTGACGAAACAGATACAAATGCTCCTATATATAGTGAAAGCCACTGATTAAGCAGCTGTGAAAGAACCGGAAGTGCAAAAACAAATGATGCGACTTGCAAACACAAACACTAACCATTGATATTAAAAACATATACAAAGATAAAAAACATAATAAATGGTGTTACAAAACAGCTACCACATCAAGATTAATTGAGTACTCATATTTTAAAATATGACACTAGGAATGAGATACTGGCAATAGGAGAATCTATATACAGAACTATAGTAAACGTTTGCCCTTAACAAAGATGGCCGAATTAAGGTCTAATGCACATGCGCAAGTTCGGATTCCGATCATGTGACCTAGGAGTTATGAAACACAACTGAAGACAAGCAGCCCAAGTCCACATACCCAAAGCGATCAACAGTAAACAGGTAAGTGTAGTGAAATAATATTAAATTGTAAATTAGATGTATGTGTATGAAAACAAAAAATATGTACTAAATTTTGTAAATTTAAGAAAGATCACTCCTAAAATTTAACCCTTTGGGGAACCGAGTGTCTAATTTCAAAATCCAGAATGCCTCCCTCATACGGACCTGTTGTTCCCAATTACCGTTTCTTTTGGGTTTTAAAACCTTTTCAATGGCTTTGAAAGTAAAAGTCGATAAGTTACCATCGTGTAAATCTCTGAAATGTTTGGTGACACCAGTAATTTTGGTAGATTTTACATTAGATATTGAATAGCTCAGAGATTCTCAATCTTAGCGGTCTAATAGTGCTTTTAATGTATTGCATCTTACATGACGTACATGAAATCATGTAAATGACATGGTCTGTTCCGCAATTTAAATATTTGTTTATATTAAAAGAAAAATCTTGTGAGGCATTAAAAAGCTTGGAGGTTTTTTCCACATATCTACAAGTCTGACATCTTACGGTGCCGCACTTGTAGAAACCTTTGATGTGAAGCCAAGTTTCAGATACAGTATGTTTATCACTGAATAAACTGGGGGAAAGGTGATTGGCTAAAGTTTTATCCCTTGTTGAGATAAAGTTAATGCCTCCCGAAATTAGAGAACCAAGGGTATCATCCTGTTTCAAAATCCCAATATTATTTTTGATAATTTTGACAATATTGTTATAATCCAAGCTATAGTTGGTCGAAAAATGTAGATTGCAATTTTCTCTTGTATTCTTTTTGTGTTTTTTGGGGATCAAAAGTGATTTTCTGTCAATGTTGTTGACAACATTGATAGATCTATTAATTAAACCTTTGGAATAACCTCTCTCTGTGAAACGTTTGCACATGTCATCTTTATGGGCCAGATATAAGTCATTTGAACTGCAGGCTCTTTTGAGCCGCATTAATTCTCCTGTTGGAAGGGCACGTTTAGTATGTTGGGGATGGGAACTGCTGAAATGTAATAAGGAGTTCCCTGCCTCCCTCTTTCTATACAGATGAGTTTCCACACATTTTTTAGCCACATTGCCAACCAAAGTGATGTCCAAAAAATTGATTGTATTTTTATTGTATTCATGTGTGAAAATGAGATTAAACTGATTGTTGTTGATCAACTCCATGAATTCAGGTATTTTATCAGTGTCACCCTTCCAGACAATGAGTAGATCATCTATGTACCTACCATATTGATAGATGTTGTGTCTGAATGGATTATTTGAATGAAAAATGACCTTTTCCTCCCACCATGCCATGACGAGGTTTGCCAATGAGGGCGAGAACCTCGCCCCCATTGGCACCCCCCGTACCTGGAGGTAAAATTTGTCATGAAACATGAAGTAGTTATGTTTGAGTAAAAAATCCACAACATCCACTACGTATTGATTCACTTCGGTTGAGAAAGTTGCATATTTATGTAGATGTTCTCCTAGTGCAGTCAAAGCTACATCATGTAACACAGAAGGATATAAGGAAACCACATCACATGTAAGCCAGGTGTGATCACCCCTCCACTCAAACCCATCGAACAACCTTAAGACCTCTTTTGAGTCCCTAATATAACCTGGTGTACGTGTCACCAAAGGTTGTAGGATCTCATCAATCCAATCACATAAGTTTTCAATGACGGACCCCATACCAGATACTATGGGTCTGAGTGGAGGGGGGAAAACCTTTTTGTGAATTTTTGGCAAGCCATGCATGATGGGTGTTATGGGGTATTCGGGGACGAGATATTTCGCTTCCCTGGATGTGAAAATACCCAAATTCACTCCCTCCGTAATTAACCTGGATAATGAATTGGTGAAATGCTCAGTAGGATCCCCAGAAAGTTTCCTGTATGTACCACTGTCCTCCACAATATTTAGCATAGATTTCAAGTAGTCATCTTTATTTAAAATGACTACTTTCCCTCCCTTGTCAGCCATCTTGATTATTATTTTGTCATTTTTTTCGAGTAGGCTGAGTTCTGTTTTTTCTCGTTTACTTAAATTACTTTTTTGACTGATGGGAGTATTGTATAATTTTTAGAGATGAGCGAACAGTGTTCTATCGAACTCATGTTCGATCGGATATTAGGCTGTTCGGCATGTTCGAATCGAATCGAACACCGCGTGGTAAAGTGCGCCATTACTCGATTCCCCTCCCACCTTCTCTGGCGCCTTTTTTGCTCCAATAACAGCGCAGGGTAGGTGGGACAGGAACTACGACACCGGTGACGTTGAAAAAAGTAGGCAAAACCCATTGGCTGCCGAAAACATGTGACCTCTAATTTAAAAGAACAGCGCCGCCCAGCTTCGCGTCATTCTGAGCTTGCAATTCACCGAGGACGGAGGTTTCCGTCCAGTTAGCTAGGGGTTAGATTCTGGGTAGGCAGGGACAGGCTAGATAGGAAGGAGAAGACAACCAACAGCTCTTATAAGAGCTAAATTCCAGGGAGAAGCTTGTCAGTGTAACGTGGCACTAACGGGCTCAATCGTCGCAACCCAGCTTTCCCAGGATCCTGAATGGAATACACTGTCAGTGTATTCCCGTATACCCGATATATACCCCGATACCCGTTCCAACGGTGTGCCCCCCCACCTTCACCCCAGAAATACCCTGCAAGTCCCCTAGCAATAGAATTGGGGCTATATACACCCACAATTTTTACTACTGGTATACAGTGCCATTGTCTGACTGGGAATTCAAAGAATATATTGGGAATACAAATACCCTCATTTCTTGCTACTGCCATATAGTGCCAGTGTCTGACTGGGAATTCAAAGAATATATTGGGGTTACGTGCACCCACAATTTTTACTACTGGTATACAGTGCCATTGTCTGACTGGGAATTCAAAGAATATATTGGGGTTATAAATACCCTCATTTCTTGCTACTGCCATATAGTGCCAGTTTCTGACTGGTAATTCAAAGAATAAATTGTGGTTACGTGCACCCACAATTTTTACTACTGGTATACAGTGCCATTGTCTGACTGGGAATTCAAAGAATATATTGGGAATACAAATACCCTCATTTCTTGCTACTGCCATATAGTGCCAGTGTCTGACTGGTAATTCAAAGAATATATTGTGGTTACGTGCACCCACAATTTTTACTACTGGTATACAGTGCCATTGTCTGACTGGGAATTCAAAGAATATATTGGGAATACAAATACCCTCATTTCTTGCTACTGCCATATAGTGCCAGTTTCTGACTGGTAATTCAAAGAATATATTGTGGTTACGTGCACCCACAATTTTTACTACTGGTATACAGTGCCATTGTCTGACTGGGAATTCAAAGAATATATTGGGAATACAAATACCCTCATTTCTTGCTACTGCCATATAGTGCCAGTTTCTGACTGGTAATTCAAAGAATATATTGGGGTTACGTGCACCCACAATTTTTACTACTGGTATACAGTGCCATTGTCTGACTGGGAATTCAAAGAATATATTGGGAATACAAATACCCTCATTTCTTGCTACTGCCATATAGTGCCAGTGTCTGACTGGGAATTCAAAGAATATATTGGGGTTACGTGCACCCACAATTTTTACTACTGGTATACAGTGCCATTGTCTGACTGGGAATTCAAAGAATATATTGGGGTTATAAATACCCTCATTTCTTGCTACTGCCATATAGTGCCAGTGTCTGACTGGGAATTCAAAGAATATATTGGGGTTACGTGCACCCACAATTTTTACTACTGGTATACAGTGCCATTGTCTGACTGGGAATTCAAAGAATATATTGGGAATACAAATACCCTCATTTCTTGCTACTGCCATATAGTGCCAGTGTCTGACTGGGAATTCAAAGAATATATTGGGGTTACGTGCACCCACAATTTTTACTACTGGTATACAGTGCCATTGTCTGACTGGGAATTCAAAGAATATATTGGGGTTATAAATACCCTCATTTCTTGCTACTGCCATATAGTGCCAGTTTCTGACTGGGAATTCAAAGAATATATTGGGGTTACGTGCACCCACAATTTTTACTACTGGTATACAGTGCCATTGTCTGACTGGGAATTCAAAGAATATATTGGGGTTATAAATACCCTCATTTCTTGCTACTGCCATATAGTGCCAGTTTCTGACTGGTAATTCAAAGAATATATTGTGGTTACGTGCACCCACAATTTTTACTACTGGTATACAGTGCCATTGTCTGACTGGGAATTCAAAGAATATATTGGGGTTATAAATACCCTCATTTCTTGCTACTGCCATATATTGCCAGTTTCTGACTGGGAATTCAAAGAATATATTGGGGTTACGTGCACCCACAATTTTTACTACTGGTATACAGTGCCATTGTCTGACTGGGAATTCAAAGAATATATTGGGAATACAAATACCCTCATTTCTTGCTACTGCCATATAGTGCCAGTTTCTGACTGGTAATTCAAAGAATATATTGTGGTTACGTGCACCCACAATTTTTACTACTGGTATACAGTGCCATTGTCTGACTGGGAATTCAAAGAATATATTGGGGTTATAAATACCCTCATTTCTTGCTACTGCCATATAGTGCCAGTTTCTGACTGGGAATTCAAAGAATATATTGGGGTTACGTGCACCCACAATTTTTACTACTGGTATACAGTGCCATTGTCTGACTGGGAATTCAAAGAATATATTGGGGTTATAAATACCCTCATTTCTTGCTACTGCCATATAGTGCCAGTTTCTGACTGGGAATTCAAAGAATATATTGGGGTTACGTGCACCCACAATTTTTACTACTGGTATACAGTGCCATTGTCTGACTGGGAATTCAAAGAATATATTGGGAATACAAATACCCTCATTTCTTGCTACTGCCATATAGTGCCAGTTTCTGACTGGTAATTCAAAGAATATATTGGGGTTACGTGCACCCACAATTTTTACTACTGGTATACAGTGCCATTGTCTGACTGGGAATTCAAAGAATATATTGGGGTTACGTGCACCCACAATTTTTACTACTGGTATACAGTGCCATTGTCTGACTGGGAATTCAAAGAATATATTGGGGTTATAAATACCCTCATTTCTTGCTACTGCCATATAGTGCCAGTGTCTGACTGGGAATTCAAAGAATATATTGGGGTTACGTGCACCCACAATTTTTACTACTGGTATACAGTGCCATTGTCTGACTGGGAATTCAAAGAATATATTGGGGTTATAAATACCCTCATTTCTTGCTACTGCCATATAGTGCCAGTTTCTGACTGGGAATTCAAAGAATATATTGGGGTTACGTGCACCCACAATTTTTACTACTGGTATACAGTGCCATTGTCTGACTGGGAATTCAAAGAATATATTGGGAATACAAATACCCTCATTTCTTGCTACTGCCATATAGTGCCAGTTTCTGACTGGTAATTCAAAGAATATATTGTGGTTACGTGCACCCACAATTTTTACTACTGGTATACAGTGCCATTGTCTGACTGGGAATTCAAAGAATATATTGGGAATACAAATACCCTCATTTCTTGCTACTGCCATATAGTGCCAGTGTCTGACTGGGAATTCAAAGAATATATTGGGGTTACGTGCACCCACAATTTTTACTACTGGTATACAGTGCCATTGTCTGACTGGGAATTCAAAGAATATATTGGGAATACAAATACCCTCATTTCTTGCTACTGCCATATAGTGCCAGTTTCTGACTGGGAATTCAAAGAATATATTGGGGTTACGTGCACCCACAATTTTTACTACTGGTATACAGTGCCATTGTCTGACTGGGAATTCAAAGAATATATTGGGAATACAAATACCCTCATTTCTTGCTACTGCCATATAGTGCCAGTTTCTGACTGGTAATTCAAAGAATATATTGTGGTTACGTGCACCCACAATTTTTACTACTGGTATACAGTGCCATTGTCTGACTGGGAATTCAAAGAATATATTGGGAATACAAATACCCTCATTTCTTGCTACTGCCATATAGTGCCAGTTTCTGACTGGTAATTCAAAGAATATATTGTGGTTACGTGCACCCACAATTTTTACTACTGGTATACAGTGCCATTGTCTGACTGGGAATTCAAAGAATATATTGGGGTTATAAATACCCTCATTTCTTGCTACTGCCATATAGTGCCAGTTTCTGACTGGGAATTCAAAGAATATATTGGGGTTACGTGCACCCACAATTTTTACTACTGGTATACAGTGCCAATTTCTAACTAGGAATTCAAAATGCGCAAGGCTCCCGGAAAGGGACGTGGACGAGGCCGTGGGCGAGGTCGGGGGAATGGTTCTGGGGAGCAAGGTAGCAGTGAAGCCACAGGGCGTCCCGTGCCTACTCCTGTGGGGCAGCAAGCATTGCGCCACTCCACAGTGCCAGGGTTGCTTGCCACATTAACTAAACTGCAGGGTACAAACCTTAGTAGGCCCGAGAACCAGGAACAGGTCTTGCAATGGCTGTCAGAGAACGCTTACAGCACATTGTCCAGCAGCCAGTCAGACTCTGCCTCCTCTCCTCCTATTACCCAACAGTCTTGTCTTCCTTCCTCCCAAAATTCCGAAGCTTTACAGAACAATAACCCAAACTGTCCCTGCTCCCCAGAGCTGTTCTCCGCTCCTTTCATTGTCCCTCAACCTGCCTCTCCACGTCACGATTCCACGAACCTAACAGAGGAGCATCTGTGTCCAGATGCTCAAACACTAGAGTCTCCTCCATCTCCGTTCGATTTGGTGGTGGATGACCAGCAACCCACCCTCATCGACGATGATGTGACGCAGTTGCCGTCAGGGCATCCAGTTGACCGGCGCATTGTGCGGGAGGAGGAGATGAGACAGGAGTTGGAAGAGGAAGTGGTGGATGATGAGGACACTGACCCGACCTGGACAGGGGGGATGTCAAGCGGGGAAAGTAGTGTGGATGTTGAGGCAGGTGCAGCACCAAAAAGGGTAGCTAGAGGCAGAGGCAGAGGTCAGCAGCTTAGGCGAAGCCAGGCCACACCCGGAATCTCCCAAGATGTTCCAGTTCGTACCCAGCCCCGAAAAACTCCCACCTCGAGGGCACGTTTCTCGAAGGTGTGGAGTTTTTTCAAGGAATGCGCCGAGGACAGATATAGTGTTGTCTGCACAATTTGCCTCTCGAAATTGATTAGGGGCTCTGAGAAGAGCAACCTGTCCACCACTTCAATGCGCCGTCATTTGGAATCCAAGCACTGGAATCAGTGGCAGGCAGCAACGGCAGGACAAAGGCCGCCTGCCGTTCACGCCACTGCCACTGCCTCTGCCACTGCCTCTGCCTCTGCCACTGCCACTGCTGACTGTGCTGGCGATGCACTCCAGAGGACGAGCCAGGACACCACTTCATCTGCCTCCGCCACTTTGTTGACTTCTACCTCATCCTCCCCTGGTCCTGTCTTATCTCCTTCTCCTGCACCATCAAAGGCACCATCAGGCGTTTCTTTACAACAACCCACCATCTCTCAGACATTGGAGCGGCGGCAGAAATACACTGCTAACCACCCACACGCGCAAGCCTTGAACGCCAACATCGCTAAACCGCTGGCCCAGGAGATGTTGGCGTTCCGGCTTGTTGAAACTCCCGCCTTCCTGGACCTGATGGCAACTGCGGCACCTCGCTATGCCGTCCCTAGCCGTCACTACTTCTCCCGGTGTGCCGTCCCCGCCTTGCACCAGCACGTGTCACTCAACATCAGGCGGGCCCTTAGTTCCGCGCTTTGCACAAAGGTCCACTTGACCACCGACGCGTGGACAAGTGCATGCGGACAGGGACGCTACATTTCACTGACGGCACACTGGGTGAATGTAGTTGAGGCTGGGACTGCTTCCCAAACTGGCCCGGTGTACCTCGTCTCCCCGCCTAACATTCCTGGCAGGGACACGAGAAGAACACCCCCCTCCTCCTCCTCCTCTACCGCCTCCTCCTCCGCCACCGCCTCCTCCTCCGCCACCGCCTCCTCCTCCGCTGTTAGATTGACCCCAGCTACGAGTTGGAAACGTTGCAGCACTGGCGTTGGTAGACGTCAGCAGGCTGTGCTGAAGCTGATCAGCTTGGGGGACAGACAGCACACTGCCTCCGAGGTGAGGGATGCCCTCCTCGATGAGACGGCAATATGGTTTGAGCCGCTGCACCTGGGCCCAGGCATGGTCGTTTGTGATAACGGCCGGAACCTGGTAGCAGCTCTGGAGCTTGCCGGACTCCAACATGTTCCATGCCTGGCCCACGTCTTCAACCTAGTGGTGCAACGTTTCCTAAAGAGCTACCCCAATGTTCCAGAGCTACTGGTGAAAGTGCGGCGCATGTGCGCCCACTTTCGCAAGTCGACAGTAGCCGCTGCTAGCTTAAAATCTCTCCAGCAACGCCTGCATGTGCCACAACACCGGCTTTTGTGCGACGTCCCCACACGCTGGAACTCAACGTTTCAGATGTTGAATAGAGTGGTTGAGCAGCAGAGACCTTTGATGGAATACCAGCTACAAAACCCTAGGGTGCCACAAAGTCAGCTGCCTCAGTTTCACATCCATGAGTGGCCATGGATGAGAGACCTTTGTGACATCCTACGGGTCTTTGAGGAGTCCACAAGGAGGGTGAGCTCTGAGGATGCGATGGTGAGCCTTACAATCCCGCTCTTGTGTGTTCTGAGAGAATCCCTGATTGACATCAGGGATAACTCAGATCACACAGAGGAGTTAGGGATAGCATCCGATCCGTCACAGCTGGAGAGTAGGTCCACACATCTGTCCGCTTCACTGCGTTTAATGGAGGAGGAGGAGGAGGAGGAGGAGGAGGAGGAAGAAGAGTTGTCCGATGATGTGATGGTGATACAGGAGGCTTCCGGGCAACTTCGAATCGTCCCATTGTTGCAGCGCGGATGGGTAGACATGGAGGATGAGGAGGAAATGGAGATTGAACTTTCCGGTGGGGCCAGAGGAGTCATGCCAACTAACACTGTGGCAGACATGGCTGAGTTCATGTTGGGGTGCTTTACAACCGACAAGCGTATTGTCAAAATCATGGAGGACAACCAGTACTGGATCTTTGCTATCCTTGACCCCCGGTATAAAAACAACATCTCGTCTTTTATTCCGGTAGAGGGGAGGGCCAATCGCATCAATGCTTGCCACAGGCAATTGGTGCAGAATATGATGGAGATGTTTCCAGCATGTGACGTTTGCGGCAGGGAGGGCAGTTCCTCCAGTAGGCAACCAAGTTCTCACCGGTCCACACAAACGAGGGGCACACTGTCTAAGGTCTGGGACACCTTGATGGCACCCCCTCGCCAAAGTGCCGCCACGGAGGGTCCTAGTGTCACCAGGTGTGAGAAGTATAGGCGCATGTTGCGGGAATACCTTTCCGACCACAGCCCTGTCCTCTCCGACCCCTCTGCGCCCTACACGTATTGGGTGTCGAAGTTGGACCTGTGGCTTGAACTTGCCCTATATGCCTTGGAGGTGCTGTCCTGTCCTGCCGCCAGCGTCCTATCTGAGAGGGTGTTCAGTGCAGCCGGTGGCATCATCACTGACAAGCGCACCCGTCTGTCAGCTGAGAGTGCCGACCGGCTCACTTTGATAAAAATGAACCACCACTGGGTAGAGCCGTCATTTTTGTGCCCACCTGTGTAAAGCACCCCAACATGAAACTCCATGTCTGTACTCAACCTCTCCAATTCCTCCGCATCCTCATACTCATCCACCATAAGCGTTGCACAATTCTGCTAATACTAGGCTCCCTCCACCCTGATTTCCACCAACTCTGCTGGTTAGAGGCTCCCTCCACCATGAATTTGCCCAAACTGGGCTGTTTAGAGGCTCCCTCCACCATGAATTGGTCCAAACTGGAGTTTTTAGAGGCTCCCTCCACCATGAATTGGTCCAAACTGGGCTGTTTAGCGGCTCCCTCCACCATTAATTGGTCCAAACTGGGCTGGTTAGAGGCTCCCTCCACCATGAATTGGTCCAAACTGGGTTTTTTAGAGGCTCCCTCCACCATGAATTTGCCCAAACTGGGCTGTTTAGAGGCTCCCTCCACCATGAATTGGTCCAAACTGAGCTGGTTAGAGGCTCCCTCCACCATGAATTTCCCAAAACTTGGCTGTTTAGAGGCTCCCTCCACCATTAATTGGTCCAAACTGGGCTGGTTAGAGGCTCCCTCGACCATGAATTGGTCCAAACTTGGCTGTTTAGAGGCTCCCTCCACCATTAATTGGTCCAAACTGGGCTGGTTAGAGGCTCCCTCCACCATGAATTTGCCCAAACTGGGCTGTTTAGAGGCTCCCTCCACCATGAATTGGTCCAAACTGGGGTTTTTAGAGGCTCCCTCCACCATGAATTGGTCCAAACTTGGCTGTTTAGAGGCTCCCTCCACCATTAATTGGTCCAAACTGGGCTGGTTAGAGGCTCCCTCCACCATGAATTGGTCCAAACTGGGTTTTTTAGAGGCTCCCTCCACCATGAATTGGTCCAAACTGGGGTTTTTAGAGGCTCCCTCCACCATGAATTGGTCCAAACTGGGCTGTTTAGCGGCTCCCTCCACCATTAATTGGTCCAAACTGGGCTGGTTAGAGGCTCCCTCCACCATGAATGTGCCCAAACTGGGCTGTTTAGAGGCTCCCTCCACCATGAATTGGTCCAAACTTGGCTGTTTAGAGGCTCCCTCCACCATTAATTGGTCCAAACTGGCCTGGTTAGAGGCTCCCTCCACCATGAATTGGTCCAAACTTGGCTGTTTAGAGGCTCCCTCCACCATTAATTGGTCCAAACTGGGCTGGTTAGAGGCTCCCTCCACCATGAATTTTCCCAAACTGGGCTGTTTAGAGGCTCCCTCCACCATGAATTGGTCCAAACTGGGTTTTTTAGAGGCTCCCTCCACCATGAATTTGCCCACACTGGGCTGGTTAGAGGCTCCCTCCACCATGAATTGGTCCAAACTGGGTTTTTTAGAGGCTCCCTCCACCATGAATTTGCCCACACTGGGCTGGTTAGAGGCTCCCTCCACCATGAATTTCCCAAAACTTGGCTGTTTAGAGGCTCCCTCCACCATTAATTGGTCCAAACTGGGCTGGTTAGAGGCTCCCTCCACCATGAATTGGTCCAAACTTGGCTGTTTAGAGGCTCCCTCCACCATTAATTGGTCCAAACTGGGCTGGTTAGAGGCTCCCTCCACCATGAATTTGCCCAAACTGGGCTGTTTAGAGGCTCCCTCCACCATGAATTGGTCCAAACTGGGGTTTTTAGAGGCTCCCTCCACCATGAATTGGTCCAAACTTGGCTGTTTAGAGGCTCCCTCCACCATTAATTGGTCCAAACTGGGCTGTTTAGAGGCTCCCTCCACCATGAATTTGCCCAAACTGGGCTGGTTAGAGGCTCCCTCCACCATGAATTGGTCCAAACTTGGCTGTTTAGAGGCTCCCTCCACCATTAATTGGTCCAAACTGGGCTGGTTAGAGGCTCCCTCCACCATGAATTTGCCCAAACTGGGCTGTTTAGAGGCTCCCTCCACCATGAATTGGTCCAAACTGGGTTTTTTAGAGGCTCCCTCCACCATGAATTGGTCCAAACTGGGCTGTTTAGAGGCTCCCTCCACCATGAATTTGCCCAAACTGGGCTGGTTAGAGGCTCCCTCCACCATGAATTGGTCCAAACTGGGCTGGTTAGAGGCTCCCTCCACCATGAATTTGCCCAAACTGGGCTGTTTAGAGGCTCCCTCCACCATGAATTGGTCCAAACTGGGTTTTTTAGAGGCTCCCTCCACCATGAATTGGTCCAAACTGGGCTGTTTAGAGGCTCCCTCCACCATGAATTTGCCCAAACTGGGCTGGTTAGAGGCTCCCTCCACCATTAATTGGTCCAAACTGGGCTGGTTAGAGGCTCCCTCCACCATGAATTTGCCCAAACTGGGCTGTTTAGAGGCTCCCTCCACCATGAATTTGCCCAAACTGGGCTGTTTAGAGGCTCCCTCCACCATGAATTTGCCCAAACTGGGCTGGTTAGAGGCTCCCTCCACCATGAATTGGTCCAAACTGGGTTTTTTAGAGGCTCCCTCCACCATGAATTTGCCCAAACTGGGCTGGTTAGAGGCTCCCTCCACCATGAATTGGTCCAAACTGGGTTTTTTAGAGGCTCCCTCCACCATGAATTTGCCCAAACTGGGCTGGTTAGAGGCTCCCTCCACCATGAATTGGTCCAAACTGGGTTTTTTAGAGGCTCCCTCCACCATGAATTTGCCCAAACTGGGCTGGTTAGAGGCTCCCTCCACCATTAATTGGTCCAAACTGGGCTGGTTAGAGGCTCCCTCCACCATGAATTTGCCCAAACTGGGCTGTTTAGAGGCTCCCTCCACCATGAATTTGCCCAAACTGGGCTGTTTAGAGGCTCCCTCCACCATGAATTTGCCCAAACTGGGCTGGTTAGAGGCTCCCTCCACCATGAATTGGTCCAAACTGGGTTTTTTAGAGGCTCCCTCCACCATGAATTTGCCCAAACTGGGCTGGTTAGAGGCTCCCTCCACCATGAATTGGTCCAAACTGGGTTTTTTAGAGGCTCCCTCCACCATGAATTTGCCCAAACTGGGCTGGTTAGAGGCTCCCTCCACCATGAATTGGTCCAAACTGGGTTTTTTAGAGGCTCCCTCCACCATGAATTTGCCCACACTGGGCTGGTTAGAGGCTCCCTCCACCACGAATTTCCCAAAACTTGGCTGTTTAGAGGCTCCCTCCACCATTAATTGGTCCAAACTGGGCTGGTTAGAGGCTCCCTCCACCATGAATTGGTCCAAACTTGGCTGTTTAGAGGCTCCCTCCACCATTAATTGGTCCAAACTGGGCTGGTTAGAGGCTCCCTCCACCATGAATTTGCCCAAACTGGGCTGTTCAGAGGCTCCCTCCACCATGAATTGGTCCAAACTGGGGTTTTTAGAGGCTCCCTCCACCATGAATTGGTCCAAACTGGGCTGTTTAGCGGCTCCCTCCACCATTAATTGGTCCAAACTGGGCTGGTTAGAGGCTCCCTCCACCATGAATGTGCCCAAACTGGGCTGTTTAGAGGCTCCCTCCACCATGAATTTGCCCAAACTGGGCTGGTTAGAGGCTCCCTCCACCATGAATTGGTCCAAACTGGGGTTTTTAGAGGCTCCCTCCACCATGAATTGGTCCAAACTTGGCTGTTTAGAGGCTCCCTCCACCATTAATTGGTCCAAACTGGGCTGGTTAGAGGCTCCCTCCACCATGAATTGGTCCAAACTTGGCTGTTTAGAGGCTCCCTCCACCATTAATTGGTCCAAACTGGGCTGGTTAGAGGCTCCCTCCACCATGAATTTGCCCAAACTGGGCTGTTTAGAGGCTCCCTCCACCATGAATTGGTCCAAACTGGGTTTTTTAGAGGCTCCCTCCACCATGAATTTGCCCACACTGGGCTGGTTAGAGGCTCCCTCCACCATGAATTGGTCCAAACTGGGTTTTTTAGAGGCTCCCTCCACCATGAATTTGCCCACACTGGGCTGGTTAGAGGCTCCCTCCACCATGAATTTCCCAAAACTTGGCTGTTTAGAGGCTCCCTCCACCATTAATTGGTCCAAACTGGGCTGGTTAGAGGCTCCCTCCACCATGAATTGGTCCAAACTTGGCTGTTTAGAGGCTCCCTCCACCATTAATTGGTCCAAACTGGGCTGGTTAGAGGCTCCCTCCACCATGAATTTGCCCAAACTGGGCTGTTTAGAGGCTCCCTCCACCATGAATTGGTCCAAACTGGGGTTTTTAGAGGCTCCCTCCACCATGAATTGGTCCAAACTTGGCTGTTTAGAGGCTCCCTCCACCATTAATTGGTCCAAACTGGGCTGGTTAGAGGCTCCCTCCACCATGAATTGGTCCAAACTGGGTTTTTTAGAGGCTCCCTCCACCATGAATTGGTCCAAACTGGGGTTTTTAGAGGCTCCCTCCACCATGAATTGGTCCAAACTGGGCTGTTTAGCGGCTCCCTCCACCATTAATTGGTCCAAACTGGGTTGGTTAGAGGCTCCCTCCACCATGAATGTGCCCAAACTGGGCTGTTTAGAGGCTCCCTCCACCATGAATTTGCCCAAACTGGGCTGGTTAGAGGCTCCCTCCACCATGAATTGGTCCAAACTGGGGTTTTTAGAGGCTCCCTCCACCATGAATTGGTCCAAACTTGGCTGTTTAGAGGCTCCCTCCACCATTAATTGGTCCAAACTGGGCTGGTTAGAGGCTACCTCCACCATGAATTGGTCCAAACTTGGCTGTTTAGAGGCTCCCTCCACCATTAATTGGTCCAAACTGGGCTGGTTAGAGGCTCCCTCCACCATGAATTTGCCCAAACTGGGCTGTTTAGAGGCTCCCTCCACCATGAATTGGTCCAAACTGGGTTTTTTAGAGGCTCCCTTCACCATGAATTTGCCCACACTGGGCTGGTTAGAGGCTCCCTCCACCATGAATTGGTCCAAACTGGGGTTTTTAGAGGCTCCCTCCACCATGAATTTGCCCAAACTGGGGTGTTTAGAGGCTCCCTCCACCATGAATTTGCCCAAACTCTGCTGGTTAGAGGCTCAATCCACCCTGATTTTCAAAACAAATGTTGGTGCCATCCTCAACTTACTACAAGGGCCAAATTCACTGCTGGTGACAAGCTCTCCTCACTGCAAGTGCCAAATACACATGTTTCAAGGTGTTTTCCTACTGTCAGAGAGGTGGTATTGAGTGTGTAAAGTGTGTAGTTGTTAGGCTGTGATGTTGGGGTAATAGAGGGTCTTTGGTGTGTTAGATGCCCCCAGACATGCTTCCCCTGCTGTCCCAGTGTCATTCCAGAGGTGTTGGCATCATTTCCTGGGGTGTCATAGTGGACTTGGTGACCCTCCAGACACGGATTTGGGTTTCCCCCTTAACGAGTATCTGTTCCCCATAGACTATAATGGGGGAACGTTCGAACACACGAACATTGAGCGGCTGTTCGAATCGAATTTCGAACCTCGAACATTTTAGTGTTCGCTCATCTCTAATAATTTTATAAGTTCTTTCTCCACAACAGTTCTAAATTGCTCTAATATTGGAATTTTAGAGGACAGTGGATAAAAGTGTGGATTTGAAACCTGAATATGCATGTTGTTGGTATCACATACTTTAGGAAAATCCTCTTGCAAGTTTTGTAGTTCTGTGAGGCAACATTGTTCCCTAAAATTTAAATTATTTAAATTGCGGAACAGACCATGTCATTTACATGATTTCATGTACGTCATGTAAGATGCAATACATTGGAAGCACTATTAGACCGCTAAAATTGAGAATCTCTGAGCATTTATATTCAATATCTAATGTAAAATCTACCAAAATTACTGGTGTCACCAAACATTTCAGAGATTTACACGATGGTAACTTATCGACTTTTACTTTCAAAGCCATTGAAAAGGTTTTAAAACCCAAAAGAAACGGTAATTGGGAACAACAGGTCCGTATGAGGGAGGCATTCTGGATTTTGAAATTAGACACTCGGTTCCCCAAAGGGTTAAATTTTAGGAGTGATCTTTCTTATATTTACAAAATTTAGTACATATTTTTTGTTTTCATACACATACATCTAATTTACAATTTAATATTATTTTACTACACTTACCTGTTTACTGTTGATCGCTTTGGGTATGTGGACTTGGGCTGCTTGTCTTCAGTTGTGTTTCATAACTCCTAGGTCACATGATCGGAATCCGAACTTGCGCATGTGCATTAGACCTTAATTCGGCCATCTTTGTTAAGGGCAAACGTTTACTATAGTTCTGTATATAGATTCTCCTATTGCCAGTATCTCATTCCTAGTGTCATATTTTAAAATATGAGTACTCAATTAATCTTGATGTGGTAGCTGTTTTGTAACACCATTTATTATGTTTTTTATCTTTGTATATGTTTTTAATATCAATGGTTAGTGTTTGTGTTTGTAAGTCGCATCATTTGTTTTTGCACTTCCGGTTCTTTCACAGCTGCTTAATCAGTGGCTTTCACTATATATAGGAGCATTTGTATCTGTTTCGTCAGGCTATGAGTAAGGAGCCCATTTAGCGCTCCGAAACGCGTCAGCCAGATGCTATCTTTTCCACTCGCCATCATGGATCATCCTTGAAATATCAGATATCAATTGATTCACTTTTTATCTTGGATATTTTTTCAAATAAAGGCTACGTTTTATCAGTGATTGCATGCTGGATTCATCGTTCGTCCATTTGATGAAAGGGCAGCCCGCTTCTTTTTTAGACCACCATTGTGAGGGGGCGGATTATGACGTGGATTACGTGCCATAATCCGCCCCCTCTGTGCACATGTGTATGAGCCTTTAGAAGCTCCTCAGTCACGTGCAGGGGAATTTGAGCATATCACCCATTTGTCTGCCTCTGGATGTGTCATCATAGTCAAGTCCCAAGACTTGATCCCAGGGGACATTAAGGGGTTACCAACTGGAGTTTTGGTACTGACAGCACAGATATGGGTCTCCTGCTGTTTTTGTAAGTGTTCTCCTCAAGCCAGGGTTATAAACTCCCAAGCTATGAGGTGCATCGTCTAAACAACAAAAAGATGGTGTTATGCAACTGACACAGGCAATTTTTGATCTCAAATACCCATTTACTGTAAATCAGATGCTAACATACCTAATCTGACAGCAAAGAATTCAGGTAAGAGTATTTATCAGATTGTACAGGACTTGGGGATATGTCATACAGTCCACTTTTGCTGTAGTACAAACTCCCTTTACTATGCAGAATCCCTGACAGTGTAAAGGCTGCAATCTATGTGGCTATGACTTTTATTTTACAACATTTTTGGCTTAATCTTTCATGGCAGACAGTTTAGCTGGACTTGATTACCAAAAGAGTTAACCAACCGGCCTTCAGATTACTCACAGGTATTGCTTAATGTCCTGTAATAGTGGCAGACACCGGGGGATGTGGGCTTCTGCAGTATATTCATGACGTGTTGCGAGCCTTGAGACACTTTACAGGGAAACAACCACTTGCTAGTTGTAACATTTCACCCATTAAACTGCAATACTGCTGGGATAGTTACTTTGCTGGGGCACTATATCTCCAAGTTATGGAAACACCTGACATTGGAAAGAGTTTCCAATGTGGGGATTCTTGGAGTTGGTGGCTTCGGGGATAAACAAACCAGTTTAGAATGAACTGGGCCTGGCCTGAATGTTCCAAGAATTTGGGGCTCAAATAAAACTGGATATTTTGCCTTTTGCCAAAGTGGTGAGCAATGAACTGATACTCACCACTGTGTAGGTGCACTGATGGGTCCGTTATACTATGCGGGGAGCGCTGATGGGAACCATTATCCTGTGTCAGATATTAGGGGAATACTAAAAGGGTTACACACCTTCCTAATATTGATAGCCTATACTTAGGACTCCTCCTGAGCAGCTGTTCAGATATAGCACAGCTACCAGTAATGTTTACATGCCGGGACCACGCTGTTGACTCACTGTTTAAGTAGCAGCAGGTTTAGGTATTGTCCATGGACCCCCCACTGCAGTACCTAAACCCGCTGTTACATATCATACAGTGAGAGATCAGCACAATGCCCAGCAAGTAAACATTACCTACAGATGTGCTGTCCCTTAACAGCTGATCTGTAGGGGTATTGGCTGCTGGACCCCTGCTGGTCTAATATTGATGGCCTATGTTAAGGATCACCAATATTATCCTAGATTTAAAAGGAGGATAACCCATTTATTAAAAGGGGACACAATTTATATAAGTAGAACTTTAATGCATTGGATAGAGGATATTCACAGAGGGACAAATGACACTATCTGCCCTAAATAATAAACACATAAAATTTAACTTTTATTGATAACCTTTAAAACCAATCCAAAAAGTAAAACAAAAAGATTGTGTAACACCTGCTCAAATACGTACAAAAGTGAGGAAATATATAGGGAGGGGAAATTGTATGTTCATCTGTGGTGTGCTGACCGCTGGCAGGACCGCCGCTCAAAGATTCAGCGGTCAATCTTTGAGCGGCGGTCCTGCCAGCGGTCAGCACACCACACCGCTATCATGTTTTACAGCGTTAAGCTGTTTATTTTGTGAGGCGATTAAAGACCCCTGATGATTCTTTGAACTTAAGAAGAAAGGGGTCATTTTCCAGTTTGTCAGTGGACTTATCACCCAATTCAGCATTTGTACGGTGACCTGACTGTCGGTGCCTCTCTCCTCTCTGTTGGCGTGGCAATAGGCCAGTAACCTCGGAGGGGGAGAGTGATTTACCGGCAGTTCATGCTTTGGGTCCTGTTCACAATATACTGTTTTGGAAAAAAAGCCACTGTGGTTGTTTAGGGAGTGAGGGTTTCAATATCCTATAGGGACTATATAAGTGTACATACAATTTCCCCTCCATATATATTTCCTCACTTTTGTACGTATTTGAGCAGGTGTTACACAATCTTTTTATTTTACTTTTTGGATTGGTTTTAAAGGTTATCAATAAAAGTGAAATTTTATGTGTTTATTATTTAGGGCAGATAGTGTCATTTGTCCCTCTGTGAATATTCAAAATACATACATGTATCTGTTTGAAATCTGTGAATTTTTTTTCATTGGATAGAGGACACTCTGAGTTAAAGGAGGCATTCACCAAAAGGGTAAATAGTCTGAAAATTTTCATGCCCCACTTCAGTGGCCCACCCATCGCATCTGTTAAACCTGTCAGACTGGGATACATTGGATGAGAAACAGGTAATATAGTGTGGGGATTGTGGGAATTAGTGTTAGGACTCAAGAGTTTAATTGATAGAGAGAGATAGCAGTCTTCTGTCTCTTTGTCACACTGTGACACTGCTAGTATTGCAGCAGATCCACCAATTTCTACTAACTAGCCTGTTTAAGCCCTTAATGAGGTGAGGCGCCTGCCTGGGGCGGCGCACGGGAAGGGGGCGGCAGTCCGTTTTTTGTTTTTTTTTCCTTTGAACCAGCGCAGGAGAGCTGCCGCTCTCCTTACGCTGGTTGAGACGTCTACGCATCAGCATACGCGGCATCATCACGCCGCCTAAGCTGATATGTAGACATCTGACTGCCGAGAGAAGAGGATTGTGGAGGCAGCTGGAGCAGCAGCGCGTTCAGTAAGTATAATAACATTTTTTTTTGTTTTATAATAGGCCGCTACCTGCTGGAGTATCTCCAGCTTGTAACGGCCTATTTACCAACCTCCCCGGACCTGCTCACTGCAGCCCCCGCTTCCCCTTGTATTATAGACACGGAGGCCGGCAGTGAATAGGCCCGGGCCAGGCCGCGATCCCATTGCTGCTATTATTATACTCGGGGGTCTTTTCAGATCCCCCAAGTATAATCATCGGAGCCCCAGGGGACGTGAGGGAACATAATAAACAATGTTACTTACCTCTCCAGGATCCGATGTTAATCCTAGCAGGCTTTGGGCCTATATGGTAATGCCCAGATGTCACGTGGTCTGGGATATTTCCATATAGGCCCAAAGCCTGCCAGGATTAAAGAGGACCTTTCACAGGCAGTTTTATAAACCGCTGGAAAGCCGACAGTGCGCTGAATTCAGAGCACTGTTGGCTTTCCTGATCTGTGCCCCAGGTGAAGAGGTATTGGTGCCGATACCATAGCTCTTCACAGTCAGAAGGGCATTCCTGACAGTCTGTCAGGAACGTCCTTCTTCCCAGCAGCACCTATAGCGCTGTACAGTGTGAGTGGGGAGGAACGTCCCCTCCCCTCCTGATAATACTCATCTATGGACGAGCACTGTGAGCAGAAGGAGGGGGCGTTCCTCCCCACTCACACAGTATAGCACTATAGGCACTGCTGGGAAGAAGCACGTCCCTGACAGATTGTCAGGAACGCCCTTCTGACTGTAAAGAGCTACGGTACTGGCACCGATAGCTCTTCACCCGGGGCACAGATCGGGAAAGCCAACAGTGTGCTGAATTCAGAGCACTGTCAGCTTTCCAGGGGTATATAGAACTGCCTGTGCCCAAACCCATGAAAGGTTCTCTTTAACATCGGATCCCAGAGAGGTGAATAACATGTTCTCTCATCTCCCCTGGGGCTCCGATTATTACACTCAGGGGTCTGAAAAGACCCCTGAGTATAATGATAGAGCTTGAAGAGTCCACTGTGGCCCCTGTAACCTCTATTATGCCCCACAGTGGTCCCCCTGCAACCTCTATTATGCTCCACAGTCTATTGTGCCACTGTGGGGAGACGTCTCCTGTGAGTATTACTGCATTGTATTTACTATAATGCCCCCCCCCCCCCCCCCCCGCTGTCTGAGGCGGGCGATCAAAAAATAAACAACAACCTGGACTCAATCCGGGGGGTGGGGGTGGGGTGGAGCGTCTTTCAATCGTCCGCCTCAGGCAGCAAAGAGGCTAGGTTCACCACTGCATTGGCATGCTTGCAAATAGGGAGATTTACTGATTTAGAATTGGGCGACATTCATAATTATTCTGGACACCACAGGCTACGTGTTTGACAGTCCTGCTATAGATGAGTGTCCAAGTACTGTGAAATTTCTCCAGAAAAACACCCCTTTCAAAAGGCACCAATCTTTTCAGTGTTCAACTTTTCTCCTATTATACTCTAGGGAAGCTGACTCTCTATAAGTAGACCACCCTTTCATCTAAGGACCACTTTCCTGAATTTTTCACTGGGAACTCCTTTGAAAAGACTACACATTAGACTTACATATGCTGTCAGACCAATATAGATGCAGTTCTGTGCTGTGCCACAACACTGGATGGCAGCAAGTAAGAGCAAGATACTTACAAAGGACATTGGGCGAGAAAGCCACCAGGATGGCACTGGAGTAGAGAGTTCATGTCATACCCAATGTAATCTATAACTGATGTGCCAAGCATGCAGCAGTCCCAACTGTGACAGGACAATCTAAAGAACTGGTCCATAAAGGCAGGGGTGAACCTGGGCTTTCTGCCGCCTAAAGCGGACGTCAGAAAGCCCCTCCCCCCCCGGAGGAGGGGGTGGAGCCAAGGAGGCGGGATCACAAGAAAGGGGCAGGGCCGAGCAGAAAGGGGGTGGGGCCGAGCGGAGCGAGCGGCGTTCGCAGGCAGAGAGCAGGCAGGGAGAGGACCTGCTCTCTGCCTGAGTGTGAGGGACGGCCGCTGGAGCAGCGCTGCGTCCAGCAGGGCCGCCCCAATACACTGCTCTCTTCCCGTGTCGGGCTGCAGACATGGTGACGCTAAGCCAGTCCTGGCTTGTCCTGGACTGGCTTAGGTCAGCAAAAATGCCGACCTCCCGAGGCCCTGGCATAGCGCCGCCTGAAGCGGTCGCTTCACGTCGCCTCATGGGAGGTGCGGCGCTGCATAAAGGGACAGGTTTTATGTATACACCATATCAAAATGGGTGCTCTTGAGATGTTCCCAAGTGTACTTTAAAGTTCTAATTTTGACCTACAAAATCTCAGCAAAGCCATGCTGTGCATCAAAAAATCATCATAAAAAAACTAATTAAAATGCTATAATGGTCTATTATGGTCTATTTTTACTTTATTTGGGGGAGGGGAGTACAGTTATTACACCTATTAAATTATATGGTTTTTCCTGTAAAACTTTGTGGTATTTAAAAAAAAAAAATAAAAATTTAACAGATGTTAAGACAAAAATATGGAAAGATAAAAACAACATAAAAGTAAAGCCCTATTTCTCATGAATGAAATTTATGCAAAAATAAATGAAAATTACACAAAAATTAATTGATTAACCCAAACGAAAAAAAAATGTTGTATCCCTCAACCACATGTACGGAAAAAAACAAAACTGTGATGGTCCTGAACCAGGGAAAATAGTCCAGTACTGAAGTGGTTAAATAAACTCCACCCCAATGTTGCAGATTAGGCTCTTCATACACAAAGGTGTGCTTAATGTTTTAATTGCTAGCACACTGTTAGCACATTGTTTTCTATGGTCCCATATACACGACAATGTGTTACCTTGGGTCCATGTTGGGGGCCGTGTAGCCAGGACAGGTCTTATTCCTGTCTTTTTTGCGGTCTGGTTTCACTACATGAAATGAAGGGGTCTGTGCGGGGTACGGCTAGCAGAGGGTCATGTGCATGTAGCCTAAAACCCATAGTGCAAAGTAACTACAATACTCCTGAAGTCGTCAACAGATTATCGTATATACTCGAGTATAAGCCGAATTTCTCAGCACAGTTTTTGTGCTGAAAAAGCCCCCCTCGGCTTATACTGGTCTATGACCAGCCGCAATATCAGTGTATAGAATCTCCCATAAAATAGTGGGGAAAAAAAGAAGCTTTAAGAAAATAAAAGTTCTAAATCCCTCCTTTCCCTAGAATACATATAACAGTAGAAAATGACTGTGAAACACAAACACATTAGGTATCCCTGTGTCTGAAAGTGCCCAGTCTACTGAATATAGGGGATCTGCAGTGCTCCTGTTCCGTCGGGAAGGGGTTAATAGGAGCACTGCAGATACCCTATATTCAGCCAGACTGAATTCCACGTGGGAAAAAAAAAAAACAGTCCTCAAGCTCAGGGAAGGGGCAGACAGACAACCAAAACACCCCCTCCCCGTCCCCAGCAACTACTGCACCCAAGAACTCCGACCATTTTAATTTTTGAAATTTTCCAGTAGCTGCTGCATTTCCCCCCCTTGGTTTATACTCAAGTCAATAAGTTTTCCCAGATTTTTGTGGTACAATTGGGGGCCTCGGCTTATATTCGGGTCGGTTTATACTTGAGTATATACTGTAAACTGAATATAATTTTACGTATTTGTAACAACAATGTAATAGAAAGGTAAGGGTACAGGCACACTATTGGCTGCCGGCTGCATTGGGCAGGGGTTTTTGATCATAATAATGAAATATTTATTGATTATTGCCTGGTACATATCGGCAATATCTTATGACCGCACACAGTAGTCCTAGATAAGGTTTTGTAACACAACTATCGCTCTATAGTCACCATCCAAAGCAATAACCAGCGCTGTATGTAATTGTCTGCACTACAATTATCAAAAGATAGTTACAATCAATTAATAGTATTAAAAAATTTTTGTAAAAAAAATGTTAATTTGTTGCAAGTAGCAGCGACGCCCATTATAGCAGAAGTACTGTATAATAAGGTAAAGCTTCAGGCTTCTTGTTACAAAACTAGAAATCCCAGGATGCTTTGCACTGCAGAGAGAATTTCTGTTCTTTCCCAAGCAGACCTCTTCCTGTTATCAGGAGTTTCTTGCACGCATGGAATGGAATTTGTGATGTTGACAGTCTCTACATGGAGCCAGGATCATGGCCTGGGAGGGGTTACTCTCACAGAGGCCGTATTATTTCCACGCCCCTATACAGAGTACAGGAGAAAGTTTTGTAGTGAAACTGTATAGTATCAGAGAGAAGTGTGGACCTGTTAGAGGAGAGCAGCGTGGGGAGCAGGCGGAGGGGAACTTCACCAGCATCATGACTTACGACCTTCAGTTTGTTATTGGGGTTTCGTTACTTGTTTCGATTTTACTGGCGTTTGTGCTAAAAAGAAGAAGGTAAGTGTCTGTTGTAGAGAAGTCAGAGCCGGCACTTTTCACGTCTGACTACACAAAGATTCAGGCTGTAGTGTTCTGTGACTAGTTATACAGAATCAGGAAATAGTGTAGAGGTGTGAGCGGCCATACAGATACACAGATGTGATGGTGTCAGTATTGCGGGGTACACTCAGTAATATAGAGGGTGAGATTCATAGGTATGCAAAGAAGAATGCAAACACAACTTCCTCCATAGTGATGTATGTCAGTATCAGGCACTGGAAATAGGGGTTTAACTATATCTCGTGTGGATCCGTTTTGTGGCCGTTTTACTCATCTTTGTGTATAGGTGTATGTATTACTTGTATATAGAATATTATACTGTAACGGTGTATTACACCCCATTACACATTACACTTTCTACTATATCATACCCCACTTAATTCTTTTTTACCATGGCTTCATTTGCTATTAAAAATCAGTATTAATTGCATTTTTCAGAATTTTTGGGCATGCATTTTGTTTTGTTTTCTTACCTTAGGCTGAAGTTTCACGTGAAAACGTAGCATTTTGGCCGCAGCACAAAAAAAAAAAAAAAAAACCTCTGCAATTTACAGTACCTGCAAAATGAATAGGATTCTGGCTATTCCCATTCATACATTGCAGGAAAAAAAATGCAGCGGAAAAGCTTTGTTTTCAATAACGCCGGCTTTTTTGAAAATTGCAGCATGTCAGTTATACCTGTGGAAGCAGAAAGTCTGTAGAGGAAAACTCTATGAAAATGCAATGAAAAATCCTGCAGAAAAAAAAACCACTTTTTTTCACAGCATATTTTTGCTGCGTTTTTCTACATAGGTCCTTGCGCTAGGTTCACAAAAGTGCTTGTGTGTCCATTCTTCAGGTCCGCTTGGGGACCTGAAAAATAGAAACCCAATCCACTTATAAATCGGTTACCTGCCAAAACCTGTGGAACCCATAGACTATAATAGGGTACACCGGGTTTCCTCCTGAAAAATGCGTAGAGGAAAGGACTTTTCTCTCTGTATTTTTCAAGCAGAATGAAGGACGAAATCCACAATGTGATGTGTGCTGAAGCAATATCTCAGATACTTGAAAGGGATACAGCTTTAGTACCCACAACTGCAATTATCAAGAATATGGTGAGTGAGCAGCGCAGCAGCTGACATGTAAACAATACTGGGACAGTATAATATGCTCCACAGTGGATCCCACACAGTATTACATGCTCCACAGTGGCCCCCAAACAGTATTACGTGCTCCACAGTGGATCCCACACAGTATTACATGCTCCACAGTGGCCCCCAAACAGTATTACATGCTCCACAGTGGCCCCCAAACAGTATTACGTGCTCCACAGTGGCCCCAAACAGTATTACATTCTCCACTGTGGCCCTCACACAGTATTACGTGCTCCTTTGTGGTGCCCACATAGTATTATATACTCCACAGTGGCCCCCACATAGTATTATGTGCTCACCAGTGGCCCCCAAACAGTATTATGTGCTGACAGTGCCCACTGTCCAGAGCATGAACCCTGCATTCCCCCCTAGCTCACACACAGCCTACACACCATATGCCCCTCTTGACCTCACAGAGCCCACACCCTCACCTTACCCTCTTGATCACACACAACCTGCACCCCCATTCCCCCATCTTGTTCATGCTCAGCCTGCTCCCCCATGTCTCACTTTTGCTCACACATGTTCTCTTCTCTCCTCCTTACCTTCCATCTGTTTCCCCACTACTTTTGTAGCAATTCTTGGCATTGGCTCAAAAACTGCAGCAAAATCTGGAGCCTCAGTCTCATGGTAGGTTCACGCTACTTCTTTTATCAAGATTAAAAAAAGCAGTCTCAAAAAACTCCCTAAGGGTGCATTCACACTGAGTAAACGCTAGCTTATTCTGAACGTAAAACACGTTCAGAATAAGCGGCGTCTAAAGCAGCTCCATTCATTTCTATGGGAGCGGGGATACGAGCGCTCCCCATAGAAATGAATGGGCTGCTTCTTTCACTCCGTGCAGTCCCATTGAAGTGAATGGGGAGTGCCGGCGTATACGGCAAGCTCTGCTCATGCCGGAGCGTACACGCCGGCACTCCCCATTTACTTCAATGGGACTGCTCGCAGTGAAAGAAGCAGCCCATTCATTTCTATGGGGAGCGCTCGTATCCCCGCTCCCATAGAAATGAATGGAGCTGCTTTAGACGCCGCTTATTCTGAACGTGTTTTACGTTCAGAATAAGCTAGCGTTTACTCAGTGTGAATTCACCCTAAGGGTGCATTCACACTACGTTTACGGCAGCTTATTCTGAACGTAAAACACGTTCAGAATAAGCGGCGTATAAAGCAGTTCCATTCATTTCTATGGGAGCCGGCATACGAGCGCTCCCCATAGAAATGAATGGGCTGCTTCTTTCACTGCGAGCAGTCCCATTGAAGTGAATAGGAAGTGCCGGCGTGTACGCTCCGGCATGAGCAGAGCTTGCCGTATACGCCGGCACTCCCCATTCACTTCAATGGGACTGCTCGCAGTGAAAGAAGCAGCCCATTCATTTCTATGGGGAGCGCTCGTATCCCCGCTCCCATAGAAATGAATGGAGCTGCTTTAGACGCCGCTTATTCTGAACGTGTTTTACGTTCAGAATAAGCTAGCGTTTACTCAGTGTGAATTCACCCTAAGGGTGCATTCACACTACGTTTACGGCAGCTTATTCTGAACGTAAAACACGTTCAGAATAAGCGGCGTATAAAGCAGTTCCATTCATTTCTATGGGAGCCGGCATACGAGCGCTCCCCATAGAAATGAATGGGCTGCTTCTTTCACTGCGAGCAGTCCCATTGAAGTGAATAGGAAGTGCCGGCGTGTACGGCTCGGCATGAGCAGAGCTTGCCGTATACGCCGGCACTTCCCATTCACTTCAATGGGACTGCTCGCAGTGAAAGAAGCAGCCCATTCATTTCTATGGGGAGCGCTCGTATGCCGGCTCCCATAGAAATTAATGGAGCTGCTTTATACGCCGCTTATTCTGAACGTGTTTTACGTTCAGAATAAGCTGCCGTAAACGTAGTGTGAATGCACCCTAAGGGTGCATTCACACTGAGTAAACGCTAGCTTATTTTGTAGAGTAAAATTACACTTGTAAATTTTGCTGTCCCATTGACTTCAATGACATTTTACAGGCGTATTTTTACAGGCGTATTTTTACAGGCGTATTTTTTACAGGCGTATTTTTACACTTGTAAAAAAATATCATTGAAGTCAATGGGATAGCAAAATTTACAAGTGTAATTTTACTCTACAAAATAAGCTAGCGTTTACTCAGTGTGAATGCACCCTTAGGCTAAGGCTCCACATGGAATTCTGCAGCAAAAAAGTGTGAAAAATCACAGCGGCAATGCATTGCAGTTTTTCCCACAGTACTTTGCAGAGAAAACTTCTGCAAACTTTCTGCTTCCATTACACCATTATACGGAAACCAGCAGCATTTCCGTAAGTATAATTGATATGCTGAGTTTTCCAAAACTGCAACGGCGCGGTTTTTACCGCAAAGTGGGGATGGGATTCACTAGATTCTCATCTACTATGCTGTAAACTGTACATTGTGTTTATGCCACGTGGTGCCCCGGCCTTACTTTTTAAACTGTTTTTAAATTCAGTGGGGCTAGGCTAAGGCCCCTTGTCACAGAAAAGCAGTTTTTTTGGTGGGGGGGGGAGGAGGGGGGAGTTGTAGATTTTGTGTTTGTTTGTTTTTTTTTGATCCAAAGACAAAAGTGGCGTTAACAAGAATGGGACATATATATGAAGCACTAAGGGTAAGTTCACACAGGGTTTTTTGGTCTGGAACCTGAGGTGGACACCGCCTAAGGTTCCGGACCAAAATACAGGTAGCTGCGACTGGGTGCCGGTGCAGTGCACTGGCACCCAGTCGCGCACTCCACTCCACATTAGACCCAAATGAATGGGCCTAATCGGGAGGGAGTGCCTTCAGGCGGATGTCGCGAGGCAAATCCACCTGAAAGAATGAGCATCTCGCTTCTTTTTCTGGGAGCTGGACCAAGCGGATCCCGGAAAAAAAGAACTGACCAGTTCCCATTGATTTCAATGGGAAGTTAGCTAGGTAGAAACAGCACCCCAAAACAGTTCAAAAGGAGAACCAAAAAGCTCCCTGAATTTCAAGATCAGCTCCACAAACCTGAAGTGAAAATGAAGCTGATTTTGAGGCTGTTTTTATTCAACTTGACAAAAGAAGCAGTGTGACCTCTAGATGAAGGGATACGGTTCTCGGGAATAAAGTAGAAGGGGGGCTTAAACAGAGGAGAATTGGAGTCCTTTAACACAGGCAAACATGAGGCCTAGAACAAAAGCTGATCAATGATATAGTAAGTCAAAAAATGCTGAATGAACGTTGCTTTTCAATTTACTGACCCACGTAGCTTAGACAGAATAAATATGGGTTGAAATAGGGAATGCGATAAGCCTGCCTAAAAAATGTTTTAGTGCTCATTTAAAGCTGTGAGATTTGGGTAATAATTGGTGGCAGTAACTGGCACAGAGTGGAGATAGCAGTACTATGTCTGCGCAGAAAGGTGAGCCTGGCTACTGCTTTCACAATAGATTGTAGAGTCAGAGTTTAGGAAGAAAAGGCTCCTTCTCCAATCATTAGAGAACAAAAAGGCCATTCATGGCATATGTTTATTTATAGAGAAATTAACCCCTTCCTGCCGCAGCCATTTTTCGGCTTTCGTTTTTGACTCCCCGCCTTCCAAACCTCATCACTTTCTTTTTCCGTTCACAGAGCCATATGAAGGCTTAATGTTTACCGGACAAATTAATCTTCACCATTTAATATTCTGTTACAATGTACTGGGAAGCTGAAAAAAATTCAGAATGGGGTGGATATGAAGAAAAAGTGCATTTGTGTGGCTTTGTTATAGGCTTTGTTTTTATGGCATGAATGCAGGACTTTTTATTTTGTTATAAAACAGGGGTAGGGAACCTTCGGCTCTCCAGCTGTTGCAAAACTACAACTCCCAGCATGCATTCTTGCTCTGATGTTCTTGAAACTCCCATAGAAGTGAATGGAGCATGTTGGGAGTTGTAGTTTCAAAGAAGCTGGAGAGTCAAAGAGCCCCTGTTATAAAAGATAACTTCCCTCATGTTGTTTACATTAGTGTCAATAGGAACGGACACAGATTCTCTGCAACAGTTAATGTCCGTTGCTGTCATCCTATGACTGAAGACAGCAATGGACATTAACAACAGTAGTGTGAAACCAGCCTTACGCTGGGTTCACACCTGCGTTTGGGGTCTCCATTCTATAGTTTCCATCTTCTGCATGGCAGAAGACGGAAACCATAGACCGGGTCCGGCCGTGCGCGGCGGTGAGCGTTTTAGGCTCTCCGCCGCGAAACCGGATTTTTTTATCCGGACACAGAGTACTGCATGTCCGACTCTGTGTCCGGATTATAAAACCCGGTTTCGCGGCGGAGAGCGCAAAACGCTCACTGCCGCGCACGGCCGGACAGCTTTCTCACCCATTCAAATGAATGGGTGAGAAAGTCTCCTGCCTGTGTTTTAGGCAGGAAACGGAAACCTAAGTACGGAGACCGGGCCGCAGATGTGAACGAGCCCTACATGGGAGCTTTGTTTCAAATGTGAGGCTTCTAGTTCTTCACTGTGATTTGGTCTCCTATCTTTTTGAGGTACCTTGACACTGTTTTATATGGAAAATATTGGTGAACAATATGACCAGAAATCTGTATGTGTAGAAGGACTTGTATTCTACTAGCCACCATTGCCAAAAAGCTGCTACTGTAAAGCTAAAATGACTCAATCCAGCAATGAAAACTAATTTTCACATAGACTTATTGTACATCTTCAGAAGATTCAATGATGAAGCATGCTGGGAGATGTGAAAGAGCTGTATGTGTGGAAAAAGGTTTAATAGATTGTTTTTGTCAAAACTCCCACGGTTCTGTTGCGGTTATGAAAATGATGGCCTGGCATAAGCGACACGGTCTTGATTCCGAGACTTACAGAAAGTTGCGTTTTCAGGGGTTTTTTTGTGTTGTGGCTAAGTATCCATAGATTAATGAACCTATGACGGCAGTCTGACAGCCGTAGACACAACATCTACTGCCACATTGCCTGAGACAGTGGAGCTCCGAGGAAGAACACTGGTGTCTCTTGTGACATCACAGGATTTCCTTAGTTTGCTCGGAACAGCATGTCTTCATTTCAGAATATGATTCACTGCGAAAGCTGTGTATGGGAATTACAGTGACTACATGACATATCTAGTTGCTAAGGCAGAAATATTACATGTCTGATAGGTGAAAGCAATGGAAACCATCAATAATCCTATATATCACATGTATCATTATTTTTTATGTTAACATAAATAAACAATGTATCTATTTTAGCTGTGCACACTCATATGAAATCATTAGTGCACATAGACGTGAATATACTGTACTTCATAGAGTATTGGAGCCTCCTATTGCACTAGGTTATGACATCGCACAATCTATACCAGCACATATTTGCGTCCCTGTCTCATTAGTTGGGACATATTACCCTCCAGCTAATTCCCCAACTTTCTTCTATTACTAGAGAATGGAATCTCCGTGCAGGATCATACCATGAATAGTTAATAGGGGTGAGGCTGATTGGAACTCCCCACCTTGTAAACAGTGAGAGTTGTACAGACTTGTATCAGAGTCTTACATTTACCTACTTTCAGGCTGTTTCATGATACAATTGTGCTGTACCACAAATGTGTAAGTAAAATAAATGTACAGTATGCGCAATGTATCAACATGCAACAGTATCTTAAAGGAAAAGTGTCACCAGAAAACCAAGTTTTCATGTTAGATATATTTCTATAGAATTATTATGCTATCTCTAGTTAAAAACGAGTGTAAATCACCCCACCCCACCCCCACCTCCCCATATAGCGGTCACCAACGAAGAGGAAGATGAGACTCCACGGACTGTTATACCCCAAACCAACTGCCCCACCCCACCCCACCTCCCCATATAACGGTCACCAACGAAGAGGAAGATGAGACTCAACGGACTGTTATACCCCAAACCACCCACCCCACCCCCACCATACCCACTACTCACCCACCCGAGTCCAACTCCCCCCCCCCCTCCACTTTACTAGCTTTGGCAATGCCAAATATCTATTCGGACGTGCCAATAAAGCTTTTTTGATTTGATTTGATTTGAATCCTGGAATTTGCAGCAATCCATACTCGCCTGTCCTCCGGTGTATCCCATCGTGATCCAGTCCTGCTGCTTGAGGGTCTTGTTTTGGAAGAAGTCCCCATCGTGACGGCCTAAGTAAAGGAACTGCGACATCACTTGCACATATCACCTGTGATGTCCCGTGTCCTTTCCTTAAGCCGCTGCAGTGGAGACTTCCTTCAAAACAAGAATCTGAAGCAGCAAGAACGGACCGTGCTGGGAGATAATGGAGCACCATTACCCTAGACAACCCCTTTAATGAGTTGGCTCCAGTCTATAGATGCCTATCGCCATGACTGTGCTGTAAAGCATATCACTAAATGCTGTTAACAGAGCAAAGGAGTTCAAGCAAAATGGCTGCCCTCATAACAATGAGCAAAAAATGGACTGAAAAAAATCTTCGATCAGAAAATTAAAAAGATTAGAAAAAAGTGATGTAATGTACCTCCCTACCGTCCCGATTTCCGCGGGACATTCACAATTCCGGTGACGTGTCCCACGGTCCCGGTTGGTGGGAGGCATGTCCCGATTTCAACTCAGATCTGCATCCGGAGGACGCAGATCTGAGTTGAATACATACACACCACTGTTCCGTAGGAATCCCGGTTCTTGTCGGTATGCAAATGAGTTCTCTCGCAGCACTGGGGGCAGGCCCCAGTGCTCAAACAGCACTGGGGGCATCCCCAATTCTGTGAGAGAACTCTCTACAGCACCACCTCCATCTTCGTCAGCAGCATCCTCTTCTTCCGGTGGTGGCTTGTAAATTCTAGGCCTCAGGCCTTGGGCAGAGTAGACTGTGCTTGCCCACAGGCCACAAGAAAATGGCCGCTTACAATACTGTGCAGGAAGAGGATGAATAGGACGCTGCTGACGAAGATGGAGGCGGTGCTGGAGAGAGTTATCTCACAGCATTGGTGACGTTCCTAGTGCTGTTTGAGCATCAGCCTGTACTGTAACCTAGAAAAAACCTGCTCATCTGCCACAAAGTGACGCCTGTTCACAGAAGGGTAACAATCTTCATAATGTGAAAAAAATTAACCCACCAGACACAGCTAAGAGTTTAATCCGTAGTGAGGTTGGCCATAAGGAGTGCTCCATTGTGAGTAAGCCATAGTGAGACCAGACCAAAATTGATATCTACGAGAGTGGGAAGTGAGAACAATGGCAGGGTATCCACAGTTGGTCCCCCATTGATTAGATGTGTATCCGCAATGCTGTGGATAGGGAGTAAGTGTCTAGAGTCGGGCATCCCCTTTAATAGTTCCCAGAGGCCACACAGAGACAATGGCAGGGTCAACCACAAAGCAAAGATAGCTAAGAAACTTTGGGGTAGTGTCACTGGGAGTGCTTTTGCACCAATAGGGGTCTAACTGCAGACAGACACAATAGGTGTGAGAAGGAGACCCTGTACAATACTTAAAGGGGTATTCCCACGTCGCATACTCAGCAGTTTTCACTGCTGTAAAATCTTCTTTCTTCCTGGTTTCTTGCATCATTTGGTAGGCGGGGTTTCACATGCAACCTGCCGTTTAGCTCTGCCCCCAAATTCGTATGTACCCATTCCCACCCATATTGGACTATGAAGTACAGGCAGCAGCAACTCCATTCTGTGTTACATACAGAGACTGCCTGTCTCTGCCATAATGAACACAAATGAGTTAGTTAGCCTGATAACTGGGAGAACAGAAGACAGTTTAGAAATGAATGCAGCTCCTCTCCCCTATCTGAGTGCAGGACCTAGGTCACGTGGTGTAGACACAGGAATAGCTAGAAACACAGGCTGGCTCCCTGCACTTAGCCCCTCCTCCCTCCCCCCTGAGAGCAGCAGATACATCACTTGACTTTTGAGCAGATAAGTCAAGGGCTGTGTCAACAATGAATTGAATAAAGTAAGATAATGAACAAACAAAGCAGTTTTGCTGAAGCAATGCATTTAGGAAAAGTCTTACATCCACATTAACAAGCAGTATAGATAGGTTCCTTGTGATGGGACAACCCCTTTAACTGGCTAGTAGGGATGAGTGACACTAGCTGTCTAGTTGCACCACTCACAGAAGGTCCACAAAGAAGCTACAGAAGCTACCACCAGGACATAGATGACCAGCTAAGCGGTTATGCAGACAGAGGTTTAGAATAACCCAACATATGGGATACGATTGATAAGTGTGATTCAGTTATAATACAGTGAAACCTCTCAAAAAGACCACGTCCTTATCCACACCATGACCATACCTTTACCCAGACCACTTTTTATGTGACAGATATTCAGTTTTCCATATTAACCATGTTCTTTGAGAAGATCACCCTCCTAGAAGACCACATTTAATACAATTTGGGTGGTTGGCTGACAGACATGGCGAAGTCTAGCTCTTGGCTATCTTTGTAAATGCTATAGACATTAAAACGTCTCGGCAGAGCACTTGCGTGGTCACCATCCCATTCAATCTCCTTTGGAGCAAGGCCTCAGAAAGCCTGTTCTAGTGAGGATAGTAGAGTGCTCAGTGATCATAGATTACTTTCTTCCTTTATTTCTGTCGTTAGATGACTGTTTTCTTTCCGGGATAACTCAAATATAGAATTGTACATAAGGCAGATATTATCGATTTGAAATAATTGAAAACAACAGATTCAGATAAATTTGAAGAGAAGAGGAAGGAGTCACAGACTCGGTGAACTAGTGTCAGACGACTATAAAAATAGCTGACTATGGAGGAAACTAGTTTTCTAAAAAATACTTTGTTTAAACGTTAATAACTGCTGATATCATTTTCTAGTATTATCTTCCTTCCTACTCATTGTCTCTGAATATTTCTGTCCTGGGGTCCTAGCTCTCTTGGCTTGATCTAGGACCCTTTTAGCTCTGTGAGACAGGGATATGTGCCCACACAATACCAGAACTCAGACAGCAGCAAGACTGCAATATGTTTAGTGATTGAGACCCCTGCAGTGTGATTGAGAAGATGGAGGCCAGAGAAGGAGGATACTGGTTGGATTGACTTTGCACCTAGATGTCATCTCCGTCTCACAGTGTTTCTACAGTATATAAAAACAAACTGGGTAGTTTTTTTTTAATAATCTACCCAGTATATTTGACACATAGCCTGGCCCAGATGCTGTATGTGAGTGTACAGTATACTGTGTCATGCCAGGGTGAACTGGGGATCCATCTGGTTTAGGGGCCTACTGGGGAACTCGCCTGTAGGCCCTTCCAAGTCTCCCACCAATCAGCATGTTATCCTGAATCCAGTGGTATGGGATAATATTACAACTTGGACCAACTTCTTTAAATAGTCACTAAATGTTCAAAAAAAACTTTACAGTACAAGTAAATATATCTGTGTAATATCAGAGATCAGATCAGACTACTGCTCGGTATAGAACTCTATAGAGAGAGGAGGGGAAGGAGTGTTCAGACGTCCAGTGAGATGGAAAAAACAGAGGCTTCTAGAGCTACACTATGTGATCAAAAGTATCCGGACACCTGGCTGAAAATGACTTACAAGTTCGTGGCGCCCTCCATCGGTAATGCTGGAACTCAATATGGTGTTGGTCCACCCTTAGCCATGACAGCTTCCACTCTCGCAGGCATACGTTCAATCAGGTGCTGGAAGGTTTCTTGGGGAATGGCAGCCCATTCTTCATGGACTGCTGCACTGAGGAGAGGTATCGATGTAGGTCAGTGAGGCCTGGCTCGAAGTCGGCGTTCCAAAACATCGCAATGATGTTCTATAGCAGGGGTAGGGAACGTACGGCTCTCCAGCTGTTGCAAAACTACAACTCTCAGCATGCATACTGGCTCTGCTGTTCTGGGAACTCCCATGGAAATGAATGGAGCATGCTGGGAGCTGTAGTTTCACAGCAGCTGGAGAGCCAAAGGTTCCCTACCCCTGTTCTATAGGATTCAAGTCAGGACTCTGTGCAGGCCAGTCCATTACAGAGATGTTATTGTCGTGTAACCACTCCGCCACTAGCCGTGCAGTATGAACAGGTGCTCAATCGTGTTGAAAGATGCAATCGCCATCCCCGAATTGTTCTTCAACAGTGGGAAGCAAGAAGGTGTTTAAAACATCAATGTAGGCCTGTGCTGTGACAGTGCCACGCGTGATGTGTGGCACCCAATCACCTGACCACATTCGAAGTCAGTGAGTCCACAGAGCGCCCCATTCTGCTCTTTCATGATGTCTAATGTCTTCTGAGGTCGCTGATATGGAGTACCTGGCAGTAGGTCGCACTAATATGAAAAACATATGTTTTTGGGGGTGTCTGGATACTTTTGATCACATAGTGTATATAGGAAGTTTCTATCTCAACCCAAGTACTTTAGTCTTATTAATACAGGATCTAAATCAGGGGTCTCAAACTCGCGGCCCGCGGGCCGCATGCGGCCCCCCGAACAATTTTGTGCGGCCCGCACAAGCCTAGGGACGCCGGATCCAAGTTGAATCCGGACGTTTCACCATTTTGCCCACAGGCAGTTCTATATACTGCCGGAAAGCTGACAGTGCGCTGAGTTCAGCACACTGTCGGCTTTCCCGATGTGGGCCCAGTGTGAAGAGCTTACGGTCCGGTACCGTAGCTCTTCTATGGTCAGAAGAGCGTCTCTGACACTCAGTCAGAGACGTCCTTCTTCACAGCACAGCCAATCGCGCTGTGCTGTGAGAGCCGGGAGGAACGCCCCCTCCCTCCCTGATAATGCTCGTCTATGGACGAGTACTGAGAGCAGAGGGAGGGGGCGTTCCTCCCGGCTCTCACAGCACAGTGCGATTGGCTGTGCTGTGAAGAAGGACGTCTCTGACTGAGTGTCAGAGACGCTCTTCTGACCATAGAAGAGCTACGGTACCGGACCGTAAGCTCTTCACACTGGGCCCACATCGGGAAAGCCGACAGTGCTCTGAACTCAGCGCACTGTCAGCTTTCCGGCAGTATATAGAACTGCCTGTGGGCAAAATGGTGAAAGGTCCTCTTTAAACATTGAGGTGGAATGAAGAGGCTCATGACACTGGGGGCAGACAAAGGGAGGGGGGAGAACGACATGACACTGGGGCAGAAATGGAGGGACATGAATCTGGGGGCAGAGATGGGGGGGACATGAAACTGGGGGCAGAAATGGAGGGACATCAATCTGGGGGCAGAGATGGGGGGACATCAATCTGAGGCCAGAGATGGGGGGACATGAATCTGGGGGCAGATGAAGGGTGTATATGTAACTGGGGGAAAGATGGAGGGGGGGACATATAGTTTACGGGTGACTGTAGGAGGATTATACAGTGTGGGGGCACATGAAAAATGAATGGGCGGAGTCAACATAAAAGTGGGTGGAGCTAAATTTGCCACGGTGCGGCCCGCCGACTGGCTGGGATCTTGCTCTGCGGCCCACATGCTGAGTTGAGTTTGAGACCCCTGATCTAAATGATCGTATTTATGCTTCTGAGAGAGAAGAAGAAAAACTTTCCTTTACACTGGTTCTGCATCAAATCAGCTAGTCACTTACTAGCTCAGAGACAGCTAAGAATTAGACCTAAAGCTTACCAACATAATAGAAGTCATATAATGGCCAGCAAAAATGCTTTTTCTTATGTACATGGCCTGTACTATCGATTTTTGCAAACGTTGTGGAGAGGGTTAGGTATGCTTTAATTCTCCATTAACTAATAAAAGTCTACAACAATAAGTAAACTGAATTGGGTGTTAAAACCTTTCACTTAGTTCATAAAACTTTGCTCCATTTTAATCGTAGCACGTCATAAACCTCTGTAGCCAGTGCCCTTTGCACTTCCCATCTAAACCTTGACAAAATCCTAAACCTGCAAACGTGCCATAGGATATAAAGTATTATTTGTCAGTATAACTCTTTTATGTGCCCAGAATATGTGATATGATACTGTATATATCATTCGAAATCTGTGCTGTGTCATGGTTGTATTTAGGGCATGTATAGATAAGATCTGAGTATTGCTCTACACCCACGGCCTTCATAATTTTTTAAATGGCTATATAGCATGCATCTTTGCTTGTTTATATACTAGTAATGTATAGTTCTAGTATAGGAGTATATAGTCTGGGTAGTGTATAGTTATAGTACAGTTTTATTGTGTTATGACCTTGTTATTATATCATCTATAAAATAACACCCTACGCATTTTCACTATTTAAAGGGATGGGGTGTTACCTTTTATAGGACACTGTTAAACCTTATTGTCATGTCTGTGTCTATTTTTCATAGAACGAGTGCCTGGAGTTAGGTCAGTGACCTGTGAATAAGGCCTTGGGCTAAGGAAAACTCTGCATTTTTAGATGTTGCGGGAAAAAAAGCTGCATATTAAAGTACATGCAAAGTCTAATCCACATGGGGACATGAGGGTGGGAATGCATTGTTGAAAATTGTAGCATGTTAATTTTAGCTGCAGATCGCAAGTATTTTCAATATCTAATAGGGGAATAAAAAATGCTTTGGAAGCCCATCAAAAATGCTGAAAAACACTGCAGAAAATTGGTATTCGTCCTCTGGGATCCCCACCTACTGGTAAAATTGGGCTCACTTGACCTCTATTCCATGGGAAGAAGTGGTTACCTTGTTCGGGCAGGCAATGAACAGAAATTTTGCAGTGTACTGCCTTTACTTGGCAAAAAGAGAGACAAAGATCCCTGTTTTTTACCATACAGTCAGAGTTCAAAAATACTGAGGGACCCAAACTTGTCCAACACTTTTTTTAACCCCCCCTTGTAAAATTATCACTATTAGAGATGAGCGAACACTAAAATGTTCGAGGTTCGAAATTCGATTCGAACAGCCGCTCACTGTTCGAGTGGGTTTCAAACCCCATTATAGTCTATGGGGAACATATACTCGTTAAGGGGGAAACCCAAATTCGTGTCTGGAGGGTCACCAAGTCCACTATGACACCCCAGGAAATGATACCAACACCCTGGAATGACACTGGGACAGCAGGGGAAGCATGTCTGGGGGCATAAAAGTCACTTTATTTCATGGAAATCCCTGTCAGTTTGCGATTTTCGCAAGCTAACTTTTCCCCATAGAAATGCATTGGCCAGTGCTGATTGGCCAGAGTAGGAACTCGACCAATCAGCGCTGGATCTGCTGGAGGAGGCGGAGTCTAAGATCGCTCCACACCAGTCTCCATTCAGGTCCGACCTTAGACTCCGCCTCCTCCGGCAGAGCCAGCGCTGATTGGCCGAAGGCTGGCCAATGCATTCCTATGCGAATTCAGAGACTTAGCAGTGCTGAGCCAGTTCTGCTCAACTACACATCTGATGCACACTTGGCACTGCTACATCAGATGTAGCAATCTGATGTAGCAGAGCCGAGGGTGCACTAGAACCCCTGTGCAAACTCAGTTCACGCTAATAGAATGCATTGGCCAGTGCTGATTGGCCAATGCATTCTATTAGCCCGATGAAGTAGAGCTGAATGTGTGTGCTAAGCACACACATTCAGCTCTACTTCATCGGGCTAATAGAATGCATTGGCCAGCGCTGATTGGCCAGAGTACGGAACTCGACCAATCAGCGCTGGCTCTGCTGGAGGAGGCAGAGTCTAAGATCGCTCCACACCAGTCTCCATTCTGGTCCGACCTTAGACTCCGCCTCCTCCAGCAGAGCCAGCGCTGATTGGCCGAATTCCGTACTCTGGCCAATCAGTGCTGGCCAATGCATTCTATTGGCGTGATGAAGCAGTGCTGAATGTGTGTGTTTAGCTCAACTACACCGGTGGAGTAGTTGAGCTAAGCACACAGATTCAGCTCTGCTTCAATCAGCGCTGGCCAATGCATTCTATTAGCTTGATGAAACAGAGTGTGCACAAGGGTTCAAGCGCACCCTCGGCTCTGATGTAGCAGAGCCGAGGCTGCACAAGGGTTCATTTGCACACCCCCCCTGGCTCTTATGTAGCAGAGCCGAGGGTGCACTTGAACCCTTGTGCACCCTCGGCTCTGCTACATCAGAGCCAAGGGTGCACTTGAACCCTTGTGCACACTTGGCTCTGCTACATCAGAGTTGATGGTGCGCTTGAACCCTTGTGCACACTCTGCTTCATCAAGCTAATAGAATGCATTGGCCAGCGCTGATTGAAGCAGAGCTGAATCTGTGTGCTTAGCTCAACTACTCCACCGGTGTAGTTGAGCTAAACACACACATTCAGCACTGCTTCATCACGCCAATACAATGCATTAGCCAGTGCTGATTGGCCAGAGTACGGAATTCGGCCAATCAGCGCTGGCTCGGCTGGAGGAGGCGGAGTCTAAGGTCGGACCAGAATGGAGACTGGTGTGGAGCAATCTTAGACTCTGCCTCCTCCAGCAGAGCCAGTGCTGATTGGCCGAATTCCATACTCTGGCCAATCAACACTGGCTAATGCATTGTATTGGCAGGATGAAGCAGTGCTGAATGTGTGTGTTTAGCTCAACTACGCTGGTGGAGTAGTTGAGCTAAGCACACAGATTCAGCTCTGCTTCAATCAGCACTGGCCAATGCATTCTATTGGCGTGATGAAGCAGTGCTGAATGTGTGTGTTTAGCTCAACTACTCCACCGGCGTAGTTGAGCTAAACACACACATTCAGCACTGCTTCATCACGCCAATAGAATGCACTGGCCAGCGCTGATTGGCCAGAGTATGGAATTCGGCCAATCAGCGCTGGCTCTGCTGGAGGAGGCGGAGTCTAAGATCGCTCCACACCAGTCTCCATTCAGGTCCGACCTTAGACTCCGCCTCCTCCAGCAGAGCCAGCGCTGATTGGCCAAAGTACGGAATTCGGCCAATCAGCGCTGGCCAATGCATCCCTATGGGAAAAAGTTTATCTCACAAAAATCACAATTACACACCCGATAGAGCCCCAAAAAGTTATTTTTAATAACATTCCCCCCTAAATAAAGGTTATCCCTAGCTATCCCTGCCTGTACAGCTATCCCTGTCTCTTAGTCACAAAGTTCACATTCTTATATGACCCGGATTTGAAATCCACTATTCATCTAAAATGGAGGTCACCTGATTTCGGCAGCCAATGACTTTTTCCAATTTTTTTCAATGCCCCCGGTGTCGTAGTTCCTGTCCCACCTCCCCTGCGCTGTTATTGGTGCAAAAAAGGCGCCAGGGAAGGTGGGAGGGGAATCGAATTTTGGCGCACTTTACCACGCGGTGTTCGATTCGATTCGAACATGGCGAACACCCTGATATCCGATCGAACATGTGTTCGATAGAACACTGTTCGCTCATCTCTAATCACTATCAACACAATTGCTGAATGGGTGAGAGACCATATACTGTACGTTGGTCCTATGTCTCCTTAGACAGGTTATGGCCTTTCCAGGTCACGTTGTAGTGTATAGGGCCTTATTATCCCATGCATGTCCTGCTAACAATTCTGGGAAGGAAGAACAAAATAAGTCGTCCTTAGTAGAAAACTTGTAGAACTTGCTTCAGTGTCACATTTTGGAAGATCACTCCGTATAAATCAATGTTTGCTTTTCCTAGTTGTGTTTTTTTTTTTCCAGAATTCTTAGTAGTGCACATGTGGCCTAATAAGTCCCCGAACACCACAAGGAAGACTTAAAGACAATAGTCTGCTTAAGGAAACATAGAGGGCAAAACTGCTGGGATTCTAAGAATGCATAACATAAATCTATCTATCTATCTATCTATCTATCTATCTATCTATCTATCTATCATCTATCCTATAAATCCCAATATCTGGGTGATTAATCGGCTATTTTCCCCACTGAGGCCTAATAGCCACACGAGAATAAAAAGAGTTAATAGTAAGTAGGCTGAAAGACAGTGTTGTGTGGTGATTTAATGTCATTTTGGGTCTCTTTTTCCTGTCTTTTGTAGAAAATAAAGGCCGATATGTGATAGGAAGGGCTCAGGATGTTTGCTGCATAAACCTAACCCTGAACAACCGGTCGGATTGTGCGGCATACAATCCCTCTTTGTTCTGAACAGAGCTGACTTTTCTGGGCAGAATAGGGAATTACCAGCTAAAGCCCTTTCAGTCCGTGGCTGGAATACTGTGAAGAATGTGTTAATATATAATTTGACCAAACACCGGATCTGACACAAAATGCTTTTTGGGCATAATAATAGTATCCGAGAGTAATAGAAATAAGGGCTGCAAAGATTGCGATTGCCGCCAGTCCTCTATGCCAAAGGATCTCTGCAATGTGTCTGGCACACACAAGAGCAACAGAACTGGTAGTGTATAATAAATGGCAGATCCTATGGAATTGTATTTGATATGGTTATTGTATACAGAGCTATTTCTATTATGTAGATGTTTGGGTATATTTACATTGGAAAACCCCAAGAGAAAAAGTTCCAACAAAGTGAATTAGGTCTTAAATCTTTACCAAGTTGTACTGTATGGCTTTCTTCACATGGTGTAAAAGGATCCTATGTACTGTAGCTGTTCCTAAAGGGGCTATTCAAGATAAGAAAAATAGGTCACACTGCTTTCCTGAAAACCGTGCCCTTGTAACAGTACAGCAGCCCAGCCCTATCACTTGAACAGGGAAGACGTGCAATACCACATACACACCCAGAGACAAGAATGATCCGATTTATGAAAACTGATTGAACAAAATCACATTCTTACTAAATGTGGACAATTGTTCTGGAGCTTAGGAGGCAGATAGCGAGAACTTTTCTCCTTCAGTTCAAGAGGTTTTCGGCCGGGGCCCTATGTTGCAAAAACGGAGAGTTTGGGCCAAAGTGGAAACGTCACAGCAAAAAAATCCTGCGTTTTACAATGCCTGCAAAGTGGGTGGGATTATGGCTAACCTCATCCACACATTGTAGAAAAAAAACTACCGCAGATATGCTGTGATATAAAAAAACTTGAGTGATTTTGAAAATCGCAGTATGTCAATGATACCTGCAGTAACGCTGGCGTATTCCGTATAGGTATAATAGGAGCAGAAGGCTGCAGAGGAAAACTCCTAAATGCTACTGAAAATATGTGATGCGTTTCTGCTGCAATCTCTTACGCAATATTTTTCTGCTGTGGCTCGCTACATGGGACCTTAGCCTAAAGGAGTGTTTTAGCTGCAATAAGTTATCACCTATCCAATGCATAGGTGATGACTGTTACGTTGCTGGGACCCCAAGTGATTGCCATAGTGGTATCCTTGTGCTCTCCAAGCTACTAGACTGTTTTCAGGAGGAGTTGCATGGAGTAGTGGTCAAGCATACACACTGCCACTCCATTCAATCAGTCCCATAGATTTGGGGTAAGGATGTTTGACTTCTGCTCCAACTCCTACTGGGAACTTCCTTGTGGGATGGGATGTTCTGGCTATTGGCGGGGTTCCCAGCAGTTGTACTTCTGCCAATCTTACAGTGAATAAATACAAACTTGTTTTGACCAGAATACCCCTTGAAATAAAGACCTACTAGAAACTCTGGTATTTCAGATATATTTCTAGTTTGCAAGAAGTCTACTTTAGAGCACTGGAGTAATGTACATAGTGGTGTTATGTAAAGTGACTATGACAACATTCACAGGGCCATGACATGTCACGGTGACAGTATATGGCATCTTCAAATTTCAAGCCCCCTCCCAACAGGTCAATAATAATGCATGTAAGGTAGGATTTCATCACTAGGAATAACACAATTAACTAAAATATTGACTTTTGTGCTAAACATAAAGGACTAACCCTTTAAACTTAGGCCAAGTGATCCAACTGGGACCAGCAAGGGCTCTTGTTTCACGGAGCTTGTCCTCGCAGTCTGAAGGCGCCTGTTGCGTAACAAAACTTATGTGGTTTATTGCTTTATATAAATGAAAACAGATCTGCCTCAGAAGGACTCGTCTTTGTTCACATTTATTTGTTCCCTGTTGTTAGTCTTCACATGTCTCCCTTCCCTTGTATTAGCCCAAACCAGAACATTTGGAATGATTTTGGCCTTTTTATTCTTTTTTTTGGCCTTCAGTTCTTTTTTCGATGTTTGCGTACAAAAACTAAAAAAAAACCCTACTTTTCTTTTTTTTTTTTTCAATACTGAGAATAAAGACAGTGAAGAAAATATATCAAACTAGGTAATCAGTGTTATGGCATAGAGGTTAAGGCCCAAAATAGTGGGCCACATAAAAAAAAAAAAAAGATGTAGAAAAAACCGCAACAGCAACACATCACATTTTTTCCACAGAAAGCCCACAGAGTTTTCCTATGGGGAATTTCTGCTTCCATTATACCTATAGGGAAACTGCCGGCGTTTGCGTAGGTATAATTGACATACTGTGATTTCCAAAGCCGCAATGGTTTTGGAAATCGCAGGGATTCCGCTGTGTGTATTTTTATGCAATTTGTGGATGGGATTCGCTAAAATTCCGCCCAGTGTCCAGTGACTGCAAAATGTCAGGGCCTCTGACATAAAGTTACAATTTTTGGCATGTCATTCTGGGAAAAAACGTGGGGTCTTCTCCTCTTTTTTTTTAGTCCATTCATGTATAGAGGCATACATATAAATCATGTGATCCCCGTAGCAGTAGTCAGAATGGGGCCCCCCCATCTATATATATATATATATATATATATATATATATATATATATATATATATATATATATATATAATATCTTTAAGTATTTTTGAAGACTAAAAAATAAAAATGTGCTTATTGCTAGTCCCCTAGCTAGGTAGTATACAATCAGCCTTTCAGTTACATTTTTGGCCACAACCTCCCTTATACAACTAAATACTGACTTACTGCTGATTTTTCATTAAAGTGTTAATGATCGCCAACAAGGGTAGGGGGTCACGTGTGACAGACGGCATCATAAATCTCACTAAACAGAGAAATGGTGAAGGGTTTATGATGTTTAGACTGCTAGACATAACAAACACCTGCGGGTCAATGGTAGGTATGTCATTGCACTAAGAAGAGGGCAAAATATCAGCAGGAGGGTGCAGAGTATGGGTGGGAGGTGGCAGGGTCACTATCGCCAAGAAACTAAAGTAAGATATACCTAATATCTACACCAAAACAAACAAAAAAAATATAGCAGCACTATGACACAGCACAAAGGCTATAAGGAACAAAGAAAAAATTATAAAAAATACTATAAACTAAATATATAAATAAATTTGAGGTTCTTCGTTGTACATATTTGATCAAACAGTAGGAAGCCCTATGCCTGCCCCAACAAGGCGACCTCATTAAGGTAGGACCCTATACTAACACCCCTCATGGACCCAAGTATGGATCTGCAGTGTGAACACAGGGCAATGACGTACCTCTCCCGGACCAGAATAAGTCTACAGTGTGAACACAAGGGAAGTAAGGTCCAGAGAACACTCACCTTAAATGGCCTTGGGGAAATGGGTTCTCTGTTCCAAATAAATAGGCCTGTGCAATTGAATGGGAGTGCAAGTCCAACTAAAAGGAACCACACCACTCTAACTATATACATAGAAGAAAATTCAGACAGCACCTCCCAATGTGAACAGGTGCAAGCTACTGTGGCAAAATAAATAAAAACAAAAAAATATATAGCAGCACTCTGACACAGCACAAATTATTATTTATTTGGAACAGAGAACCCTTCTCCCCAAGGCTGAACCTACTGAAGCACTTGCTTTTCTGGTCGCTGTCCTTTCTGATTTACCGTAGCACTGGAGTGACCCCCCCCAAAAAAAATTGGGTGCTCTGGCAGGTGTGTCCCCGCCTTGAGTGCACCAAACATCTCATTTGCATATGGAATAAAGGTAGAATTTCTCAGCAGTAAAATTGTACTTTGACAAAATAAAAGACATCCATTATGTGACTTCCTGGTGCTACAAGAGAAGCGATTGGTTTAGAAGCGATTTTGGTGGTGGTAGGAGTGATGTATGACATGATCTATAACCCTCTGCATGGCACACTTACCCATTCTGGCAGCATTTTGCCAGTTTCTATGTTGCGGCATTGTTTTTATATGTTGGACTTCTTCCTGTCCTGACCTTGGAAGTGGTTTTATGTTTTTTATTGTTTGCTGCCTTTGTACAATTTAATCCAGCTTCTCTCATTCCCTGGCTTTGGCGAATAAGATCTACTGGCACTCCTGTCATTATATCTCTGGGCCGTCTTCCCAGGCAAGGAGCGCCGGTGAGTGTCAGAGACTGCTGCTCCTTTGTACTGGTCTCCTTCTGCACTGTGACACCTTAAAGAAGCAAAATCTCTTTCTATTTCAGATCATTGAATACTTTGTAAGATCTATATCACGCAGGGTTAATTCCACCTCTTAAAAGTAATTCTTAGCAACAACCAATTTATAGATTTTTTTCTTATTCATTGTAATTGTTTTTTTTCATTTGCACCTTTATTGCAGTTTCCAAAATGGAGCCAAAGATGCAGATGGGGTCACACTGGGCGTACCCCTTTGCTATGTTCAATATTTCTCTAAATGTCATTCAAATGCAGTGACTAAAAATCACATTGCATAGAATCCGCACTATGGGTTTTTAATCATTTTGACCCAGGTGCAGAACCACCACCATAGCATCCATACAAGCCAGTAAGTCTGACCCTAAATAGAGTCTCGATATTGCTTCCTTGACGTTGTGATGCTGTTCAGCATCGGGATGCAACATTCTGCAAGGGGCTGAGAGGTAAAGTGGATGAGGTGGTAAACAGTAGCCATTATTGGCCATTACTTGTTGGAATAATTCAATGCATAACAGCCAAAGTCCTGTAAAGGGGGCATTTACTTAATGGTGGCTTGTAAAAGTGGGCCTTACTGTATCAGGTCCTGTTAATGGTCCCCTTATGGTATGGGGCCTGTAAAGGGGCAGTATGCTGTGGATGGCAGAAAAGGGGACAATTTCTGTGTAAAGGTCCAGTATACTATGTGGGGGGCAGTAAAGGAGGCAATTCCTGTGTGTGTGCGCCGTTGAGACGGAAGTATACTGTATGAGGGCCAATAAGGGAGGCATTATACTATATGTGGGATCAGTAAAGTGGGCAGTATACCATATGCGGGGTCAGTAAAGGGATAGCATTATAATGTATGTGGGACCACTACTGGGGGTGTTATACAATGTGCAGGCCAGGAAAGGCGGCATTATATCATGTGGCTAATGGAGGGCAGGACAGTCAATATCTTGCTATGGGTCCCATTGTTCCTAGTTAAGCCCTATTGAACTAATGGAGGGTTATTTTGAGGTTCCAATACACAATGTCTACCAAGAAGTATTTGGACACCTGTGATAGAATAGAAAAACATTTATTCCTATTCAGTAGTTGGTAGAACCCAGCAGATGCCTCCTTATGGATGGTATTGATCCACACAATACTCCCGGATACCTGCTGAAACTCCTGGTGTATGTGAGCCATCGGTTGGGTGCGGTTTCTCTCACCATCACTCGTCGGTCTCTAGTATCTCCCAGTTTCGGAGATCTGCCGACTCGCTGCACATTCAGACAATCACCGTTCACCTTCCACTTCGTAATCGCATAGGTCACTGTCGATTTTGGGTAATTCTGTTGGCTTGCTATATACCTTAAGGAGCGACCATTTCTGTGGTACCCCTTTCTCGAAATCGGACAACTCTGCACTTCGTGGCATCTTGCATGCGACTAATGCCAATGCTGTTTCCTATTTAACAGCAGAAGCCGTGACGTACATCACGACCGCAGATATCTTCATTTGCATGGGTGTCCAAATACTTATTGGTAGACACTGTGTTGTATAGAAACCCTGCAGACTAAGCTGTTATTATTGTCAAAAGAAAACTCCAACAAACCCCATTGATTAGTCTGAACAGAGCCTAATAATCTGTTACTAAAAGACTGACACGCCGTTGCACCCAGTGACTGTTATATTGAGCTGTAAAGTTTATGTATTGCAGCTATTTTAATAGCTCTTGTCCTTAAAGCCTCTTTTACATTTTGCATTTTTTTTCTGCCACCACAAATCAGCCAGAATGATTTTTACTCTCTATAGGATTTGACCCCATTTTCTTACTTCCATATTTCAGTGCTGGTTAATTTAGCCTGTGCCCGAATCTTATATCTTGCTATTATTTTTGATGCCCGGAGCCTTGTTTATGTGAGGGTGTGCTCCTGTCCAGACTTTCCACCGCACTAGATATGATTTGCAAATTGTTCCTTTAAACTAAAGGCATCTGGTTTGCTGGGCAGTAAAATCAATTATTACTATTAATGTCACAGGCCTAGCGGAGTCATCCAGACCATGGCAATGTGTTATAGCCATTACTGTGGAATACACGGTTCTACTCTTTAAATAATAAAATGTGCCACTTATAAAAGTTTTTAGCTTTAGGGTAAATTTTATGCTCCTCTAGGTTTTGGCTGTGTTTGCATGTAGTACTTCTTGACTGCTGAAGTATTGGCTTATCTCATGACGCATAGATAGCTTTTCCAGCCTTCTTGAGCAGTATGTATTCTTGAATCTTAAGAAGTTCATCCAATTCTTGTATTTGAAACCTAGTGAACCTGACGTGGATAGCTTAGAGCCTGAACAGCTAAATGTAATGTAAAATATTTAGGTATGGACGTTTTGAGAAGATTTTTAGCTTAAGATGCTACATTACCCACGAAAGCATTATACTATGGTCATGTAAACTTTGCATGTAGGAAAAAGGAATGCAAAGAATTTTTTTTAAGGAAAATGACCTTATTTAGAAAATATTTAGAATTTTGTGCTAAGTAGCATAAACATTAGCACAATGTGTAGACATAAAAGGGTATGCTGGACCCCTTAAAGGGGTATTCCCATAACTCTTGTTCTGCAGCCTGCAAAGCTCTGTGCTCTGTTCAGTTCCTGGATTTCTCGGCACATTGGTGGGCGGGGTTTCACTTGCTCTGCTATGTTTGCAGTCAGTAATGAGGGATTGGTTGTAAATGCATTACTACAGTATAAGGGCCCCTTCAGACGGCGTAAGCGCTCGGCTCATTCTGAGCCGAACACGGGAACGCTTCTAAACACTTCCCATTCACTTCAATGGGAGCGCGCTTAAAGCCGGCTTTATGAGCGCTCCCATTGAAGTGAATGGGAAGTGTTTAGAAACGCTCGCGAGTACGGCTCGGAATGAGCCAAGCGCTTATGCCGTGTGAAGGGGCCCTAAAGCTGATGTGGAAACTGATGTAGCAGAGCTGGATTTGAGTCAGCTTGCATTGCATACAGAGGTAAAGGACTCCTTATTTCAGCCCTTATCAGCCAAATTCAATGAAACCGGCTGATAAGTGGAAAAGTTGAAGATAGACAGCACAGTAATCTCGGAGCTCTTACCTCCCCCCTCCCCTATCTGAAGAGCTCCGATGCTTGTCAGCCCCTCCCTCTCCCCCTGAGAGCAGGCAGCTATGTCACTTGGGAAATGAGCAGATAAGACCAGTGGCCATAGAAACGCAGTGTCAGCAATGAAGTGAATAAATTAAGATATCGGCCAAGCAAAGCAGTTTTGATAAAGCAATATATATAGGAAAAACCTTAAATCCACATAAATTATCAGTATAGATAGGATGCTTTTCATGGGACAACCCCTTTAAAGGGAGTCAGTCAGTAAAGCCCATTATATCAACCCAGTCCTACAGATAGATGGGTTAGGGTCACCGGAATCAAAAAATGTTTCTTCTTTTGAATTGGAGCTTTTGTTGCCAATATATCAATGTTTTTCTCAATATGTAAATGAGCTCTTTGAGCCAATGAGGGCATTGTCATTGCTCCAAAGAAATGGGCAGAAAAGCCAACATTACTCCAAACAATTGCCAAAAAAGCAATACCTCATCCATTCAATTCAGTTGACCCTACCCTATTTATGAGGCTGGGTTCTGGTGACAGACTCCCTTTAAGCCTGGGGCCCCACATTGCAAAACTCAGCTGCCTTTCTGTGAAAAACCCTGTGGAAAAAACACAATGCGTTTCCTTCGCAGTCTTTTCCACAGCGTTTTGTTTTGTTTTTTTTTTTGCATCAGTTTGGGTGTGGGCCTTTACCTAAAGGAGTTTTCTGAGACCAGAAACAAATTTGACAGAGAGGAAATATCATAAATTATGAAAAGAACCATAACCTGATAAATCCGCACTGCTCCAGAGGTTCCCACCAGTCTTTGTTGATTTTCCTGCAGCAGTGACATACCTGTATATCCACATGACTGCATATATGGCATGAGACCTCTGAGACCAGTGACTAGTTGTAGTAGTCACGTCGGTACATGGCACAGCCACCACAGCTATGAGGACATTAGAACAGCAGGGCTAAAGCTGCAGGAGATCAGTTGGGTAGGGGTTCTTTTGCTATTTTATGGCATCTCCTCCCTTTAACCTAATTTATTTTCTGACCTCATTATTGAACATCACTCTTGGTATAGGGGTTTTAAATAACATGTGCATAAGTACTGAAGATGATGGACAAATCTTCATAACTACTAAGTTTGATTTATAGCTTGGAGAGTTATAGAAACTCTCTCTGCTACAATATAAAGGGGACCTATCAAAGCTCGGCCCTCCTTGAGTTCATGGCTGCACCACGCATGCCTGGTATACACTTTCTGTAGCACTGTCCATAGGTGGAGAGGACAAGGCAATGGTGCATTTATGGTTGGGAGGAGGCAGGGGATGTAAATCAAGCTGAAAAGGAGGGTTTGGGGACTGGATTGTGACTATTCAGCACAGCAGTCAGAGCTTCTTTTATTGTATCATTGAGCTCATTGTATAAATGTATGAAGTAAGATCCCTCTAGTGGTGGTTGCAAGTCGGTATATAACTATTAAAATATGCAGGGTATTTAGAGCTCTGAATTAGAAAAATAGATCTTGGACTGTTAGGGCTAGTTCACACGTGGGCAAAGGGGAGTTTTTTGACAGCGGATTTCGCTTCAAAATCAGCCCAATGGAGCCCTATGTGAACAGCTAGCTTTTTTTTTCCGCTAGCTTTTTTTTTCCACTAGCTTTTTTTTCTGCTAGTTATTTTTCAGCTAGCAGAAAAAAGAAGCGACATGACCTTTCTTCAGGCATTTTCCGTCTGAAGAAAGCAATAGAAGTGAATGGGAGGCAAAAACCACGCAGTTTTTTTCCGCGCGTTTTTTTGCAAAAATAAGCGAAGCGTTTTTTTCAGCCCATTCACTCATATGGGAGGGGAAAACAGCCTGGCTTTTTTTGGAAGCGGTTTTTACAAAAAAAAAAAGCTCCAAAAAAAGCTTGGCAATGTAAAAAAAAAGCTTCCTAATTAGGAAGCGTTTTTTTTCAGGACCAAAATAAGCCAGGAGGTTTTTACGTGTGAACTAGCCCTTACAAAGATATTAGCAAAGGACAGAATAGTTTTTTTTCTCCTTGTATCCCATTTTTTATCGATTAGTATACTAAAGTGATAGATGCTACTGTAGTGACAATATGTCTATGTGTATCTGTAACTTTAAAGCAGCTACCACCCAAGCACCAATGCTGCTCTGAGCAGCTGATCTGTGAGGACGCCAAACCTCCACCAATCAGATATTGATGACATCATCAATATGTAAAGGTGGTCAGAGCTGTGATCTGGTCATGAAAAGAGCAAGGAAGCAAAAAGACGAGGGATGAGACAGGAGGAAAGTCAATAGCTAGCTCAAGAATTATCACTACAAATACGAGACATGGAGTATTGAAACTTCTAGTCAAGAAAAAGCCAGGTGTCAGGACCAGCAGTAACAGTAGTGATATCCACAGGAATAGGTACGACTGCACTTAGGAACAAGGCCTAGGTCAGGAGCAAATATCTCAAATATAAACAATTTACCAATGATATAAATAGATAACATGGGTATTTTCCTTTTAAGTCGCTTTGCCCTCATCCCTTCTGCCACCCTAGGCAGCTGCACATATTTCATATATGGTATGCCCATCCTCTATAGATTTTGTGGTCTTTCTGGCTAAAAGTGAAAAATCCCCTTTTTGTTAGTAATTTTCCTCGAATTACTGTGACTATTTGTGACCATTTGTATTGTTCTCATTAGAGATGAGCAACACAAATACTGCATTTATTACGTAACTACTTTATTGCTTCAGTTCTGTAATAATCCACGAGGGTTCAGCAAAGTTTAGTCATTATTTACAAGAATCTCTTCCCTGTATCTGCAGTTTGTCCTGTATGTCATTTCTTATAGGAGTTCAAGGTAAAGTTGTAATCTATGACTATGTACACGTGTGCACTGTTTATAGCAGAAGCTGATGACACTTTGTCCTGCCACACTTGTTGAAGTGTTAAATTCACACACATTTGTAGGGGTGCTGCTGTTCTACTCTTTGTTTGGACAGTAAGGCTACATTCATATGAACGAGATGCAAACCACGTTCATCTCGCTCCCGAAGGGCATCCGTTTTCACGGACCCCCATACATTTGAGTGTAGGAGAGGTCCATAAAAAGGACAAAAATAGGGTATTTCCTATATTTTGACGATCTGTTGCAATGGACCGTAAAAATATCAGTCATGTGAATAGCCCTCATTCACGTGAATTGAATTTAAAAGGGTTGTCCAGACTAAGAAGGACAATATATTTATTCTTTTACTAGACCAGAAAAGGTGGAAAAAAAAAACCCTCACCTTTCCCCAATTCCCTGGTTCCTCCCAGCATGGTCTGGGCTTCTTGGTCTATTGCTGACGTGTGGTGGACATCCCAGCCCCATGTGACTGCGGTGGGCAATCAGCGGCTTCAGTGAAGGGCATGTGATGTCACTATGACATCCCTGTGACATCCTGAGTCTCTTCCTGAGGTTACGTGACCACTGAGACCAATTAGCGGTTTCTGCAGAAGGAATCCGGGACGTCACAGGCAGTGAGCAGTTTCCATTTGGTTTCTTCGGAGTGGGTTTGGGCTGGGTAATCTGGCTATTGTATAGACTGGATTTGCCAGCCAGGATTATATTGTGTGCAGGGGTTCAAAGGATAAATGGTATACCACTTTGTAATATCATCTTCTAAAGAGCTGCCCATCACATAACACATATCTGGGAATGTCCAACCATGATAAAGGTATGGAAGACATATCTGTAAGTGACCTGTCATGTATTTTGGGTGGAAAATGCTAGGTTTAGTTCCCCTGAGTTCCCCTGAGTGGATGCGACATATCCTAATTAATTGATAATTAATTAATGAGCGAACACTAAAATGTCCGAGGTTCGAAATCCGATTCGAACAGCCGCACACTGTACGGCTGTTCGAACGGATTTCGAACCCCATTATAGTCTATTGGGGGAAATGCTCATTTCAGGGGTACGCAAAATTCGATAACATTATACTTACCAAGTCCACAAGTGACGGTCGGGCTGGATTCCCCTTGAAGTCTTCACCCAGTGCAGTGCCCCCGCAGCATATTCCGGCTGGAATTCACTCTGCCTAGGCATCGGGGCCTAGGCAGAGCTGACTGCGCATGTGCGGTCGGCTCTGCCCGGCCCGACGCCTGAGCAGAGGCGACTGCGCATGCGAGGGCATTCCCGCGCATGTGCAGTCAGCTCTGCCTAGGCCAGATGCCTAGGCAGAGTGAATTCCAGCTGGAAGATGCCGCGGGGACGCTGCACGGAGAAGACTTCTAAAGGTAAGAGAAGAACCAGCGTTGATTGGCAGAATGTATAGCATTCTGCCAATCAACGCTGGTTCTGCATCGAACCTTAAACTTCGAACAGCTAGTAGTGTTCGATCGAGTACGAGTATCTTGAATACCGTAGTATTCGATCGAACGCCTACTCGATCGAACACTACTCGCTCATCTCTAATCCTAATGTAATAAAGGGACTTTGGGCTCCCTCAGACATCAGGGTCCAGATGTTTTTACCACTGTACTCCTACAGGTTCTAGAGCTACACTTCTGATCCATGGATCCATACTACCTAGAACTGGCATGGATTAGCTATACGGTTGGGTGTATATTGACTAATGGTAAATGAGTGACTCAAAAAAATCTAAAAAATTGATTCTTGAAATGTAAATCACTTGCTACAAACCTGAGACTTAGAGGGTTGATGCCACTCTCTCGATTGTTTATCTCTGATGAATAGATCTCTTGAACTAGGAAAAAAAAACTTCCCAGCACTGGTGCCTAAATTGTCAACTTTTTCGTTTTCGGAAATCCATCTTATTTGGCTATGCATGCTTATAAATGAGAGAACATTATTAAAATATAAGGTTCCAGCAATATAACAGCTCTCATTTTGTTTACAACATTCTGGGTTTTTTTTGTGCCTGACGGATTTTAAAATTTTAATTCCGAAAAAAAAAATGAATTGTTATTACCACCGGGTTGACAAATAGCTGTATTGAATAGCTGCCTCTTGAGGTTTTTGCTAAACTGGTGTTGAATGCTGAAACCATCTGTTTTTCTGGACGTTTGTCAGGGTGAGTGTGGCAGAGGCAGCTGTCTGAAAAGGGACGCTTTGGATGATGAACCAGCCCATTGTCTCAAAGCAATTCACTTGTATTCAGAGGCTCTACCCAGGCGTAATATACAGCAATCAAAATCAAACTATTGTTTATACCAATCATATTGATCTGAAAAGAAGGTGGTGGGATGACCCCATTGTACCAGCAGATAGTTATGTGCAGCAGCTGTACCTTTCCTGCTTAGAAATTCAGTCAAAAATCGTGTTGAAAGCTAGAGGGCCCTCTCTGCCCTTCTGGGGAAGACACGCGCGCTCGGTATAGGAAGCACACAGCAGACATTGTGACTGTGCTCGCATGCTGCTAGACTATCCTTCTGTATACCTGACCGTATATACAACACAATATAGTAACTAGAAAATATTAACATAAATTAATAAAACTGAACTCTCCTATCGCTACATTCATACCTTCATACATTTAGATCAGGTTTTTGTCATGATTTTAATGCTTAACCACTTCACGACTGAGCCATTTTCCTTGATTCATGACCAGACACTTTTTTTGGTATATGCGGTTACGAAGGCTATAACATTTATTTTTTTACTTGGGTAATTTTTGCATTTTTCCCGGTGATACGTTGGTTTTTATCTTCTTATCTTTTTCTTTTTCCCCTTGTGGGGAATCGCTCAGGTAGATGCTTGTAGCAGTGCAGGAAACAGGGACACAGACACTGGGTTGCACACAAGTTCAGGCTTTATTCACTTGCAGTGCATTAAACTGCCTTCGTAAAGCACAAATAAACAAAAACCTTCTCGGCTGAGAACTAACTAAACATAAGAAACCTTTTCCCTGACTATACAGAAGCCTGGCTACCAGTCTCCTGCCTTGGCAACAACAATGGGTGGCACAATACCTGCTTTGTAAGTTCGGTCTGGACAGGTCAGCTCTGTCAGTGTGGTGCCACACTCCCAGTCCTCACACACAGACTAATATCAGGCCTTGATTACACAGCTGACCTCCCTGGTGTGGGCCTTTGCCATACACCCTTTAGCTGCCTGCCTGGAATATACCTGTCTTCCCACTCCACACCCTTCACTCTCTCACACCCCCCTTTTTTAATATCTGGGGAAAAAAAAAAAAAAATACTTTCCTTTCCTTTTTACAATCTACTAACATTTTTTAAAAAAATTTCTGAATTTTTTTTATATAGGTGGCACATAGTTTTGTGTCGCCGGCGGTGGGACTAGAGCCTGTGATGTGAACATGGTAGAGGTGGTCTTTTTATTTCATTTTGTGTCCTTAATTAATTGATTGATTTACCCATTGTGCCTCCCATAATGTCATAACAATTTTTTTGCTGATACATTAGCCCCAGTTACAGGAGGAATACAATACAGTAAAGGGCAATTCTGCAAGGACGTAAAGAGGACCTTTACCGACTCTAATTCGTTGCATCAGTGGAGAACTGGTACCAACTGTACCAAAAGCAGTAGATCGGCGATGCAAAGGGACAAAAAGCTGTAGAGGATGGAGCAGGGGAATAACTAGACTGAGCTTCATTCGAAACTTTTGACACCCCCACACTTTGTAATGCCCTTTTTTTTGTGGGGGGGGGGGGCCCTCACATGGTATAATGCTCATTTTAGTGTATATTGCCCCCACATGGTACAATTTGCTACCTCTTTTATTGGCCTACACACAGTAATTGCCCTTTTTACTGGCCCCTCACACAGTATACTACCCCTTTAAAGGGATCCTATCATCAAAACTTTATTTTTTCTCACTACCACGTAGGAATAGCCTTAAGAAAGGCTATTCTTCTCCCACCTTTAAATGTCTTCTCCACGAAGCCATTTGGTATATAATCCGGTTTTCTTCTGTATGTAAATGAGTTCTCTCATCCCCAATGCTGCGAGAGAACTCTCCAGCGCCATCTCCATCTTATTCAGGAATGGGTCTTTATCGCGTCTTCTTCCAGCGGTGGTTTCAAACTTCTAGGCCTCGGGCAGCCGACTGCGCATGCCTGCCGGCCACAAGAAAATGGCCACTTACAATACTGCAGTCGGATTTGCCCTAGGCCCAAGGCCTAGAAGTTTGAGCCAACCCCCGGAAGAAGATGCGAAGAAGACCCATTCCTGAAGAAGATGGAGGCGGTACTGGAGAGTTCTCTGGCAGTATTGGGGACGCCGCCTTTACAAAACGCCATATAGTAAGTGCTTATGAGTTTAGGCAGGCACCTGCCTCAGGCACCTCTAGAGTTTATCCGATTCCTGGGCAACTCATTTAATAATAATATCCCATAGTGCACAGTAAAATGTTCCATAGTGGTCCTCCACACAGTCCAAAAGCAGGCTCCATATAGTATAATGTCCCACAGTGGCCCCTTTACATAATATGAGGCAGAATGAGGGAATAATATGTCGCTGTTGTGGGGAAAAATCCACAAAATCAGCACCAGATTCCGCTGTGTGCACAGGGCCTGTTACTACAATGAACGCTTTCATTTGTATTAATGGAAAGTGCTCAATTCAGAAACTGAGTGTATTCCACACATGATCTCTCTGTCTGTCTAAATATATATTAGACTGCGCTACATAGCAAAGTTTTGACTTGGGACCTCCCATCCCCACACAGCATAGCTCCCACTTTCCTGGGCCCCACACGATATAATACCCCATTATATGACATCACACTGACGACCCATGTGACCTCTGAGGCCCAATGACAAGCTCTTACAAGCTGCTTACACATCCCTGATTCTGCCCATGAATCTCAGCCTCAAGTTCCTGTGCGCCAAACTGAATAGCGTTAGTGACATCCTGATGCTATTCAGCATCAGCTATTTGATTTGGGATGCATGGGGTCCCCTCGAGGGCTAAAAGGGAAGCGGAGCCAGCTGTAGGCAAGATTGGATATAGGTAAATAATTAGCAGTCATTACGTGTTGGAGTAATCCAGCAGGTAATGGCTTATTTTTTTTTTTTTTTAAAAGTAGCAGGGGGTTGACTGGGCTCCCATTTTTTTTTTCTTTTTGCAACTAGAAATTGCAGCACTTGCAGAGTCTCAGTGCAACTCCATTCACTTAGATAGGTGAAAGACTCAAAGGGAGATACAGGGATCTTTGGTCACACAAAGGGGTTTGTGTCCAGAGTTGCTGTGTAACCCTAGCCTTACAGCCAAATATCAGTGACAGTAAGCTGCAGACAAGTTGCACAACTGTTTTAGTTATGCACAGTTAACCAGGAGATTGTCTCACGGCCTTATGTATGATCCCTACTGGAAGGTAGTCTTAAAAGTAGGAGAGATGTGATGTTCCTGAAAAAAGGGATACAAAACTAGCCAAAGGCCTAATGTCACTCTATGGGGGGTTACTAAAGTGGGCATTTACTGTATGGGGCCAATAAAGGAGGAACTTATTGTATGGGGGCCAAAAAAAGGGCATTATATTCTGGGGGCCAATAAAAGGGGCAGTGCAGTATACTATATGGGGATAATAAAGGAGGAATATACTGTATGGGGGTAAATAAGGTACAGTGTAGTGTGTTGGGTCCAATATACTGTGTGGAGGTCAGTAAAGGGAGTATTATACCATGTGGGGACCTGAAAAATAGACAATATACCATGTGTGGCCAGTAAGGGGGCATTACACCATGTGAGGGAAAGTAAAGCTTTGGAAGGCCTAAGTCAAAAGTTTGTGATGGAGCCCAGTTAGGCACCTGGCAAAATTTAAAGCCTTAGAGGAACTCTAAAACAGAGAAAGCTCCATGATGGGAGCAAAAAGAATGGGCATTATACCATGTGGGGGCCAATAAGGGGGCATTATACCATGTATGGGCCAGTAAGGGGGCATTATACCATGTGGGGGCCAATAAGGGAGCATGATACCATGTAGGGGCCAGTAAAAGGGCATTATACCATGTTGGGGCCAATAAGGGGGCATTATACCATGTAGGGGCCAGTAAGGGGGCATTATACCATGTGGGGACCAATAAGGGGGCATTATACTGTGTGGGGGCCAATAAGGGGGCATTATACCGTGCTAGGGAAAATAAAGCATGGGAAGGCCTAAGTCACAAGTTTGCTATGTGGCCCAGTCTTTCCTAGTTAGGCACCTGGCAACATTTATGACCTTAAAGGAACTCTAAGACAGAGAAAACTCCATTTATAAATATGTATTGTTTTTCCTGGCTTTCAGTAACGTGAAATGATATGAATAATAAGGCAGACAGGAATTGATATTTTTAGACCGGTTAGTAGACATTATAATGACATGTGCAAGTGAGTGAGTGAGATTGTTCTACTTCCTCTATTAACTTTAAAGCTTTTCTGGTGTCCTTGTCACTTCATTACATGCATACTAATATCTTCACATAGAAAATGTAATCCGCCGGCCTAAATGAAGAAATTAGTTTCTGGTAGACGCCTTTCATTAGGCAATTAACGAATCTCTCTAACAAATCGACATAAGCATATGTGTTTATATTTAATAAGTATTTGTATCATCAAGTAATTATATTATGTGATGCAGCCTGGTTACACTCTCATTAAGGGCCATTTACATCTGGCTATACATACACAGGAACGTGTAAATCTAGTCATATATAGACGGTAAAGATGATAAAGTTCATCAATAATGTAACAATAATTAGCAAAATAGAGAGAATACAATAAATAAAAAACTATAGACAGGTAATAGAACAGAATCGGAAACAAGAACTAGGCCTGTCCGACACTAACAAATGTCTTCCCCAAGTACCAGATCCTGGACCACCTTATGGACCACTTACTGTTCTGCTTTGTCCATGCCAAGGAGACGATTAATGATTGACAGCTATCTCTGTCTGCACAGTCAGAGATAGCAGGCTGTCAACCACTGATAGGACTGCCTCAACATAGAAAGCGTAGAGATTTCAGTAGGTAAATGACAGGTTATACTGAATCTTTTCCCATAAACCTATACATCAATATGCGCAGCTCCTCCTGCTCTATAACAGGTTGCCTGCATATTTAACAACATTTTCCGTGTATCCTTTAAGGCAGGGGTGCTCACACTTTTTTAGAATGTGAGTTACTTTATAAACTGACCAAGAGATAAGATCTACTACCCACTTCTTGTGGGCGGGGCAGAGTGTGAGAGCAGGAGACAGCTCTCTGGTGTCTGCTTGTCCACAGCGCAGGCTGAGAATCCTTTTTGGACACTGGCAGGCCGGGGCCTTGCACTCGTTTGCAGTAAGGGCTGCAAGTGTCCGGAGATGACTCTCAGCCTGCGCTGTGAACAAGCAGCACCCCGGCTCCCTTCATCCCTAAGAGTGGGGAGCACGTCATCTCCTGGAGCTGCTGCTGCCCGGCCTGCAAGTGTCCGGAGTGCTTGTTCACGGCGCAGGCTGAGACTCATCTCCGGACACTTGCAGGCGGGGCTGCCGCAGCCCTGACTGCGAACGAGTGCAAGGCCCCGGCCTGCCAGTGTCCAGAGATGATTCTCAGCCTGCGCTGTGAACAAGCAGACACCGGGGATCCCTGGCTGCATCCCGCGATCGACCCATACGTCCTTCGTGATCGACCGGTAGATCGCAATCGACGTATTGGGCACCCCTGCTTTAAGGCACTCATCTTCTCACACAAATGAAAACAGTCAGAAGCTAGCCCCATGGTTAGTTAGTCCATTGTTTATTCATCTTTCAAGGGATTTTTGGAACAATTTAATCCCAAGGTGACCTTGACCTGAAACCACTGACTGTTAATATTTACTCAGTAGTTAATAAATAGCATTATCGGCTCATACCTCATTGACAATTGAAACTGACCCTAGCACAGCAGAAACCCTCTTCTTATTGTATTATAAGATTAAGAAGATATACACTCACCGGCCACTTTATTAGGTACACCTGTCCAACTGCTCGTTAACACTTAATTTCTAATCAGCCAATCACATGGCGGCAACTCAGTGCATTTAGGCATGTAGACATGGTCAAGACAATCTCCTGCAGTTCAAACCGAGCATCAGTATGGGGAAGAAAGGTGATTTGAGTGCCTTTGAACATGGCATGGTTGTTGGTGCCAGAAGGGCTGGTCTGAGTATTTCAGAAACTGCTGATCTACTGGGATTTTCACGCACAACCATCTCTAGGGTTTACAGAGAATGGTCCAAAAAAGAAAAAACATCCAGTGAGCGGCAGTTCTGTGGGCGGAAATGCGTTGTTGAGGTCAGAGGAGAATGGCCAGACTGGTTCTAGCTGATAGAAAGGCAACAGTGACTCAGCCACCCGTTACAACCAAGGTAGCCAGAAGAGCATCTCTGAACGCACAGTACGTCGAACTTTGAGGCAGATGGGCTACAGCAGCAGAAGACCACACCGGGTGCCACTCCTTTCAGCTAAGAACAGGAAACTGAGGCTACAATTTGCACAAGCTCATCGAAATTGGACAATTGAAGATTGGAAAAACGTTGCCTGGTCTGATGAGTCTCGATTTCTGCTGCGACATTCAGATGGTAGGGTCAGAATTTGGCGTCAACAACATGAAAGCATGGATCCATCCTGCCTTGTATCAACGGTTCAGGCTGGTGGTGGTGGTGTCATGGTGTGGGGAATATTTTCTTGACACTCTTTGGGCCCCTTGGTACCAATTGAGCATCGTTGCAACGCCAAAGCCTACCTGAGTATTGTTGCTGACCATGTCCATCCCTTTATGACCACAATGTACCCAACATCTGATGGCTACTTTCAGCAGGATAATGCGCCATGTCATAAAGCTGGAATCATCTCAGACTGGTTTCTTGAACATGACAATGAGTTCACTGTACTCCAATGGCCTCCACAGTCACCAGATCTCAATCCAATAGAGCATCTTTGGGATGTGGTGGAACGGGAGATTCGCATCATGGATGTGCAGCCGACAAATCTGCGGCAACTGTGTGATGCCATCATGTCAATATGGACCAAAATCTCTGAGGAATGCTTCCAGCACCTTGTTGAATCTATGCCACGAAGTATTGAGGCAGTTCTGAAGGCAAAAGGGGGTCCAACCCGTTACTAGCATGGTGTACCTAATAAAGTGGCCGGTGAGTGTATATCTGATAATCCTCATAAAACCCAACATCCAGTACCCCAAAATATACAGGGTAAAGTATACTCACTATTTCTTATAGTTGTAGGTGTAACTTGAAGCTCCTGAAAATTTACAATGGGGCCCCAAGTTACCAATGATATCTATAATATCTGTGTCATTTTATGTTGTAGAGAGGCCTAAGGTCCTCCTCATGCCCTAGAGACCAATAGCATTTGCTACCTCTGTATCCCTTTATAGCGACATTCCTGGGCATAGACTATTTCTTCACCAGAGTGGAGCATTGTGGGAAGAACAGGAAGTCGGTTTCTCTGTTCCTTCCTATGAGGCTCACGTTGAATCTCCCTAGAAGGAGCACACATAAGACACTGTGTCAGTTGAAGATGAATATTGATAGTCACATGACCCAGCTGAGGACCAGAGTGATAACTCACCCTCCTTTTATAATGGACCACCGAATAAAAAAAAAAAAAATTGTGATTACCATTGAGCAATTCTCTCATTGAAGACCTAATTTCACCTATTTCTTACAAAAGAATTTGGCATTGCCAAGAAATTTCTTTAGCAATAGAAGATGATCCTAGTAGATGGGCATATTGGTGGAGGACCTGATACATAGATATCACTCATTCTTTCCCAGTTTGACAGAGCATTTGTATGTTGATAATAGGGAGAAGGAAGAAAAACTTTGCAGAAGTTGAAATTCAATGTTTCCATTGCTTTTCTCCCATTGTTTATCAGAAGGCCCCCATACACATTAGATACCTGTCTCACTACAATCTGTGAGTTTGATATATAACCTAATGCATATTCAGTCAGGTTTTCCGTTTTTGGTATATATTTTGGCAGGAACAGCACAGTCTTAGTCTTTGCTTGCCCTCAAAATACCAGAACCGAGATTGAACCCTGGCAGACCCCATTGGAGTTAACAGGGGTCCTCAGTAGTTGCTGGTGTCTATTTGATACAATTCTTTGTAGACTTCTTATAAGTTCACTGCATTGTAGCAAATCTTTTAATATAAGAATATATTGCAAAGCATTTGGTCTATTGCCTATATTTCTAGCAATGTGTATCAGTGGTGATGAATACGCTGGGATTCTTAGTTGGGTTTCAAAAGGAGTTTCAGGTTTTTTTTCTATTTTTGCTATAGTAAATCTGTAAGTGAGTCTTTTGTACTTTCTTTTTTTCACCTAACTCACAAAGATCAGTGGGAGGGACGGCTTCCTGAGATTCACTTTGTAGACCTCTGCTCTGAAGCTAATGAATGTATGCTTTATTAATCACATTTGTCCCACTAAAAGAAGTCAAGCACAATTCACTTACAATTGAGATTTTACCCTTTTTTAACGTTATTTTAATGAGCTGAAGATCAGGACGTAAGCTTTGTTCGTCTGTTGATTCCGCTCAATTGCAGTCTCACCCGAGATAGACACAAGACAGATTCACCAGACTTACCGGCATTGTTGGACTTAAATGAAGTGAACAGTGCCTTATGTTTCCAAACTAAAGAAAAGGCTCGCACACAAAAAGGAACTTTAACATTCAGTGTTTTCAGTCTGCTCTCCTGATTTCATTAAAGTCTTTCCATATTAACATTGGCTTCCAGATCTTTGAAATCCTGCCCTTTATATGATATGTCCCTTCCAAGCAGAAGGGAACAGATTATCATAGTGGAGGGTAGTGGCAACCATAATGGTTGTATAGCTGCTTTATTGCCCTTAGGCCTTTGTTGTGTTAACACATGCACCAAGGTCTTTGTCACTATTGCGATCCTAGAATATCCTTATTCTATAGGTTACATACTCAGTAAGAAAGATACAATACTGACATTTCACACATGTGCATTCTATCTATCTATCTATCTACAGTATCTATATGAATATAATAATTCCGCATATAATATATTAAGATTAAATCTTTATGTATGTATGTATGTGTCAGGACTTTTTATATATATATATATATATATATATATATATATATATATATATATATATATATATATATAGGAAATGCAAGGTAAAAAAAATCCTATATCCATTGAACGTTTATGAAGTTTATCCTTTTTTTTTTTTTTTTTACAAATGGACAGAAAACTGATGAAAAATCGTGACACACTAAGGGGGCGTTCACACTTATGCCTGTGTCGCTCACCAGGTCTCCGTCCTGTTCCCTGGGGAACTTGGATAGGAGACGGCTTCCAGCGGTCAGTTTTAAAACCCGTTCATTTGAATGGGTTTTTAATGCAAACTGCTGGTGTCCGCATGCAGTCTCTCCATATGGAAACAGTTTTTTTTTGTACGGACACAAAGTCGGACATGCAGGACTTTGGGGCTGTGCAAAAAACCCAAAAAAACTGTTTCCCTGCGGAGAGGTTGCATATGGACACCGGCGATTTGCTTTAAAAACCCATTCAAATTAATCCTATCCAGTTTCCTTGGGGAATAGGACAGAGACCCGGCGGGCGGACAAGGGTGCATGTGTGAACGCCCCCTAATGTAAAACAGATGTTATCATCCATTTTTAATATCCTTAGCATGTCATGTGCATGTAGCCTTAAGAAAAGTCATCATTATTGTCGTTACATCTGGTGTGGTAGTGTCACATGTATACGTGAAGCCACTCTTCGTGTACGTTCACACTTTCTTATCACACTTTTCTGTTTTCAGTGCTGTTTTTGATGTTTTATTCAGTTAAATTTCTATGGGATTCAACGACACTTCTGCCACGAGAGGGCAAGATGTTTTTGAAAACCAGTGCTGGTAAAAATCCAGTCTAAAGCTAAGTTCACACTTGCACTCAATGACTGTTCTTGGATTCCGTCCTCCAATCCGCTTGCAAAAATGCATTTTTCGGGTTGGAAAACCGGCAAATCCCATTATAGTCTATGGGGTCCACAGGTTTCCGCAGGTAACTGCGTTTTAAGCAGATTGGGTTTATGTTTTTTGGGTACCCAAGTGGAATTGAAGAACAGAAACCTCAACACTGGAGTGAACCTAACATCATTCCTGGAATTGATTTAACTTGAATTTAATTCTGAAGTGGAAAATGCGCCAAAATCAATGGCAAAAAAGTTGTAGGTTTACCCTTCATTTCTTGCTTTTAGAATCTATTAAACAAATCTGCACAATGAGAACATATACGAATACCTGAAAAAGTAAAAAGTGATTCATAAACCTGAGACGGTTAAAATTCTAATAAATCTTTTCTTTAAATCCATTGTCCAGTTCTGCATGAAGGTTACAAGCAATGCACAGGCAGGGTCTTCTCACGGCCGTGAAAGCGTATTTTCTGCATTGCACTTTATGAAAGACAGATTTTGCAATTGGATAATTTATACAGTTTCAGATGTGTCGAGCCTACGAGTATTTCCTGGTGTTCTGTAAAACCTCCCAGAGGAACATTTCCCTGTGACACTATAGTCATATGGAAGAGTTTGGACTTGCTCAATGATTCACATAATGTAATGGCATTTTTTATGTCATTTGTAGGCTTGTTGTTGGGAAGTGACACTCCTTGCTGCAGCTCGCAGTCACTGGCTATATCTCTGCAGCTTCTTTCTGTAAAATAAATTTCTCTTGACATTTTGTATATGCAAGTAACTGAGAAAATAGTTCTTTTCATTTAGCATGGTTTTCTCCAAGCTAGCGAAATTAAAATACCCATAATACATTGCAGTGTCCAGAGTCGAGGACAACTATAATGGAAGAATGCTATTGAGAATTACACGCTGCCTTTGTATGAAACTAGCAATATACTGTATGTGCTTTAATAATGGAAGCTTACATTTCCGTTCTCTGCTATATGCAGATTGCTGTACATAGCCCTGAAAAAAGGAATTAAGTGCTTATCTAACTGTATTGAAATGACATGCAAGCTTGACCAAGCCAGGCATGCATGTTTTTGAGGTAGTTGGGGAATTAAAGAGAAGTGTGTGTTTCTATAATTATTTCCTCCCACTCTCATTACTCTTGATTCTGTCTGTACACTGAAATCCTGCACACAGACAGATCACTTTACAGTGAAGTCTATGGAGAAGGGAGGAAGATGGTAAGGCAAATTGAAAGCAGAGAGAGACATAAGACCATCTATAGCATTTAATGGGTAACTTCTAACACATCAGAGCTGGCTGATAATTTACCTAATAATCTGACTGTACCAAGCAGTGGTGTAGTCAGTAGGTACTACTTGCCAAAAAACCTAAATAAATGTTTGTATCTAAGAAAAGTCAGTTCCTCATGCTACCAAATATAAACTCCCCATGGAAACACACAATTGCTGCCTAAACCTTAACCTTTTCATGCAAAATGGAGCAACTGGTCAGAGTACAGTCAAGGGCGATTATGGGAGGGAGGTAGTAACACAAAACAAGAGAAAATTTCTGTGTGGGGTCCAAGCTGGACTTTAGCACCTGGGCCCTTACGCCTCTAGATCCTCCATTGACCTTCACTCTTGATTTTAGGGGAAAAAAAGAAAAAAATGAGGTACACTTTAAATGTCTATGCTGGTATGGATTCAGCAGTAAGAAGCTGGATGTTGTAATCCCATAGAGTTATATCACCATATAGTGAATTGCATAGTGATCATCTGTCCCAAGTACACCGCAGTGAACTCCAAACTGCCTTTGGACATAATGTCAGTAGATGAACCGGTTATATGAACCTCTATGGGCTTCTCTCATCATTCAGCTCCAAATAGGCCTAAGATGACCATGCACAATCCAACATCTAAAGTCCGATTGTGGGCTTAATGGCTGCCAGTATATCGCTTCCTGAATGAATGGGTAATATAGGAGAGATGGTTTTATTTTCTTTTTCTTCTTAGTTCCATTGAATAGAAAAGAGAAACTATTATTATACAGTCAACCTGTAGAGAATTGTAGGCTTCTAATATTGTAGGGAGAACACTTTCTTGTTTTACCATGAAAATCCACCTGTGTACAAAGCATGGTTCCTTAAGAAAATTATATTTTCATGTAAGCATTTCCCTGGCCTGCAAAGAGCTTGACCATAAAGGAGTCAAGTGGTCTGGCAGGATTTTTGGAGCCCTGACTATGGCTACGGAATCTGCAGATGATAGTAGAGGATGATGACATTGAGGGCCCCATGTGACTGCTGACGTCCAATCACTGGTGACTTGGGGATTGGAAAGCATGGGGGACAACCCAGGAAGAAGACCAGAATGCCCAAGGATGCCCAGGAAAGATAAGTAAGAGACCCCACAATATAGTAATCAGTAATGCTGAACTCCAAAATATTTGGATTCGTCCACTCCCAAAATTTTTGGTAAATTCATAATGCCCTTAGCCTGTTATGAACTGGTCACAGTCAATATATTACAAATCCTGAAAGAATGTTATACCCCAGTCCAGGCCTGCCCAGACTTTACACCCTCTAGTAACAAGTCATATTTAGGGTGGGTTACACACAGAGGACAGAACTCGCAGCTATTTTTTTTTTTTTATTACAATCGAACATCTATAGACAAAACAAGTTTCTAAATCTTAGTTAGCATATGCAGGCATCTATCAGAGCAAGTACCATGACGTGTTTTTTTTTTTTCCAATTCCTGGAAAATCTCTATCATTTCAATGTTCCTACATAAATATGTGAAATTTTTAATGCTTTTTTATTATACATAAGTCATTCTAGTCATACTCCAAACATTTAATGAAAAACAGACCAGAAAAAACAAGGCTTTTGTAGGAAAACAACGGAGTTGGTAAAGGGTTTTCTGGCCTAGCTAAGCTGAAGCTATCTCTAAATACTACTACTACACAGTGCACAGAGCTGTCTGCATTCAGCAGTGTGTACTGTGTAGTAACAGCACTGAATTACCAATTATTAGCTGTCAAGGTGCTTGGCGTCTGACCTACACCAATAAGACACTAGTGGCTTATCCTAAGAATAGCTTATCATTTACTTTTGCCTAGAAAAACACTTTAAGCATTTTAAGACTTAATTTTCAGGTATCTACTTGTGAAATACAAAAAAGAGAGAGTCCTATCTCATAGGTGAAAATGGGTCCCCCGTTATAGTGTTGTGGTTTGCCTTCCAGGACAGGAGGGCCTGGTGTTTCCTTCTCCTGTCCATACCGCATTCATGATCCTTGGACCTATTTTCCACCCCTTGTTTTCTTAGTTATTAACTTTTACTTGGTTTCTAAGTTCCAGTTACTCGAGAGAAGTCCTGCTCAGCACAGTAACATAGGTGCAGAACCAAATTAACTCCTTTCTCTAAAGTCTTCATAGTAGCCACATGGTCTGCCTCCGTGATACATGTGCCCTGGATTGGCGCCACTATTAGTCATTGTGCTAAAAAAATAAGTGATGCAATTTTAATGGTAATTTTCACATTATATTATTTTTCTTTCAATCCTCCGTAGGGCATGTTAACAAATGATTATATTCTCTTCCCTTCTACCATCTCTATAAGCTTCTAAACCAAAAAGATGACAGAAGATGAGAGGATCGATGGGGTATTCAGTGGTCTTGTTTCCTACTTTTATAGTACTAAAGAGGACCTTTCATGTCCTTGGCCACATGCGGTATTATATACCACTAGAAAGCCGACAGTGCGCTGAATTCGACACACTTTTGGTTCTCCCGTTATGTGCCCCAGGGGAAGCGGCATTGGTGCATTTAACGATACCTCTTCACTGTCAGAAGGGCGTTCCTGACAGTCTAGCTGGGAACGTCCCCCGACAGTACTGTCCATAGCACTGTACTGTCATAGGGGATGTTCCTTACCACCCAGAAATAACGCTGAGCGGTGAGGAACACCCCCCCCCCTCCTGACAGTACTCATACGTAGACTAGTACTGGGGGGGGTATTTCTCATTGTCATGACTGAGAAGTAAGGAATGCCCCATCTGACAGTATAGTGCTACGGACAGTACTGTCAGGAGGGTCGTTCTCAGCTAGACTGTCACGAACACCCTTCTCTAAGACAAAAGATAGGAACACCGAGCAAACCGTAGTGTAGTAACTTCAAGAAGATTGATTAGAAATAAAAGAATATCTCTCACCTTGGAGAGTTGTGAACCTAAGTCACAACTCTGTAATCACATTATGTAATAGTCAAGTGGTCAGTGGTTATTGCACTATGTAAACAAAACCATACAGATCTTGCTATATTATGTGATCTTTTGGTCTGCTTAGTTGGACCTTGTATTGATACTTGGTCATTTGTTCAGAGCATGTCACATAATATAGTAAGATCTGTATGGCTTTGTTTACATAGTGGAATAACTACTGACCAATTGAAATTAGGTTTGCCAGCATAAATGTTCTATGCAGATTAGCTGCTAATTTCGCTAGTACCGTTTGTATAAATATCTGGCAATGACTTTTTCAGATGTTAATTCATGTGTAAATTTGGATTATCGGATTATAACGTCTATCCTTAGGGAGAGTCCACCTTTTCAGGTGTGTGGAGACTTATACAGCCATAGTTACTCCACTGCAAGGGAACATGGGAAGAATATGCAAATCTGTCTCCCAAGATGTAAACAGTGAGACAGTGCCTCTGTTATGCCGCTCTCTATGGGAAGCACCCTGAACATCATGCCTGACTTTCCGCATTATGTAGTAAAGACTTCTGGGAAAGTCGGGCATGATGTTCAGGGTGCTTCCCATAGAGGGCAACATAACACAGGCACTGTCTCCCTGTTTACATCTTGGGAGACAGATTTGCATATTCTTCTCACGGATCATAATGGTTATTTACTTCATCAATATCGAAATGGAATATAATGGTCTATGTACTTACCTTTTATGTGCATCATTTTGCGATTTGACTAATTTTATATCTATTTTTATAACTGTGGAAGGGCCCAATGAGTGGTTCTCACTTTTACATATACTTTTACATATACTTTTACATATATTTTGTACATATATATTTTTTTTTAATTTTTTTGTGTCTACTGGGCATTTATGTCTGCATCTGTTGTATTTTATATTTTATATTATAAGATGCAGATAGATATGGATTGTTTTACTCTATTTGTAGAAACTATTGCACCTGAGGAAGGGCGTAGTCTGACGCCCAAAACGCGTTGTGTGAGTGTGTGACTAATAAAGCCGTTATTTATCAATCAAACAAGGGGAGAGCAGTTCTTTAATTACCAGGTTTTTCACCGAATCTGAGTTGCTGGTCCTTTACTTCACAGGAGCACCCTTCTGACAGTGAAGAGCTATCGGTAATTGCACCAATATCTCTTGCCCTGGGGCACATACTGGGAAAGCCGAAAGTGTGCTGAATTCAGCACACTGTCGGCTTTCTGGCGGTATATAAAACTGCATGTGCCCAAGGTCATGAAAGGTGCTCTTAAGTGTTGTCTTGTGCGTATTGCACTAGAATATGTTATGGATATGGCAAACTGGTGTATATATGTTGCATGCTACTCTTGGTGTTGAAGTAATGCTTCAGGTAGAACCATGAGGCATGTAATATGAAGATATCACACATTGTCATATATTAGATATATCTTATATTTTAGCACCTGACTCCTATTTGCATGCAATAGAAGGTAAGTAAACTCAATTCTAAGCAAAATAAAATATACAACTAATTCTAAAGAAATAATACATGAAAGCAATTCTAAGCAACATAATACATAAAAGCGACATAATACATGCAACCAAGTTTAAGCCAATTAATTTGTACAACCAATTATAAGGCAAATAATACATATTACTAATTCGAATATACCGTAATACCTATGAGAAATTCTTAAATAAAACAATCCACTGCAGAAACATACCTGAGCTGTTGCCCTTCGTGTAGATGAAGGTGAGGGTTTGAGGCAGTACGTTGCAAGTCACCGAGAATAAAAACTTGCACTTTGACAAGCATTTTGTTACATAACATAAATTGCCTGGCCGACGTCTAGATTTTAGAATGTAAATTTTTTAGATACTTTATTGAAGTAAAAATAGGCGCAAAATACTGTACCCGCTAATGCGACTGTTCACATAAAGCTGTATTTCAAGGCAATGAAAGATAATGTGATTAGGGCAACAATACAAATGGCCCCATCTACAGATCATTCTTTCCTGTTCAATCCTTTTGGAACAGATATTACCCTTTTGCACAAAAAGTTTGCTTTAATGAGATGCCTTTTTTCTGTGTGCATTGCCCTTTAATCGATGCTGCTTCATTGAAGCTTCACCCAATGAAGACACAAGACAGATTGTCCAAGCTTGCGGCCATTGTTAGGAGTTGATGAAGTGTGTTGGGCCTTATGGTTGATAACAGAAGTAGATGGTCAGAGCCAATAAATAAAACTTTAAGTCTGATTGTTGCGTGGCTTATGTGAAAAGCTTTCTATTAGCGTGAATCTTTGGTTTTGAAGGACTTGTGAACCCAAAGGCAGCTCACTGTGCTGTCACACAAACTAAGTCAGTCAGACAAGCAGCAATCTGTCCCATCTGATAAACCCAGATTTGTTGCGAGAACTCGACTCCTCTTTAGAAATCAGCAACATTAACGTCTTGACAGACTGTTAACTTTACATTGCTACAATGTCCTTACATTGGCATGGTTTTAAGAAATGCAAAATGCATCAGTGTTTCAGATTCCGCAGATGAAAGATATGAAATATTCAACTGCCATAACAGCTAATGTAGTAACGTAGATTTTCTAATTGAGGTTTATTAATTCTACTCTATGTGGAATGACAAGTATAAAGGCCAATCTGTTAAACAGTTTTATATTACAATTTTGGTATTGTATTTTTTTTTCAATATGGCTGTTTTTATCTTTTTATAACAGTTACACACTCATTTTTCAACGAACTTCAAATTTCACTTTTTTAATGTGTAGCTTGGATGTTGCCAATACAAAAATCAAAGAAAAACAACTCCTGTAGACGTTGTGAGAAGTTGTCCATACGCCTCTGAATCGGTCCGACATGCGAAGAGCACGAGCATGCTGTACGGCTGAACTTCGAGGGCTGGCTTCAACTGCTTGACGCACCCTTTTGATGTTTTCCAGGGTCTGTAACGGTCTGCCACCTCCTCCTGCAGTTCCTGGTTTCAAATAACCTGTTTGTTGAAAGTTATTCACCTAATTCATTATCGTGTCAAACTTCGTTGAAATGATTCCGGAAATGACTCTGTGTTTGAATGACAGAACGGCCCGTTTCAATAAAGTCTCCATTGCTACTAAAATGGCGGCTCCTGACGAGAAGATACCCCCACTCTTTATTCTCCAAGGTTATCCCCACCTTGTGTGGAGCCCCATTCAAATCATCCATGCCTCCCTGCCTAACCCTATATAAAGTATAGCCTAGACTAGGGTCAAGCCCCTTTTGGGAATTATATTTGTCAAAAATTTGTGGCATTATAGCCAAATACAAGGGAATAGGTGGGAATAGGGGTGGTGAGCCAACATATCACTCTTTATATAGTTATTGTATAGAAAAGTTCAATCCTTTCAATACACTTGAGAAAAATGTTTATCGACTTTTACTAGCCATACACCAAAAACGACACTTATTTGAAATATATCTGATATATAGACGTCTATAGGCATGTTATACGTATAAGTTGGAAGAATATATGTTTAGCCTAGTATCCAAAAGAGTATCATCCGTCCATATGGTATCATTCAGCACTTCAACTCCCTACATTCTGAATATATGGACTACGGTAAACCATATCTGTACGACCACTTACTTATATATCCCCCATATGCTCCCCAGCATTACACAGAGAATCCTAGACCTGGTGCTATCAGTAGGCAGGGGCATAACTTGAGGGGGTGCAGAGGGTGCAGTCACACCGAGGCCCAAGATCCTTAGGGGGCCCATAAGTTCTGGCATCAGTATTGAGATTGCAGCTTCCATCTGGCCCCTAAGCCAAGGAGACCCACAGATTACCCTAACCACACTAAGGAGGATTAAACTCCTTATCACCCATAACATCACTATTGAGAATTCGCTTTAAGGATGAGGTAGGGGGCCCCTGACAAAAGATTGCCACTGTTAGTAGGGGCAACCTAAAATTAAATTTGTCTAGGTTTGCCACCATATAAATAAAATTTGATCTACAATTCATACTTCCTACAGTATATAGAGAAGATACATTGTATACAGTAACAGATTCCTATATCCTCCAGTCTTCTATAGTTAAACTAAGGGATGAATTGGGTTGACTCCAGGCTCTTTAACCATGAGTGACCAACGGTATTAAGAAAAGTGGATAACATTCTAAGCATTATCTTGCCAACGTCCATAGGCAAGGGGAGCTGAAGGATAATATTGTATCCTGCCTGAATATCATTGAATAATGACACACACAAGATCTGATTTTAGATGCAAACATTAAAATATTCAGTGTTTTTTGCAAATTTCTTCCATATGAAACAGGGATCTTATGTGTACAACCTAAGGCTGCGTCTCAATGTGAATATGATTATGTAAAACGCTGTTGATGGCGTCCTTTAAATGATATCCAATCAGAAATATTACTTTCAGCTAATCGCTTCTGACTAATAACTGTTGGTCGTCCATGTATTTATGTGGAGTGCCTTGTAGCCTCGCAGCTGTTACCACTGCAACACTACAAGATATAGGTCACTGAAAGGTAAGATGCAGCCTTTAATACCAAGCTGTAATGTAATGAGGACATCTGTTTTCATATGGTACTTGACACACAGTACCAGAAATTTTATGTCATCCTGTCCAAACTTGTACATCATTAGGAAACTGCATTAGACTTTCTGATTGATTCTGACAAGTCCCTGACAGTTTTTGAGGTGAAACACATACATGACAAAGGGCAAACTATGTCTGCATATGTCAGCTGGAGCCCTCGCTCGCTGCCTGCTGGAGTGAATGCGCTGGCGTTCTCCCATGATGGATGACCACCTCTGCTGATATTTATGCTAATTCATAAACTCTATTTTTCTTCACTTTGGGAAAATGCTTATTGTGTCAGTCCAGTAAATCAGATGCTTAATACCTGCTTCATCTACATTTTCAAGTTCACAAGGTATTAAATATGAAGGACTGCTATCATTTACACCAGGACGTTTAGCAGTAATATCTTAAAGATTGGAGAGTCACCTTTCAATTTTTTCGACAATGTTTTAGGGACAATACCTTGCCCTTTTATTAGAATTGTACTGAACCCAATGAAATCTATAAGACTGTTTGCCAAATAATTTCATGCATCAATGGATCAATATGGTGGGGGGATTTATCAACATATCTAGATGTGTGATAATATGGCGCACATTTGGCGCAAAGTCTTTTCTTGTACTAAATGTGTGACACATTCCCCATTGTACGCATTCCTGGCTCCATTTCACAAATGTACTTAGACAAGATTTTGATGTGGAGATATTCAGGTAATCTATACCTAGATCTCCATGCTGGTGCACAGGTATGCATCATGGCCTCATGATAAGGCCCCTTACAGAAGATTGTGGGGTGGTTCAATGTGTTATCTGGGTTTTTCCTAGATAGCACACGATCCATTCATTTCTGTTGGCCCACGCACAGAACCGTGTACTGTCCCCTGTGCGGGCGGACAGTACAAGCTGCAAAATTCAGGACAGGTCCTATTTCTGACCGGTTTTGCAGCACATGGATGAACCATCCGTGCCATTCAATCACTGCCAACGACCTGCACACCTGTGCGCTTAGCCTAAATCTGGGGTTCTTGCATCTGTTAGGCCCTTTATTATGAACCAGTATATGAAACGCAAGTCTTAATAAATATGCCCGATGGGTGTAAAACCTCTGTTTCTAGAAATAGCATTGGTGCCATTTTTACAAGAGACCTTCTAGAAATTTTCATTACTTCGAAGTGTCTAGATCTTTCCTCTTCTCAAGCACGGGGCATGTTATATACATTAAAAATCTGTCTGCATTTTCAGTTTCATTTGGTTCCCAAGTTGCAGAGATATCGTTGCTTTTAGTTTCGGCTACCGGAATCTTTGTAATGTCAATGACCCCCCTTCACAGTACAAAACAATACAATTGTACTGGCTAATGGGCATTCTATACTGCCCATTAATGACAATGACCCATAAAGCCCACCCCCCTAACAGTACAGTGATATCAGTAGCCCAAACTAATGGCACTGGTGGCTTTGCAATAGATGCTACGAAAATACCTGAAAGGGCACCAAATTCAGCATACAGAGAACTTTGTAATGGTATAGAACATGCCCTGTCTTACAGGATATGAAAGATCCCCTTTAAGCACTTAAGGACGAGACAATTTTCATTTTTGCACATTTTTTTTCCGCCCCACGTTCCAAGAGCCATAATTTTTTTCGATTCACAGTAATATGATGGCTTATTGTTTGTAGGACAAATTGTACTTTGTAATAGCATTATTCAATATTGTGTGCAATACACTGGGAAGCAGGGAAGAAATATATATCATTTGTCATTAAGAGGTTAAAGGACTTATCCAGAGATCAGGTGATCTAAGCAGCAGTGGCATTTAGGTGCTATTTCCACTTCACTGGCCAGTGATGTTGCATTCAATCCATTTGCAGCCCAGTCCCACTAAGTTCATAGGACTAATCTATCAAGCACAGGGTCTATGCAATGTACTGCACTGTGATTAGTACTCAGCATTCAGGCCTATCCCAAAGATAGGTAATCAATATTTAAAGGGGATGTCTAGTTGATAATTTTATTGTTAATAGGGCTACTATTGGGGATAGAAATATAACTCACTTGGTCCCTGTGTCTGAGTTTCCAGCGGCCATAGCTCTGTTAGTTTGTGTACAGGTTCCTCGACTATTTGTGCCAGGCGACCGCTGCAGCTAATCATAGGCCTCAGTGGTCGCCTCTTCACAAATGTCACATCATCATAGTAATGTGCCATTTGTAGAGAGGTCGCTGCTCAGACTCGTGATTGTCCTCTTAGATTTGCGGTGTTCTATACAGCTAGAAAGATAACAATGGACTGAATTCAGCGCACTTTTGGTTTTCCCAGTATGTTCCCCAGTGCTGGAGGTATTGGTGTGATGACACTGAGCTGTAAGGCCGACCTTCTGACAGTGGGGAGATATTGGTGCCGAAATTTCCAGCATCCAGACTCATACCAGGAAACCTACAGTGCACTGAATTCAGCGCAACGTCGTCTTTCTAGCGGTACATTATATTGCACACCAAGGATGTAAAAGGTCCTCTTTAAGATATAATGAAAACTATTCAAAAGCACCCCCTCCAGTCCACATTTTTGTGAACAGTCAACGTGAAATACATTTTCTATGTGGAGCACATAAGCCAAATTAATCTGTAAGTTTGTCTGTATTGTCACAACTTACCCCATACTTGCAAATTTCAACACACCAAAAAAAAAGTTCTTGGTTCGATGTAGTTGTCTTATGGCATGCTATGTAAGTATATTTCATATTTGGCTCTTATAAATTAAAAGTTATGTTGTGATTGGTTATTAAACTAAGATGGTCTTGCTTTGGGTTTCAGTCAGTGGCCATCTACCATTGATGTTATTTTAACTACTTTTGTACTATTTTGAATCACTCTGTATTATCAGAAATGGATCTATAATATATTATTTTCATGTTAAATGCCCTCCCTCACTCCCCTTGCTATCCCTCTGTTACCCCTGTATGCCTAAAACGTGCTTGCATGAAAATCAGTAAGCCGTTCCCCGGCTAAGGTTCCTTTTGTCCATGTGACTACTACAAAGCATATCTCTGAACGTCTTCCCCCATCATCACGTACAGGAAATAAATGTAAAATAATATATCATTTTAAAATAAAAACACGAAAAGACGACATTTCAGTATCTGGTTTTATTTATCAAATGAAATAAAACAAAGGTGATCCGTTCCCTTGAAATTCTAGCTAACATGTATCTGGATAATGTCGGAGGACGTCTGTAATGTACGGCAGCAGGATTCCCCACTGAGTCCCTTTCCACTTCAGAGGGAATCCCGGTAGGAGAACTAAGTGGTTATACACTTACACTCTGTTTTATCTGAAACCACTAAGAAACCTCACTTGTTAAGACATTCAATGACTATCCAAGACGCCGCTTTCATTCATCTCGCTTAGTGATTTTTTTTTCAAACGTCCACCACATATTTTAATAATTTATTGCCATCAACACAACATTAAAGAGCAGAACGGGACAAAATGACACTAAGATATTATTACCATGCCTTTATGTTTTCAGAGCAAGATTGCACCCTTTATTCAGAAAATGTTTATTTTTTATGTCTTAACACCTCTATTTTGCACATATTGACATTGCTTTATACCGCATTTGTCATTCATCCGGTCGCGGCTCTTTGTAAATTGACTGAATTCCTGTGGAATAAAAATAGGAATGTGTTTGAGTCACCCAGTTACAGGTTGTGTTCTATTTAGCTCTTGATTGAAACGTATTGCCTCTCAGTATCTTTTAGCTATGAAAATTATAATATGGAACAGAGATTAGAATGAAATTATCATGGCTGGAAGGCATTTACTCAGTGGTGGCAGCCACATAAACCTGGGCCCTGAGAATGATGATAATACATTAGGTTCTGCATGCCTGGTATTATTGCTGTACATTATGTATGTTTCATTTATACTATTTCGCACACACCAGCAACGTTGACAGATAGGTAATTACTCTCTGCGCCAATGAACACTTATCTGCAGCTCCGCTGTTTATTGCTGGCATGGAGCGCGCTTGTCAGTCAAGGTCACTTGTTTGTGCGTCCTCTTAAATAGTTTGTTCTCAGTTGTTGAACTTTGCATACAGTGTTTGCTAAAAGGCTTAGAAATCAGGTTATGGAAGTATCTGATTTTGGAAGGTTTATATATTTATTAGAATTTCTGTGAATAATAGAAGGTCTCTGCAGATAACAGAATATTTTCAGATATTGTTTATTTCTTAGACAGATGTTTAGGTGCATTTTTCAGGGTTTTTTCTTAGACAAAATTCTTCAGCCAGATGTTATTGAAATGTAGGAATATCATTTTTCACATAAGAGGAAATTTATGAAGACTGGTGTATTCAACACTAGTCTTGATTATCTCCTGCACCAGTGAAGGATTTGGCTGATTTATGAAGCGATTCGTGCTCTGGGTGTCTTTGCTCCTGCACGTCACGCCATGTCTGCTTTTTGGAAAGTGCTGAGGACAGTATAAAAATGCCAGTTGTGACAATTTATTCTATTGGAATTGTGGGGAAGTTAGGTAGGTAGAAGCAGTGGTGTGGACCCAAACAGTCAAGAGCAGGATGCAAGATGTTCAGAAAACTGGTTTATTTAACCTTGACTTCAGGCACAAAATGAGCAAAACAATAAACAGCCTTAACTTCAGGCAAAAACAAAATAAAAACCTGCTCATCTGAGCAACTAACTAAACAGAATTGATAACCTAACTATACATGTGGCTTACTATCAACCACACGAACACAACAGGAGCAATATGGTCTCACTGGACTCAGGGTTACAGGACAGAACCACACACCTCCTTTCATCTCATGTAACTACACTAGATTTTTCTGGCCCAGTAATGATCCAAGGATCTACACCTGGGCTGAGGCCTACTCCAGATCTGCCCTGGACCACACATACGTCAGAAACTGTGGCTGATATTGTGGACTCCAGCACACAGCCTGTCACCTTCTCTTAGAATGTAGAAATTTAGATATATAATTTCTCACATAGGGGAAGATTTATGAAGACCGGCGTCTTCATGTATCGCTGTATCGCTGGCAGAGGTTTCAGCTAATTTTATGAGGAGGCATAAGCCTAGTAATAATAATAAGGCGCAGCCTCTGGGTGCTCATGTACCTACACTGATGTAAATTGTAATGAATGTGTTGGGGCTGAAGACCCTGTCCCAGCAAACCTCACCACATTTTCTGAGGGCAATGTAAAACTAATTTTTATTTCAATTTGTGTTGAAAAAGTTGCAAACCGTCAATTGATTAAATGGATAAATCAGGTTTTGGTTTAGTGGCTTTTGGGGCTTTTTTGTAGCCTTTACATTATAATTCTTTTACACTGGAAAAATATGTGGCATTTCATAGTCATTTTGTAGTGGATGGGATTTTAGTGACTCCCAACCCCACACTGCCGTAATTTATGCGCAGCAGACACTACGTGATTTACAAAACTGTCACAGTTTTGGAAATTGCAGCATGTTAATTATACCTACAGAAACGCTAGCGGTTTTCTTATAGGTATGATTGAAGCAGAAAATCCACAGGAAACCTCTGCTGACTTTGGGTAAGTTCACACAGAGTTTTTTGGTTTGGATTTTGATGTAGAATCCGCTTCAGAATCTGGCTCCAAAAAACGCCTCCCATTGACTTCAAAGGGAGCCGTTCACTTCTTTTTTCCGCTAGCGGTTTTTTCCCACTCGTGGAAAAAAGAAGCGAGCTGCCCTATCTTGCCTCAGATTCCGCAGCTGAATCTGCCGTGGTGTCTGCGGCGCGACACTCCCTCCTGATTAGGCCTATTCATTTGGGCCTAATCCAGAACAGAATGCCACAGGAGGCGTTTTTGGACAGGATTCTGAAGTGGCCTCTGCGTCAAAATCCAGTCCAAAAAAGTCAGCTTTTCTGGGGTTTTTTATTGTGGGATGCTATATGGGACCTTAACCTAATGCAGCATTTTCTGGTTTGGGAGAACTTTTTTTATGGATGAGATCTAGAACCGCAATATGGGTGATAAAGTGCTGGCTTATTATGGCTGGCTGTATAAGGTCGTACTCTAGATCTTTGCATGATACATAGTGCAATATTGTTAAACTTTCTATATTCTATATACTAGCTTTAACTGAAAAGTGGTGTTAAAAGTGGATGTTAAAAAAAGGAATACCGCACTATTCAGTATGTTGTTTTTTTTTTTTTTTAATGGGAATTAATAGCAGACACACACAACCCAGCATACATTAAAACCATACAAGATGTGAACCTAGACATAAAGGATTCCTAGATTTTTAGTAATTTTTTTTTATCATTTTATTTGTATTGCGTGTCCTGTGGGAATCTCTACTTCTCCATATCTACCCTGCAGATGCCCTTACAGACCGTTTAGCTTTGTAATTCCTTGTAACCATGATCTGGTTATAGATGTAGTGTCAGGAAGTAACATGAGACTCTGCCTCTTATCCCTAGATGATGCCAATTATGACTACAATTGTCCTATACCCTTACAGTGGGATGAATAATACATATGGCAGGACACGCACTGAATAGACATGACTGCTAATTCATTTAGTATGTTCAGCGCTGGTACCATTTAATGTATTATTAAGTGTTTCCTAATTAAAACTATCATCAGCTAATTATGTCTTTTTGTCACTTGAGTCTACTTGGGAGTATTATGTAGTATTTGTGTATTAGTTGTAGTCTTTTATAACCAGGGGTAATACATCCATGGCTATTATGTATAACAACAACAAAGCTAATCTTCATACCTTTCTAGTGTCAAAGTGCAAATCAACTTTATCCACATGCGAATGATCACCCATTGCATGCTGGCAATGCTGTACATTAGAGATGAGCGAATAGTATTTGAAACTCTAGTTTTGAATACCTCGCTCCATAGGATTGAATGGGAGTGGCCGGCGCGCTGGCGGCCGGCGCTTAACCCCTTTACCATCAGCTGCTCCCATTCATTCCTATAGGATTCGAATACTATTCGCTCATGTCTATTTTAGGTACTGCTGCGAAAATGGGTGGTCTGTTCAAGTGCACCAAAGAACTCATATGGAAGCATAGATTAAGACTCAGGCTTTGTTCACATCTGCGTCGGTAATCCCCCCCCCCCCCCCGAACAGACTACCGAATGCATTGGCAAGCGGTGTGCAGTGAAAGCACATGGACCCCATAGACTATAATGAGATCCGTGTGCTTTCACTGCACACCGCTTGCCAATGCATTCGGTAAGCCATTTGGGGGGTCCCCATGCGGACTCTCTCGAATGGATTACTGATACAGATGTGACTCAATCCTAAACTAAAAACTGCTGGAGGAAAAAATGCAGTGAAAATAAAGTGCATTTTTCCTCCCGTATTTTTCATTGAGTTTTGGCTGTGTTTTTCTCACTGTTTTTTCTTCCCCTATTAAATGTAAGGAAAAACCTGCAGTTCTGAAGCTAAAAACACAAATGAAGCTTTTCAGCAGCTTTTTTTTCAACAATGTGTGGATAAGATTAATTAAAACTCATTAACTTTGCCTGTACTGTAAATATGGGAAGAATATGCAAATCTGCCTTCCATGATGTAATTAGCGCTCATGTAGCAGAGCAGAGTCTAGCCTTCTTTGACTTCTTATACTTATATAGACAGATATTGAAGCTGGATAACGCACGATTCCCCCTTGAGCAGTCTGCTGTGGCCTCTCTCATCTAATTGTACATTGATACCCAACCTATGTAATTCTCTTCCCTAACTATGCTTTTTCCTACCCACATCCTGTGCGACTTGACCTTCCAAAAACCTGGATGTTTTTCTCGCTCTTTTCTCTATCATCTGCCATGTATACCCTACTCCAACTCCATGCTGCTATGTCTAATGGCCAAATAATTGGACCAATCTGCACCAAATAAATAGATAAATCAGGGGTCTACCAAGCATATTCCTGACATATTCACAAAAGCAAATATAGCACCAATGGCTTCCACATCGATAACCTTTGTCCACATATCAGATGGCATGTGTTTGCCGAAAGAAGCTGACGGGTCCTTCACTTAGCTTCACTGACATACACACAGTTTAGACCAGGTTTCTATCATAAGCCAAATATTTTTAGCATAGACGCAGCTTGCATAACAATCCAGCCTGCAGGTCCATTATTCTTAGGCTAAGGCCCCACGGGACGATACACAACGATAAAGTGCGGAAAAAACGTGGCGGGAACGCATCATGGTTCTTTTACAATTTACACCAATTAAAAAGGATTCCGATCTACAAAACTATTCCATTTTTATCCTATCGATGGCGTGGCTTCATTACAGATCGAATGGTCATGTCAAGCATTCACAGTCAATCCTCAGGCTTTCTACTGTCTATCATGGACCATTGTGCTTATATTGTGCCTGTGCTGTTGGAAAGCATGATAGGTTGCCTTGGCCATATAAAACACACTCCATAGAAAACTTTTGGTTTGTGGCATTTTGGTAGCAGTTTTGGGTTGGTTCAGTTTTTATTTAAGCCAATTTTTTAGAAAAGCAGAATGTTCTGGTTATAGAACTTCATCTCATTTTTCCCCAGAGGATGCACGCCAGAAAAAAATTCCACCAAAAATACACTTTGAAAACTATGACATTATCTACAATTATCTTCAAATAAGGAGCCCTGATAAGTCTAGCAAGATTTGCAAATTTTACCATACGCCATCAAGCACGGCTTTTGCTTGACTCATCTATATTTATATTTTCTAAATTTAGGACAGTATGGCCAGTTGCACAGAACCATGTGCTATCCGCCGGCTGGAGCTTGGATGTCATGTCTTCCATGGCCCCATTCATTCAATGTATAGCGGCTGCAGAAGCATGGCTGCAAAACCAGACAGGAATAGGATCTCTCTTGAGTTTTACGGCCTGGACTGTCAACCCACCCATGGTTGCATGCGTGGGCAGACAGAAATGAATGGGTCAGTGTTAGGGTTGAGTGATCAGGATAAGAAAAGATCGGATTCCGTTCCTGATCTGTTTTGGCGGGATCTAAGTCTTGCGATCGTTCCCACAATGCTTGACTACTGGCTACCCGATCGCTCAACCCTAGTCAGTGTGCTAGTTGGGATAAACCCCGATAACACATTGACCCACGCCATGGTCATCTCCAATGGGCCTAATAATGAACCCGTCCCCATCTTTGAAGGTATATTCAAATATAGACTAACAGCAATATCTGGCCCGGTATAAAATAACTACCCCCTAAAATACCCTCAATGTTGAGTGTGAATCCGGCCTAAGTTTCAGCAGTCAGATTGTTGAAGAGATTTTTTCTTTTCTTACCATTGAAAGGAACTGCAATATGCAGCGATTCCCACTTTTTATTATATAGAGGGGACTGCTTAGAGCAGCAGTGATTGGTAATAATCCTCCTCTACTCATTTACATTGATAGTAAGCATTAGTGAAGATATATGCATTTCATTTCATGGTTCACAAAGAACAAAGTATATGTATATGTGATAGCAGTAGGTGGCTAATGAAATGGTCTGACAAGCATAAGCTTATACATAATCATACCAGAATGTGGACGGGAACACCTGTTCCTGCTTCACAGGCTTGCGATTCTTAAAGAAAACTCGCAATTCCCATAAATTGTAAGAATTGCTATTCTGACATCAATGTGCAGCAAAAGGAACAAAATTCACTTTTTTCTCGCAAATATTAAAAAGGGGCTATAATTATATGAAATCCCTTTTCTTGGGTCCTAAGAGTAATGAAAACTTCACACATGCATGAGGCTCCAGTAATTATTTTAAACTGCCTTCTGTTGTCCCCCTGTGGAACACAGTGGTATTTGTTTGATGCAGTTTAATTAGTGTCAGGGTAATTAATGCTATGCTATCTACATGAGATCAAAACCCTTTCTATGCAGTGTTCTAGCAAGTAGAAAACTCAGGCGAGTCAATTGATAGGAATCTTTCCTAATTTAGACATTAGCAGCAGTTACAATTACACCCAAAGATACAAAAACAGAAAAAGCACAGAGCTGATAAGGATGGAAAGAAATAAAAAGTAAGTAAAGTATTATATGAACATAACGTAAGACATACATATTCACGTAAGTGGGGTTGACCTCTAGTACCAGACACAGCCGTATATATGGATGGGTCAAAGTTTCACCAGTTTTCACATCCTCTGGCACTTGCATATCATATACCACTAGAAAACTGGCACTGTCGGTTTTCTTGATGTGTGCCCTGATGCTTGAGATATCAGCGCCAATAACACTATACTGTCAGAAGGATGGGCCGTACTGCTCAGTGTCATCGCCAGGCGGTAAGGAACGCACCCCACCGACAGCACTCCAAAGCCTGGTTCACATGGGGTTCTTTTGGTCAGGACTTTGATGCAGAATCCGCTTCAAAATCTGGCTCAAAAACTGCCAAAACTAACTACTGTATTATAGCCAGGGGTCTCTTCAGACCCCAAAACATAGTGATCACAGGCCCAGTGGAGGTGACAAACATAAAAAACAGTGTTACTTACCTCTCCTATGCTCTAGCGCAACTCCCTGTTGTCTACAACCCTGTTCAATGAAGCCACAGAGATGGGTTACACCGGTTGGAGTAACACTGGTTTATATGTTGCTCAACTCCCCTGTGCCCTCCGATCATTATACCCTGTGGTCTGAAGAGACCCCACACCATAATAATAGCAGTTAGTACATTCACCCAACAAATATTCTTGCCGCCAGCCTTACTTACTGATCCGCACTCTTGCCATGACCGCTTCCCCTTCAGCCCTCCAGGGGGCCCCAGGCATTGCATATCTCATCACCGTACAGCATCAGCGACATGTAGGTGAATTTGAACATACCACATATGTGTCACAATGTAATCTTACTGTTGAAGAAAATCAACTTTATGGCTAAGGCCCCACATTAGGGAAACACTGAATTCTTTGCTTCTGTAAAAACACTATTTACAGTACAGGGTTCGGGGGATATTGTCACTCCTTAGGGAGAGACCACCATATAGGTGTGTGGAGACTTGTTAAGCCTTTAGCACTCCACTTTCGCGCCCTCTATTGGTTTGCAACAATGAGGCAGCAACTGTCTTCCTAGTGATGGCAGTAACATCCTAAGCACATCCTGGGGATACTTTAACCCCTTAGCGACCTTTGACGTACTATTACGTCATGGACGCGAGGTACTTCGCACACCATGAAGTAATATTACGTCATGGTGATTCCGCCCGCTCACTAGCTGAGCGGGCAGAATCGGAACTGAGTGATAGCTGTTACTGACAGCTATCACCCTTTTCCATAACCTCCGGTCGGTACTTTTACCGATCGGAGGTTTTAACCCTTTGATTGCGATGGTCAAACATGACCACCGCAAACAAAGGGTGCCGCGATCTCTCCCCCCCCGAGATCGGGGGGTGCCGGTATCTGTAGTATGTAGTCTGGGGTCTGGTTAGTGACCCCAGACAGCCCTGAGCACTCACTTACTTACCTGGTGCTCCCGGCGTCTTCTGGAAGTGAGCTGTCCCGTCCGCACAGCTCACTTCCTGTGTCTAGAGTGAGACACGTGCAGGCTGTCACTGCAGCCTGTGTCTCAGTCTAGAGTAGAGAATCAGTGATGCAATCTTCACTGATCCATGTGTCCCATAGACACAAGAACAAGTAAAAAAAAAGTGTAAAAAAAAAAAAAAAAAGTATTTGAAAACAATTAATAAAGTTATAAAGTCCCAAAAATCCCTTTTTTCTATAAAAAATGAATTATGTAAAAAAAACACAAAAAATTAATAAAAACAATACATATTTGGTATTGTCGCGTCTGTAACAACCTGTACAACAAAACTGAAACAATATTTAATGTACACAGTGAACGGCGGTAAAAAATAACGGAAAAAACCCGCCGGAAGTAGTGATTTTTCGCCATCTCACCTTACAAAATGTGCTATAAAAAGTGATCAAAAAGTCATATGCACCCCAAAATAGTACCAATAAAATGCACAGGTTGTCCCGCAAAAAATAAGCCCTCAACCAACACTGTCAAGCGAAAAATAAAAATGTTACGCCTCTCAGAAAATGGCGATGCAAAAATCACTGATTTATGTCCCCAAATGTGTTTTTGTTCTGCAGACTTAGTATCGCATAAAAAAATAACATAAATGAGGTATCGCCGTAACCGTACCAACCCGCAGAATAAAGGTCACATGTTACTTATACTGTACGCTGCATGGCGAAAAATGTAAAAGGTAAAACTCAATACCAGAATTGATTTTTTCTCTTTTAAATCCAGCAAAAAAAGAGTTAATAAAATGTAATCAGTAAGTTTTAGGCACCCCAAGATGGTGTCATTACAAAATACATCGTATCCCGCAAACAACAAGCCCTTATATGGCCACGTCAGCAGAAAAATAAAGAAAATATAGCCTCTACCAATGTGAAGACAAAATCACGCAAAATCGCCAAATCATTAGAACACAACTGGGTGCGGCAGGCAGGGAATGTATAAGCTGTGCAAGCGAATATCAGGGGACACCCTATATTTACAGCTTATGAGGGAAAATATACCAGAAGTGACCCCCAAAGTGACCCCAGTGTGACTCCCCCAATCATAGGAGCTACTGGGGGTACAGTAGGGAATTTAGTGTCTGCAATGTCCTCCGCACCGCTTATATATTCCCTCTTTGCCATCCGCTGTGCAGTCACGTCCGGGATACTAATACTACACTACACCCCCTGATAAATTCTTTTAGGGGTGCAGTTTTCAAACTGCGGTCACTCCTTTGGGGAATCCACTTTTCTGGTACCTTACAGGCTCTACAAACATGACATGGCGTCTAGATACCAAACATCTGAATCTGAACTCCAAAAGCCGCATCGCGCTCCTTCCCTTCTGCCCCCTGCTGTGTGCCCAAACTGCAGTTTATGCCACATGTATGACACTGGTGTAACCGGGGTAATGTCATATGTGAGTATAAACTGATATTAGGGCACATGTATGACACTGGTGTACCCCGGATAACGTACGTAATGTCATATGTGGGTATAAACTGATATTAGGGCCCAGCCAGACACAGAAGGGAAGAAGGTTATTTGGTTTTTGGAGCACAGACTTAGACGGTTTGGTTTTTGGATGCCATGGCACTTTTGCAGAGACTCTAAAATTTCCCCTACAAAATGGGGTCACTTCTTGGGGAATTCCAGTTTACTGGCACCTCCAGGGCTCTGCAAAAACAACATGGCACCCAGAAAGTCCCTCTAAATCTGTACCCCAAAAGCTATAAAGCGCAGTGCTCCTTCCCTTCTGAGCCCTGCTGTGCACCCAAGCAGCAGTTTATACCCACATATATAATTTTTTTGCCCCTCGGGATCGCCCACTTAATAGTTTTAGGAGTGCAGGTCTCTGACAATACAAAGTGGGTGCAATGCATTGGATACCAAAATGGCATATTTCTTTAAAAATTTCAAATTTTGGGAAGCATTTTTAGTCTCAAAATCATAATACCACTTGATACATTCCTTGATGGGTGTAGTTTCTAAAATGGGGTCACTTTTGAGGGGTTTCTATTGTATTGATACTTTAGGGGCTCAGCAAATCCGACATGGCACCTCAAAACTATTCCAGCAATATATGCCCTCCAAAATCCAAATAGCGCTCTTTCCATTCTGAGCCCCAACATGTACCCATACAGCAGATTATGATCCCATATGGGGTATTGCCGTGTTCAGGGGAAATTGTGTAACAAACTGTGGGGGGCTCTTAATTCTCTAAGTACTTGCAAAAATTAAAAATATGGCGCTAAATGGACGATTTATTTGAAAAAAAGTAATTTTTCATTTTCACATCTCAATGGTAAAAAAATCTGTGAAACACCTGTAGGGTCCAAGTGCTCACTAAACCCCTTGATAAATTCCTTGAGGGGTCTAGTTTTCAAAATGGGGTCGTTTTGGGGGGGGGGGGGGGGGTTTCCACTGTTCTAGCACTTCAGGGGCTCTCCAAATGCAACATGGTGCCTGAAACAGATTTCAGCTAAATTTGCCCTCCAAAATCCCAATAGCGATCCTTCAGCTCTGGACTTTACAGTGTGCCCATACATCACTTTACATCCACATGTGGGGCATTTCTGTAGTTGGGGCAAAGTGCTTGACAATTTGTGGGGTGCATTTTCTTTTTTAACCCGTTGTGGAAATGCATAATTTGGGGTTAAAGCTACATTTTATAGCAAAAAATGTCACTTTTCCTTTTGTTGGGCCAATTCTGTTACACTCCTGTAGGGTCAAAGGGCTCACTAAACCCCTTGGTAAATTCCTTGAGGGGTATAGTTTCCAAAATGGGGTGACATTTTGGGGGTTTCCACTGTTTTGACACATTGGGGGCTCTGCAAAAGGGACATGGTGCCTGAAAAGTATTCTAGCAAAATCTGGCCTACAAAATCCAATTAGCGCTCCATCCGTTAGCGCTTTTCCCGTACATTAGGGTACCAGCACATATGGGGTATTGTCGTGTTCGGGAGAAATTGTGTAACAAAATGTGGGGTGCAGTTTCTCCTTTAACCCTTTGTGAAGATGAAAAATTTGGGGCTACAGTGACATTTTATTATAAAAAAAAGTAATTTTTCATTTTCACATCTCAATGGTAAAAAAATCTGTGAAACACCTGTAGGGTCCAAGTGCTCACTATACCCCTTGATAAATTCCTTGAGGGGTCTAGTTTCCAAAATGGGGTGACATTTTGGGGTTTTCCACTGTTTTGGCACCTTGGGGGCTTTGCAATCGGGGCATGGCGCCTGAAAAATATTCTAGCAAAATCTGGCCTACAAAATCCAATTAGCGCTCCATCCGTTCTGAGAGCGACCGTGTGCCCGTACATTAGGGTACCAGCACATATGGGGTATTGTCGTGTTCGGAAGAAATTGTGTAACAAAATGTGGGGTGCAGTTTCTCCTTTAAACCTTAGTAAATGTGTAAATTCTAGGGCTAAATGAATATATTAGTGACAGAAATTGAAAAATGTAAATTTGACCTCCATTTTGTTTTAATTGTTGTGAAATGCTGAAAGGGTTAAGAAACTTTCTAACTGCTGTTTTAGATTCTTTCAGGAGTGCAGTTTTTAGAATGGGGTGACTTTTGGGGGGTTTTATTAGAGAGGCCTTTTAAGTTCCCTTCAGAACTGAACTGGTCCCTTGAAAAATGTGTTTTGGAAATTTTCTTGAAAATTTGGAAAATTACTGCTTGACTTGTAAGCCTTATAATATCTGAAAAAAATGAAAGGGTGCTTAAAATTTGATTGCTACATAAATCAGAGACATGGTTAATTATATTTATGAAAAAATTCGGGTAGTATGACTTTCTATTTCAAAGGCTTGCAATTTCAAAGTTTGAAAACTGCATTTTTTTCAAAATTTTCACCAAATTTCCTATTTTTTCATAATTAAAGACAAAACATATCAACGAAAATTTACTACTGACATGAAGTACAATGTGTTACGAAAAAACAATCTCAGAATCACTTGTGTAAGTTAAAGCGTCTCAAAGTTATCGCCATTTAAAGTGACACATGTCAGATTTGAAAAAAGAGGCCTGGTCCTTAAGTCACTTTTGGGCTGTGTCTCTAAGGGGTTAATATACATAATGTTTTGGTGCACCTTTCTATAAGCAGAAATAACTTGATATCTAAGCTGGGCCCTATGAACATTATAACAGTCTTGAATACTTTTTCCACCTTGTCTTTACATCTGGCTTTATATGCACTTATGTTTTTCTTGAAAACAGCACTATTCACATTATGCAACAACATGATGTGAGCTAAACCTTTCCTGGGAGTAGAACAATGGCCACATGCTGTTACTACCAGTAGGAATAAAAGGGGATTAACCCCATAACCCATTCCTTATGTACAACCTTGGATTTTGGGCAATTAAAAAATAGAAAATAGATACAGAATCAATGACCTGTCCTCTCTGCTGAATCTTATAATGGTCTTGGAGATAAGAGCCTTGATGCACGTAGAATATGTAACCTTAACCTAAGGCTGGGTTCACAAGAATAAGCCATGCTCACAGGCATTGATTTTCTAAGCCCAATTTTGGGTAAAAAAATAAAATAAAATAGGTAAATAGAATTATTTTGGGGGTTTTGTGTATTTCTATTAAAATGAGACATAATCTATATGTATATGACATTTTTATCATTAATTCCCTGTCTTATATAAAAAAAAAAAAAAAAAAAAGCAGCGACAATGTTTTCCTCTACCTTACTTGAAGTTAAGCTTGCAAAAATCAGCTTATTTCTTTGAGAAAAATAAGAACGTATACTTGCAACATTAAGCAAATGCTTCTTTCCGGATCACTGGCCCCTATCATCAGGTTTGTTTGCCTACAGCAGCTTTATAGTGTCTGCAAAGTAGTGGGTGTTATATTTGGCTAAAGACAAAAAGCCAAACGGTGGTGAATAAAAAGTAAAGATGTTTTGGCAAGAAGCTGAGGAAATGTGTATGCGGAGCCAGCGGCGATAAAGTCTGCTCATTAATTCTTACATTAACGTGTAAAATCTAAATGTGCACTTCAAAGGTGTTGATAACGCATCATATTAGTAACATGTCTGACTAAGTCCATGTTCACATGTCTCTATCTGGTTTCCAGTGTTCCTATTATTAGAATCCTTTCCAGTTTTTGAAATTTTAGGTGGAGCAAAAATCACATATAAGACATGCCCCCATACCATAAATTAGAGTGGTTCATATGCCACCATCTTACCATCCCACCATCCCTTGTCAGTACTGCGTAGCAATTATTGCTGTCATCCAACCCCATCCCACTTTATGTAGGACAGATGAAAAAATGGAAAAAAAGGAAAAATGGCCCTATAACAATTTCCATCATTTTCTCCAGCTCCAGTTAGCCCAGAATTGGGGGATAGGACGAAGCTGAACTGCCCCCCCCCCCTTCGCAGGGGCCCCATTGCAGATATATGGTCTGCTTTTTGTTTGTGTGCCCTTGATCATAAATTTGGCCATATACATTACATAGTAGTTTGATCTTTGAAATGTTCAGTATGACTGCCTGGAGAATTATTTTTTGCAGATACATTTTAATCCATTATTCCCATTACGGCTGATGTTAAAGTTTTTTTTTTTGGTATGAGACAGGGAAAGGTAAAAAATAAAACAAAAACCCATACTCTCCTGTCCCCGCTGTTCTAGTGTCTCCCACTGCAGTCCGGTCTGCTGCTACAGTGTCTTGTTTTGGTGGAAGTCCCCATAGCATGTGACCGCTGAGGTCAATCAGTGACCTAAGGAAAATACATGGGATGTCACGGGTGACGTTGGCAAGTAACCTCCTGGTTCCTTTACTTGCGCCGTGGAGGCCACTGATTGGTGCCATCGGTCACATGTGGCAGGGAATTCCATCAAAACTAGAGCAGCAGGATTGGGTCGTGGAGGAAGACGGTGAGTGTGAGTGTTTTTTTTTGTTTTTTTTTGGGGGGGGGTTTCACCTTCCCCAGTCTCATATCAAAAAAGCACTTATTCCTTTAACTTTATTCTGCAGGTCAGTAGAATTTTTGAAGTTTTTTTTGTTTTATTTATTTTAATACTTCTGCTTTAATAAAAACACTTAAAAATACTTATTTTTGCATTTCCACATTTTGAGAGCCATAGTTTTTTCATTTTTCAGTCGCTCAATCTGGGTAAGGGCATATTTCTTTATGAGAAAGACTTTAGTTTTTAATAGTACATTTTAAGATGCAAGCAATTTTTGATCCCTTTGTATTCCTTTTTTTGGAGATTCCATGCACAAATACTTCAACTTTGACTTTTTATTTTATTTATTGCATAATTTATCATTTAGCATTCTGGCTGCATTTAATAGTCTTTTGTACAAAGCAGATCGGAAGCCACATTCAGGTCTTCGGTTTCAAACCCTCAGCTTCCCTCAAGTGACTGAAGGAACCCTCTTCCTCAGTCTAACCACTTAGATGCCGCAGTCACTACATATGTGTTAGTCACGGACCTCCCACTGATCATGCAGGTTCTATGGTAATACTCCAGCAATCTCCATGATGTATATACCCGGTATTGAGCACAAACTAACCCTTGCACATGACCTTAATCGTCATCATGTAGTGCTAAATGGTTGAGCCTTAAGGAGTTGTCCATCCAATTTAATTTTTGGCAAAAAAAAATGGTATAAAATAATGAACCGGTCATACTCGCCTCACTATTTCTCTGCTTCTTGAGGTCCTATGCTTTCTAGATTCCACCATTCTCTATTTTTGCTTCATCTTGACACACAGGAAACGGTCATGAGCTCCTGTCTAGTGTGTCTTATAATGTGGTTTCAGTTCTGAGCGGCCCTTATAGGGTACATGTTTCCTTTTTTGGAATTGTGGTTTTGCATGAACTTCAGAGAACTACTATATGACTATAAATGGATACAAATTTGTATTAGTGGCTTAGACATTTTTACATTTACTATGTAATGATCTTTACACATTAATGTTAGTTCTGCAATTTATGAGGTTTCCTTAAACACGTAGATAAGGAGCATTTCCGTACGTAACAACGTATCTTGTAAGTAAATCGTGTAGATATCACTTATACACTATGTGTAAGAAGGTGTTTATATAATAGTAATAAAAAAGTCCTGAAATGAACAGCTCCCTTCTCCTTCTTTTGACAAGATGTTGACAGAAGTCGCTTTGATGTAGTTTAAAGTCATGAATTTTCTATCTGTTCTGTTTTTCCCGGGGCTCCATCTATTCAGACATCCTGATCTGTCATTTTGCAACACTTTGTGAAATGCTTGACAGATAACGGTTTTGACAAGTACTGGACATCAGCAGCAATTCAGAATAAGCAGTGTATATTTCTCCAGGTAAAGTGACAAAATGTCTAAAAGCGTAAGAACTAGTGTGCAGCCTTCAATCACGTCTAATATTATAGAGAGACTATTTTAGATTCGATAAATATTTTTCTGCGATAGTTTGGACTACAAAAGCAGAAAAATGGTCGAGTTAAGGATGTTAAGTGAGGAAAACAGCAACATTGATATTGGGATGTTCATTGGAATGAAGCTGGATGACATTAAAAGCCGTGGTCTGGCCTCATAGTGTTATACATTTGGATACATTGTCTACCATCTCCTTGTATAATGCGTTACTTGTTTGTTCATTGTTTTATATGCGCCGAATGTTAAACATTTCATATAATTATTTTGCATCTGTATTCACTCAAGAAACAGCTGTTGAAAGTATAGAGATTGCAAAATGGCACAGCCTGAAGATGTTCTTGTTCATTCTGCTAAGTTCCTTTTGATGTGATACCTACTGGCAGGGTTGTGTTTTGAATTCAACTTCTTTGACAGCCATCAGCCCCACTGACCACTGGTTTTATATTCTGTTCAGAAGAGAAAGATGAGAAAGAAAAATATTTCCATAATTCAGATTTTTCTTCAGCTACGGGATCGAAGGCCCCTGCCAACAATGATCTAAATCAACACCATGCCAACATGTTCCATAGTCCGAAGGTCACTCAAACATCTGGCCCCACAGTCTTGTTCTTTAAGGTTTGTCACTGGGCAGCATCTGTTTATGGATTCTTTCTCAACCCCTCTTTGATCACTTTGACAGCAAAAAGAAGCTTCTATCACCCTTGATGTGTTAGGATAAAAATATCAAGACCATGAATCATCGTAAAACTGGTGTTAGATGTTGCCTCTTGGAATAATATTATGGTCAAGACACTTGCAGGAGAAAAAAAAATGTTTCTGCTTTAGTAAGTTAAGACAAAACTGGAGGTAATTCATGCTAATAGGATTGGACTGATGTAGAACACATGCTATTTATTAGTATATTTGACATGGCCTGTCAATTAAAATGGCTGGAAATACCTGGCTTCATGCATTGTACTGATGCCAGCCAAGGGTCTGGAAACAGTAGGTGATACCATGTGATCCAAGCTGTCAAAACATAGCTAGAAATGTATGGGATCCATGCCATAAATGGATTATTGGTTAGAGAAAGTTATTATTGTAGAAAATATTAAAAGCTTATTGAATTGACCAGATGAGAATTGAAAGTTATTGGGGGAAAATAATCTCCTCCCTGGACTGATGAAGGTACTACAATGAATAAGACGGGATAGAAGAATAGTCACTAAAAGCCAACCATAAAGAAACTTGGACACCACTTTTACATATCCAATATGAATAAATATTACTAGAATTATCACATATTAGAGTCTAAATAACTAGATCTTTCTTTATTCCAACAAATATGGAAGTGCTTAAAATTATAAATTTCTTGTCTGCAGCCATGCTCTGACTGGTGAACAGGTAAATTCTCCGATAAGCCCCAGTTCATCCCGGTATGGCACAGTTCTCGTTTTACTCATATACATCTCAACTAGAGATGAGCGAACACTAAAATGTTCGAGGTTCGAAATCCGATTCGAACAGCCGCTCACTGTTCGAGTGTTCGAACGGGTTTCGAACCCCATTATAGTCTATGGGGAACATATACTCGTTAAGGGGGAAACCCAAATCCGTCTCAGGAGGGTCACCAAGTCCACTATGACACCCAGGGAAATGATACCAACACCCTGGAATGACACTGGGACAGCAGGGAAAGCATGTCTGGGGGCATAAAAGTCACTTTATTTCATGGAAATCCCTGTCAGCTTGCGATTTTCGCAAGCTAACTTTTTCCCATAGGAATGCATTAGCCAGCGCTGATTGGCCAGAGTACGGAATTCGACCAATCAGCGCTGGCTCTGCTGGAGGAGGCGGAGTCTAAGATTGCTCCACACCAGTCTCCATTCAGGTCCGACCTTAGACTCCGCCTCCTCCGGCAGAGCCAGCGCTGATTGGCCGAAGGCTGGCCAATGCATTCCTATGGGTATGCAGAGACTCAGCAGTGTTGAGCCAGTTCTGCTCAACTACACCGTGTGCCGGTCAGCCCATCAGATGTAGCAGAGCCGAGGGTGCACTAGAACCCTTGTGCACACTCGGCTCTGCTACATCAGAGCCGAGGGTGCACTAGAACCCTTGTGCACACTCGGCTCTGCTACATCAGAGCCGAGGGTGCACTGGAACCCCTGTGCACACCAGCGCTGATTGGCCAATGCATTCTATTAGCCTGATGAAGCAGAGCTGAATGTGTGTGCTTAGCTCAACTACTCCACCGGTGTAGTTGAGCTAAGCACACACATTCAGCTCTACTTCATCATGCTAATAGAATGCATTGGCCAGCGCTGATTGGCCAGAGTACGGAATTCGACCAATCAGCGCTGGCTCTGCTGGAGGAGGAGGAGTCTAAGATCGCTCCACACCAGTCTCCATTCAGGTCCGACCTTAGACTCCGCCTCCTCCGGCAGAGCCAGCGCTGATTGGCCGAAGGCTGGCCAATGCATTCCTATGGGTATGCAGAGACTCAGCAGTGTTGAGCCAGTTCTGCTCAACTACACCGTGTGCCGGTCAGCCCATCAGATGTAGCAGAGCCGAGTGTGCACAAGGGTTCTATGCATCTCCAGCATAGCCAGCGCTGATTGGTCAAATTCCGTACTCTGGCCAATCAGCGCTGGCCAATGCATTCTATTAGCATGATGAAGTAGAGCTGAATGTGTGTGCTTAGCTCAACTACGCCGGTGGAGTAGTTGAGCTAAGCACACACATTCAGCTCTGCTTCATTAGGCTAATAGAATGCATTGGCCAATCAGCGCTGGCCAATGCATTCTATTAGCATGAGCTGAGTGTGCACAGGGGTTCCAGTGCACCCTCGGCTCTGATGTAGCAGAGCCGAGTGTGCACAAGGGTTCTAGTGCACCCTCGGCTCTGCTACATCTGATGTAGCAGAGCTGAGTGTGCATAAGGGTTCTAGTGCACCCTCGGCTCTGCTACATCTGATGGGCTGACCGGCACACGGTGTAGTTGAGCAGAACTTGCTCAACACTGCTGAGTCTCTGCATACCCATAGGAATGCATTGTCCAGCCTTCGGCCAATCAGCGCTGGATCTGCTGGAGGAGGCAGAGTCTAAGGTCGGACCTGAATGGAGACTGGTGTGGAGCGATCTTAGACTCCGCCTCCTCCAGCAGAGCCAGCGCTGATTGGTCGAGTTCCGTACTCTGGCCAATCAGCGCTGTCCAATGCATTCCTATGGGAAAAAGTTTATCTCACAAAAATCACAATTACACACCCGATAGAGCCCCAAAAAGTTATTTTTAATAACATTCTTACCTAAATAAAGGTTATCCCTAGCTATCCCTGCCTGTACAGCTATCCCTGTCTCTTAGTCACAAAGTTCACATTCTCATATGACCCGGATTTGAAATCCACTATTCGTCTAAAATGGAGGTCACCTGATTTCGGCAGCCAATGACTTTTTCCGATTTTTTTCAATGCCCCCGTTGTCGTAGTTCCTGTCCCACCTCCCCTGCACTGTTATTGGTGCAAAAAAAACGCCAGGGAAGGTGGGAGGGGAATCAAATTTTTTTGGAGTTTGCCACGTGATGTTCGATTCGAATCGAACACATCGAACAGCCTGATATCCGATCGAACATGTGTTCGATAGAACACTGTTCGCTCATCTCTAATCTCAACCAGTCTATGCAACGGTATAATATACTAGGTATTTTATTTAAGAAATACTAAATTAATTTTTATATACTGTAGACACATTGGGTGGCTGAGATCCCATAAAGGTGCAGATGAGGCCACACATATCCATCCTCCAAGGGCCATATCTTTTTTTTTAATCACACTGTGGGGCCGTAATCATTATTCATCCTGCAGCTTCTTTATGCTGCCGGAGGTCTGCTGATGTCTGGGCACATATCCCTAGCTAAAAATCATCTCCACAGTGGCCCCCACAGAATATAATATGTTCCACAGTGGCACCTACACAGTAGAAAATGCCCCCAAGAGATTCCTTGAGCCATATGAACTCCACAAAATTTGTTTTGTTTCAGTTTTTCTTGGGCTATTATTATATATTATACTCTATGGTCTCCTCAAACCCCAAAGTATAATAGGTGGAGGTCCATAAGAGGTGAGTAAAAATAATAAACACTTATACTCACCTTGCCTCACCACTCCAGAGTCTCCTCACTCTGGCTCTCTTCAGCATCCTCTTTGGTCCTTTTCTCCCTGCGTATGAGACAACATGCTCCAGAAATTTCCATTGGAATCTGTGATTGGGCCTCAGTGGTCACATGGGGTGCACTGATCTCATTATACCGGCGTGTCCCACAGACTGCTGAGGCCCAATCACAGAGAAGGCTCTGAGTGCCCCCTCTGGTACAAGTACTGTAGGTTCACCACATGGCCCTAGGGCTTCCTCTGTTTACCTAGTTAGGGATCAAGTTTGGCACCTATAAGTAGAGTATTATTTACAGGACTGGTACTAATTGTACCTGGATTTCAGGCGCACTCCCATGTGACAGAATGGCAATCTGTGAGGGGCAACATGGAGGCCCAGTGGTTAACACTTCAACCTTGCAGTGCTGTAGTCCTGGGTATGAATCCCGCAGGGAACAACACCTGCAAGGAGTTTGGATGTTCTCCCCGTGTTTGCGTGGATTTCCTCCCATTCTACAAAGACATACTGATAGGAAAAAAAAACCATTGTGATCCCCATATGGGGCTCACAGTCTACATTAAGAAAAGAAAAAAAATGGCAGTCTATGCCAGTAAGGAACTAGTGTAGATGTTGTATATATTATATTATAGTAAAAAAAAAATTATGGCCAAGCCGTTCTCGCTATGGTTCACCTGGGTCTTTGCCTTCTCCACCTACTTTCATAAAAAGTGGCAAGTGGGCTGCAGAAAGAGGGAAGTGGCACATGTGGCGAAAAATGCCAAAGCTCTCCCCAACTATTCCCATCTAAGCCGTTTTTCTAGCATAGAGGGAATACTAAATTTTCCCCATTGTGCGTGTTTCTGCAACACTGAGCGACTGCCATTGAGTGTAGATTGAATACTTGTGCTGTTGTTGAAAAGTAATCCAAAAACTGTGCTTCATAAGAAAATTTCCATCTTGGCCTTATTGAGTTTCCATTGTCAAGCTGCGACACCGACCTAACGGTCTTTCAAACATGCTGCCATATTTTTATACAATTCCCATATTTATATGTATTCCAAAGAAACGCTCATGTGCTTTTAACTTTCCATCTATCCGTCATCTTATAATTTGTGAACTTTTTGAAGTTCTTGACTTGAAGTTCTCTTGCTTTCCTGCGAGTTACTACGAGAATACATTTTTGATTCCTTTAATTGTTGAATGGTCCAAAAAAACATTGCTCACATAAAATAAACTTCACCCACGCTAACAGTTGTGAACATTGACAGGTATTGCTTCTGCTTCTTTAGGTCTTGAAGGAGACAAACCTTTAGGGGTTCTCGGCATCCTGACTGGAACTCACAAATGTTTAAATCTTACAATCGACTTTTCCGATCCCGGTGAACAGTTTTGACATGTTCATAATAATTTTTTGGTTTTGCATTTGTCTCAATCAATTGACATTTATAAACCTCGGCATTGCCTCCTTCTACATTGTCACTGCTCGTAATCTTTTCCTTTGAAGAATTCTGCCAGTAAATATTTTTTTTCCCTCTTTCTTCTGGGAAATCAAATTGAGCTTTAAATCAACTACATTTACTGAATGTCCATGCCAGGATTCCGAAACAAACACATTTCTGTCTGACAAGTTACATTTTTGTAAGGCCTAGAGCAGACACTTTTGCTTTGCCAGTCAGTCGCATTTATTGGTGAATGTTGAACTTTTCTGTATTGGTCGCGTTGGCATGAGACCGCACCGGAACTCTCTTGGGTCCCCAATTAAAACTTTCCCGGGTGCAGAATATTTACAAAATTGCAAATATAGACTCTGGATTGGAAAGACTTATGAGCCAGAGGGGGAAAAATAACTTGAAAATACACAGTACCATTCAGATTAGTTATGACGATGAATTGTATAATTTTCTAGACCGACCTGGATTAATGCTAATCCCATGAAGGAGATTACTATTCTAAATCCCGCTGCAGACATTGGCTCAGCAGAACACTTGTACTCATGTTTAGTAATATTTTTTTATGTAAATCATCCATCATGTAATGTTATGGTATAGAACTACTGTTGGATGTCAGCTATACTAAACATTTTACATTTTTGTGCTATTTTTGAATATTTCTTTTTAAAAAAGGTTCATTTGCATATGGCAAGTAAGGATGAAGAGGGGGATGGGGGTTAAAATAGATTTTCAGTGCGTTAGACATATTTATTGCATTATGTGGCAGATGGTTGGATAAAAAAGTTATTTTTTTTGCTAGAAGACACAAGTGTCAAAATTATTTTTGCTCCTTGTGAATCTTCTTTATAGAACATGCTTGTCAAATGTATCAGTGTTTCAGACATTGACCCCAAATGCACCAACCGGTTCATTGTGAATGTAAGATAATTCCAATATAACTTGACAGGGACTTTTCTCTGGTGTTCGGATGGATCTAGATATATTTTAGTACTCCGCGGATATATCTTTACTATAGTTATATTGATTTCAAATGAGAACCATATAAAGTATTCACTCTATTTACTAGGCTATCTCATGACTATATACCGGACTATATTTATTTATTTTGCTTACTTATATAGCGCCATCATATTCCGCAGCACTATACAGACATTGTCAGTCACTGTCCCATATAGGGCTCACAATCTACATTTTCTTTGAGTATTTTTTTGGAATACTGCTTTGCAAACGGAAAATATCTCTGAAAGTGGCACCATGACCTCTGGGGTAACTTTCATGACCCCAGTGCTTAAATTGACCAAACTGATGCTCTTGGACATTGCTATTATGCCATGAGCCTATCGGCACATATTGTTTGGGTCTTCCCACTAATAGAGTCACACCTTAAAGGGAATTTCTGGGCATTGAATATTCATCGACGCTCTGTTAAAGGGGCTCTATCATTGGCAAAAGTCATTTTTAGCTAATCACATCTTTGCATAGCCTTTAGAAAGGCTATTCCACACCTACCGTTTGTATGTAAATCACCTTAGTAGTGTTTGAATAAGTCTGTTTTATTCATATGCTAATTAGCCTCCTTGGTGCACAGGAAGTTGCCAGCCAACTCTCGTCTCTATGCTGTGTGCTGTGTATGAGAGCAGGAAGTAAGAGAGCGTTCACACTACCATCGGTGTCTGACAACTAGTGTCTGCTGCTAATGTCCGTACAAAATTTTGTGCGGACACTAGCTGTGTCTGTGATATTTTGCATTGATTTAAATGGATATCAGTTGCATTCTTTTACTGTCCGTGTCTGTCCTTAACTGTCCGTTCCCAAAGATGTACGACTTTTCAAGCGGACAGAAAAAAAGCTACATGTCGGGTTTTGCTGTCCGCTTGAAAAGTCGGACATCTTTGGGAACGGACAGTTAAAGACAGTTATGGACTGTAAAAGAACGCACCCGGTGTCCATTTAAATCAATGCAAAATGTCACGGACACAGCTAGTGTCCAATGCTAATGTCCGCACTAAATTTTGCACGGACATTAGCAGCGGACACTAGCTGTCGGACACCAACGGTAGTGTGAATGCCCCCTTAGAGTCAGCAGCATCAGCAGCCTGTGCTGTATACACTGAAGACAGTGCACCAAGAGACTTCCAGGGTGCACCGAGAAGGTCATTAGCATATGAATAAAAACAATCTAATTCAAAATCTACTGAGGCAATTTACATACTAAAGGTAGGTGTAGAATAGCCTTTCTAAAGCCTATGCAAGGATGTGATTAGTTAAAAATGACTTTTTCCAATGATAGAGCCCCTTTAATGGGAATATGAGAAAGCTACAATACCCTACACCAGGGGCCCTCAAACTGCGGCCCGCGGGCCACATGCGGCTTGCCAAGCACTTCTGTCTGGCTCTGCCGACAACACCGGCAAGCGTGCATTTATAATGAAGCTCCTGGGGAGCTCGGGCCAGGCCATGGAGCGCACTTCACTTTACCTAATGGAGGGCACCGCTCCCGATGTCTGTGCGACCTGCTCTGCCTCCGGCCCACTGTTTAAAAAGTTTGAGGACCCTGCCCTACACCCTACCCTACTAAAAAGACAGACAGCAGAGTGAGCAGTAAAGTGGACAAAGTACTAGCATGACCCCAGTGAATCATTGATCTGATATGGCTGGCCTATCCTGAGGATAAGCCATCAATATTTTGAACTCGGAAACCCTCTTTAAGTCATAAAAATGTTGGTCTACTTAAAAATGAACGCTCTGTTGTATTTCTCAAAACAGCATTCCTCTTCTTCCTCCATGGGTGTGCTCCTCTTACTCTCAGAGTACCTATCTATATATATAAAACTCAAATTCTGTAGTAGTCCGTTCCATACAAATCCACAGTTCTCGCCCGTTTTGGGTGAAATTTGGCACGCCCCCTCTCCACCCACAGGAGCAGAATACTGCGCATGTTACATCTCGCTAGCGTCCCCCCGCCATGAGATTGGGGCCCCCGAAGTTAGGCCCTATACATATAATGAGGAAATGTGAAAGTGAAAGTGCTGAGGGGAAAACAACAGTTGTGACTGACAGGGATGGATTATAGCAATGGCCCCAAAGAGTCGCTGCTAAAGGGGCCGCAGCACCACACACAACACACAAACATCTCACAACCACCATATAAACATCACACAGATGGCACACATACACAAACCCACAAGCATAACACCACACAAATACCATAATACAGACACACAAACACCAGAGCACTCTAGACACACACAACACAAACACCACCACACAAATACCACAACACCACTCCATAAATACCACACACACGCACGCATGCACGCAAACACTCTCGGATGGATGCACACTATACACACGGTTGAACAGTGCACACATAACTGCTGCATGCATAGACAGTTGCAATGCACACGCACAAACACATGGATCCCACGCGCACATACATATACATGGACCACACACGTACATGCACACACATACATATGCATGGATCACATGCATGCACAAACACACACACGGACCACACATGTGCATACACACACACGCACTGACAAATCATGTCTGGTATCCTTAGTGGCTGCTTACACACTATAGTATTTCTCTCGGGCCTCCAGGCCATGGATTTTGCAGCTCCATAGACTTCTTTGTGCACAAAGCTGTGAATTTTGCAGCTCCATAGAAGTCTATGGAGCTGCAGAATCCATGGCCCAGAGACCGGTGAAAACTCCTGTAGTGTGCAAGCAGCCTTACTGAGCAGCAATATTGGTCAGGCGAAATCTGCCTCATAGTAAGATTATCATTATTAATTACTATACAGGGAGCTCTCGTCACTGAATCTGCTGAGGTAAAGTGAAAGCTGAGCTCTGATTGGTTGCTATGGGCAACTCCACAAGTCTGCCTGTGAGGCGGTTTTCATTACTGAGATGTCGGCTCCTCCAGGTCATAGTATGTGTCCATTCACATGGAGGAAAATGGTCAGGAATTTGGTGTGGAATTTCAGCGCTGAAAAAAAAGCCTCCCATTGACATCAATGTTTTTTTTTTTTTTCTGCTAGAACTGAGTTTTTTGGTGAGGAAAAAATCTGCTTCAGGAATTAAGAAATGGGTTTTTGGAGCATTTTTTTGAATCTTTTTTTGTTTTTTTTTCCTTCAGCACAATGCATGGACCCTGAAAAAAACGCTAGCGTTTTTTTCCAATTCTGCGCCCAAATCCCCGATGTGGATTTTACGCCACCCATTGACTGCGTTGGTTTTTGCAGGTGGAATCTACCTGAAGGAAGCTTTTTTTTCTTCAAGTAGAAAAATAAAGTGAGTGGAACCCATAGAAGTCTATGGGGAGGCGTTTTTTCCACGTGGATTCTGACGAAGATTCAGCGTCAAAATCGGTGCCAAAAAAGGAAAATGGTGCTGTATTTGGCGTTGAATTTTCAGCTAGCGGAAAATTATGCGAGTGGAAAAAAAAAGCTAGCCAAACCCTTTGAAATCAATGGGAGGCTTTTTATCAGCTCTGAAAATTCAGCGCCAAACACAGCGTCATTTTCCTCCATGTGACTGGACCCTAATACTGTGTGAGGGCTGCTCTGTATTTACTATTCCTCCTATTATATCTCTTATTAGTGTCAGGTGTTGCTTCCAAGCGATATGTCCTTCAATTTTAAGCGCCTAAAGTTCCCAATCTGTCTTGCATTTACTATGACTTTAAAGCACGGGCTGGAAACGCAGTGCTAAAGCGCCGCAGGAACAACTGGGGCATGAACGCATTGCGGTTTTTCCCGCAGTGCTTAGAACAGAGAGTTCACTGAGTTTTCCTCCACAGACTTTCTGTTACAATTATATCTACCAGTAAGCCGCCAGCATTTCCATAGATATAATTGACATGCTGCGATTTTCAAAACCGCAACGGTTTTGGAAATCGCAGCGTGTCCGCGCTGCGATTTTTTCCGCAATGTGGGGATGGGATTCGCATGAAGCCCGTGTTTTTCACATGGACAGTTGTACATTGCTTGCTCTTGAGTGGGTAACCCCAAAAATCTTTTCATATACAGGTATGCACCTGAAGGTAAAACAAGAAAAATTGTTACCAAAAAGCAACTGCAATAGATAGCTGTGTAACTGGAAACTGATTTTACTCTTTTGTCCGTGAACTACTTATAAATTACACTGGAGGGAGGGGGGAAGGGTTGCGCTATGTTGATAATTGGGTATAAAGGTTTTATATGTTTGTGTAAGGGGAAGAAATTTTAATTTTTGCTAAAAAAAATAGTTAAAAATATTTTTGTAATAGTTTATACTACATAATATACAGTATATTGAATATATAAAATCAATAAAAACGTTGAAATTAAAGAAAAAGTTGTTGTTCACATCAATGTTACGACAAATTAGGAAAATGCCAAAATAATAAAAATTTAAAGTGGGAAAAAAAAGATTCTGTAGCTTTGAGAATGGCAATTTCACTGTGACGCTGAAAATGTTACTTTAGCTAGCATAACCAACATTTTAACATATTTTACGCGAGCGAAGCCGCGGGTAATCTACTAGTAATTACATATAATATGCATCATAATACATACTATTAACTGTCTGGCCCCATGTCTGGCCAGTCCTGCTGCTTCAAAAGTCTAGAGACAATATAAATCAATGGAGAAGAATGGTAGATAACAGCCACAAGCTAATGTGTACTATGACAATGAATAATAGAAGGGGTGTAAATTCTAAACTTTATATGCTGGGGTCATAGGGGTCATCTATCAATACAGTTTTAGAAGTTGATGTGTTGGAAAAATAGGCAAATATAAGGATCTGAACTTCAACAAGAGCCAAATCATGATGCCTAAATGTCTGGCCTAGAGCATCTCCAAACGACAGGTTTTGGAGGAATTCCTCATAGCAGTTAGTAAATGGGTGTGTGTTTATACAGTGTATAATATGATATAGTATGCAGTAACACATGGCTTTGCCTAGTTCAGACCCTTTTAATTCCTTACATAAATAGTATAGTGCCCAATGCCAGTGTCTTGCTCTTGCCCACCTGGATTCTCACCCCACTGCTAAAAATGCAGAACAATGAGTCGTATTTTGGCCACTTTCTAGTGTGGAGAGGGTCGCTTGGTGGCAGCAAAGGTGCGGACCCAACCAGTCAGAGACAGGGACACAAAATGTGGTGCAAACAGCAAATAAATAAACCTTCATGTCAGGTACAAAAATAAGCAAAATAAAATACAGCCTTAACTTCAGGCAAAAAAACCCTCCTGCTCGTCCGAGCTCTAACTAATAAAGAATAAAGCTAACTGTATGTGTGGCTTACTTCTGGTTACATGGTCAAATAAAGCACAAGTCCTAGTTTGGTCTCATCCAAAACTCAGATCTCCAGGACAGACTCAGGCACCTCCTTCCACTCCCAGGATCTGCACTGAAGTGTAGGTTTTGCAGTCTTTTATAGGTCAGTAAAGAGTTTAGGACCTACACTTGGGGCTGAGGCCTACTCAAGACCTGCACTGGACCACACATAGGTCAGGAATCTGAGGAGGATATACCGTTACTCCAGCACTCTGTCACCTTCTCACACTAGGCACAGACCAGTTAATGAATCTGAGCCAATGTATGGGAATGAGGGCGCAAAGAGTGGGTGCCAGAGCTCTCAGGCCCAGTAATCCTCCCAGCACTATTACTACATATATTGTCCAGTTCAGGACTGACCCATGGGCCAGCTCCGCTTCCTGCACGCTTGAGTGACATCTTTTAGTTGTATAGCTATGCCAATTCTTGAAATCTGGCACGTGCGCTGTCCACTTCTTTATGCAACCCGTTAGATTTCAAGAAACAACATCATAGCTGTAGAACTAAAGGAACTAATAGTGACTATTACATAGTGATCTCTCATGGGTAGATATTCTAAAATCATCAGTAAATTTCTTAAAGGGCTTTTTCAGCCCCATAAAATATTAAAGTAACATTAATATGGATTAGCCTCTTAAAGATGCAGCCCATTTTTGCCTTAGGCATGAAGCATTGTTTTTCCCACCGTTCACAGTATATATTAAATAATAAATTAATTATATGGGCTATAATGATATTAGGGATGCCTGATATGCATAGATTTTATATGGTATGCAACTTTTATGAATGGTATTTAATAGAATATTATATTTTTATGTCTTCATAGATGACATTATAAGAAATACCAGGGTGCTCAAGTTAGGCCCCGATCGGTCACTATACATAGTCAGTCCACAATACTAGGATAAATAAAAACCCCTCCTGTTCATGATGTACATTCAATAGTGATCAAAGGTTCTAAACGGAGAGGATCAAAGTTTTCTCTGATCTTGACTTTGCTGTAAAGGTGGATGATGTCAATGTTAGCTATTGCCCAGCCATGACTGGGAGATCAGTGCACCGTAAAGGTATGGCACTCTGCACTACTACTGCTGCCAGTGCTGTACATGGTTTGGTGTCACAAAATATCAAAAATAATTCAGATAGTTCTCTGGTCTAGCGCAGATATTTGTTTACTCCACTGCAGCAATGACCGGCTGTCTTGACTGATGTCTTTGGTAGTGACCATGGCAGCCAGTCACCGTACTAGTGACATTAGTGAGTTCCACTGTGGCCTGTGGTTTGCTGATGTGGTCATGTGATAAGACAACACATCACTGGTGCATCAGTGTTAACAATACTGAAAGAAAGGTATATGAAAGTAGAGTACAAGCTGTGAACATTTTATATAAAATAAAGTAGTGGGACCAAAGGGTTACTTTAAAGGGGTTTTCCCATCTCCTTCTTTCAGCAAGTTTTCCTGCTGTCTCTTCTTCTCACTTCCTGTATTCCTTCCCTCCCAGCTTGCTGAACAGGACACTATGAAGTATTACAATACTTATGATTACTAGAAATCTACTATAAATGCAGATCAGATAATACACACATGCTTCTAGAGAACGGACTCAGTGTTATCTGTGTGTTTACATAGAGATATTACAGACTTGGCTTTATCAGCAAACTGCAATTAGCTGAACTGATTGTTCTGCCAGCAGAGCAGTGAGTGATGTCACTTGTTCTATCACATAGGTCTGACGTTATGGAAACACTGTGTAAACAATGGGAGGAATAAGTTCACATAGCAGGCGAACAAAGCCGCATTTCTAAAGCAATATATTTAGGAAAAGTCTGCAATTTACATAACCTACCAGTATAGATAGGATCCTTGAGACAGGAATACCCCTTTAAGGAAGCAATGTAAATTTGTATATTCTTCTAAATATGTTCAAATCCTTCTGTCTCTTCATCTAATCCCAGACAGACTGGATGATGATCAGATCATCGCTCTGTGGGAGCCATATCATCCATTCCAGGGCGACTCCTCCAAAGGGCAAAGGTCGCATCAAATATTAATGTGATTTAGGTTTCTCTTTTAGTTTTTTTTTTTTTTGTGCACTCCAAACACTTATTAATGGAATTTCAATGAGATTGGCCATGTTGTGTTTAAGAGATAGGGAAATTTGATTAAGAGAACCGATAACAAATGTGTATAGTAATCTTTACAGATGAGTGTATCGATGCTGCTGAAGTGGAATTCGATCCGAATTTCAGGAAATATTCAATTCGCATCTAATCCGAATTGCCTAACGCTTTGTGGTAACAAATCACTTTTTTTCATAAAATGGCTGCTGCGCATGTTAGGACACGTGGCAAGGAACTCTGGGAATGCATGATCACCCACAATGCCATGCGTGCGTGCATCCAATCAGCAGCCAGCCAGACCTGTGATGTCACAACCTTTTAACAGCTTCATGACCACCCACAGCATCGGGAGCGGGTGTTAGCCATAAGTGACAGTTAACACCCTGCTTCATAACCCCCGGTCAGACCGGTTTTTAACCCCTTGGAGGCCTCGGTCAAACATGATTGTGACCTCCAAGGGGTTCCACCATGCCAAATGCCCCCTTCCAGGCACCCTTCACGATGAAATTGGAGGAACCCATATGTATTTTCTATGCAACTGCATAGCCTGACTTCCTCTAAAGACTGCAATACACGTGTATTGTTGTTTATAGTGCTGAACCAGTGATTCTACACAACCAGCCAGGAGTTAGGGTTGGTTCACACTGTGCTTCATGTGCTTGCTGCGCACTGCCCGCACGAATCATGCATGCGGGCAGCGCGCGACAAGCACATTAGCCCATTATAGTCTATGGGCACCGTGCGCTTTGACAGCAAATCGATTGCAATTGCGATTGTATTCCGTCCAGGGGGTGTCCCTGCGGACTTCTACTGGATGGAATACAAGCATTAGTGTGAACCAACCCTTAGCTGTTTTTTTTTGTTTGTTTGTTTGTTTTTTTAAACTCTGTTCGCCGTTAATTAATTCAGATTGAATCGTATCGGAAAATTCAGCGAAGCTGCCGAATCGAATTTTTGAAAAATTCACTCCTCTCTAGTGATCTTCTCTTTATTCTCCAGAATACATTAGTACTATATTAGCAACTGAAAATCAGTAGATTTTACAATAAAATCTAGACTTCTAGATTTGTACAATAGTTCCTGCACAACTCCTTTAATTTCCATGCATTGTGTAAGAGCTACCAGAGATTCCTCAGACGGGTCCATCTATTAGCTCAGTTTCTTCATTGATGTGACCTAATTTATAATTAGCTCCTTTTAGTTGTATTGATGGCTCATTTATGTTCTTGATGTGTCATCTCACACAGCGTGCTACGTGAGCCTCAGTTGGAAGAATTGCACGCTCCGGCATTTGTTGATAAATCTTTTGTAATATAGCTTTACTGATTTATGAGAATCTCTCTTTTTATGGAAAATGCATGAAATGGTGCTATCCTTTGGGAGGCATAGATTGATGCTGTGACATGGTGTTTTACGGTGTTGAGCTTATCAGTTTTGAGTTAACCATATCTGATGCAAACGATGACCCTTCCGTCTCCATGATTTGAGTCCGCAGACTCTGAGCATTAAGTTAATTTTCCCCTGGATTTCTGAGCTGCGTCCTCCTTACCCCGCGGAAACGCTGTGAAGTATACAGGTTTTGACCGAATGACAGAGCATAGAGGGTGAAATTAGATGCATTAAATTAGAATATGACAAAAAAGCCTATCTAAATATCTGTCACAATTTTACCTTTTGTCCAAACCAGCAACCAGTAATGAGCCCATTGCTATTGCTTGGTAGCCAAATGGAAAGTGGAGGGGAAATAACTTTGATGAGCTGTGACTTGTGTTGTCTTTATTCTTCAGACGGATTATTTATTATATCCATTACTAAAATTTTTGTACTTTTTGCATGAATCGGATTGTTCTGAAATTCTCAGATTCTGCAAAAAAGTGTATTATTTTATTTTGTCCCATTTTGGTAAATTTTCAGAGCTTTGTTTTAAGGATGTGGAATATAACATTCCATAACAATACTTGTCTCGTATTAGGAGGAAATTGTTGGATTTTGCAAGTTATGATTTTCAGTAGATAGCAAAGAGTTAACTTAATGCCATCCATTTCAGCGCAGGGCATGATAGTGGTAAGCTGGTGATCTCCTGATCTTTGATTACATCCTGGCTAGTAAATATCTTGTGATTAATCAAAATGGCTTGTTCTGCATGTAGTGTAAGTCACCTTCACAGATGGGATGTATTCTGTTTGAATATTTGTATTAATCCTGTCTAAAATAGACATCCTCTGTGTTACTGACTGTAAATCGGATTGTATCGGCTAAACAGCTGTAATGAGAATTTCAACTTCCAAATATGACCGAAGACCTACATACAGAAACATGTTATTTGTATTGTTGTTCTTCCCAGAGATCAGAATAGTGTATATGGTGCTCTACCAGATCATTGGAATATTTCCTATTAAGGAGATACACTTCTATGAATCCTAATTATCTAAATCCATTATAATTGCCTTATCATGACATGCAGTTTACTTGACATGCTTAAAGCCCGGCTGCCACGAGAACAGGCTGTGGTGAAGCATGAAAATACAAATATCACAAAAAAGAAGGTGTTTTGTCTCAATTCTGCAATAACTTTGTGATTCCAAAAATTTAAAAAAAATTATATAAATTGGTTTAGACTTCAAAATCTATATACTTCCATATAATAAAAAAACTTAACATGTTCATTTGTATACCTTAAGTCCCTGGATTCTTAAGGGGAATTTAGATAGATAGATAGATAGATAGATAGATAGATAGATAGATAGATAGATAGATACAATGATATATAATACAAGACACAATAATATATAATAATAATAATACTCAATAAAATTCTGAATTTATATTTTTTAGAAAAGGAGGAGAACCCCCTTTGGAAAATGGATGGATCCCGTTCTTAGGTTTAGCTTACCAGTTCAGCAAAGATCCTTTAAAATTCTTGATCTCTCAGCAAGAGAAACATGGGGACATCTTTACAGTCTACCTCGCAGGTAAGAATTATGATTTGAATGACATCAGATGTAAATTTAAATTTATGTAGACATAGATATATCTTACCAAGACTATACCGTATACTGTATAACAGATCCGCTACTAAGAAATATTCCTGATGTTAAGAGTGTGAGAAACGTGTACGACTGTATTATACAATTACTATGTTTGCACATATATTATGCAATTTATAAATTGTAAAATTACTAAATTATTATTATTTTTTTTACTTTCACATAGTGAATAGCGAATTCTAAATTTTGGTAACACTTACAATTTAAAATTAGAATAAACCTTTGTACATAGATCTATTCAAGTCACAGCTAAAATATTGAACTTAAAGAATTGTTGACCATAATTAATGTCGTTAACTTTTTTATTTGATTTTTTTTTTTTCCATCCATTTTCAAAAAATTTCAAATACTTTTCAAATGAAACATCCATGGCTTTCATCAATGTCAACAGTTTTGTCTAGGGGCTTGTAAAACTCAAGTGATAAGTCTAAGATGAAACAATGACCATAAATGCCATACGATACAGTTTGGTTTTGTATTTTTTGAGTGGTTTGCTTATTTTCATGCAGGTCCTGTCAACAAATTTGATCAATAGATATCGTTTTAATTACCAATCTCCAAAGTAGTTCATTTGGAAAATATAGAACGATGCATAGAGGTCCTGGCATCACCCCATACCGGTGATACGATTTTGCTGATTGTACTTTCCAATGGGATGAGCAAATGATTGTCATTGTGAGAAGTCTCAAGGGACATGGATGTCATCTTAATAAAGAAATTAAAAAGCACATCTTTCCATGAGAAACAATGTAAATTCCTGACCTGTCGTAGAAAATAGTTCTCTAATTGGTTTTGTGTGGTGGTGCAGCAGAATCATTTTCCCCAGACGTCATCCCCAAGAAGCACTACTGTACATCATTGTCAACCGTTCACTGAAATCTTCCTAATAAGAGACCGATTACGTAAATTTGATAGGCCTACAAAAACGAGCGAGGTATAGTCTATGATAGTATCTCCAGAGACATTATTTTGTATAAGGATCAAGAGAAAGTAGACAGCTCTCTAAATATCTTCAGGGATCTTACCGAGTCTTGCATCTTGTCCTTTGTAGAAATGACACAGCGCATATGGGTTTTTTGGAATGAAGTATTTCAGCTTAGATTAGCTTGGACGACTCTTTCCTAGTAATGGTCTTCCATAGATTGACTACTACTGTGGAAGGCCAGCATGGTACCTGGGAAGCGTTTAATCCTACCAGTCTGGAAGCATTTTTAACCTTAATTGGTGTTTTTGTAACAAATGAAGCAGAAAGTTATTGTGTTGCTTTCCTTTTGGTTGCATCCCCGCACAGCAGGGGGAAGAACAAGAGCCACTGGTAAGCACAATCCTTTTGTGATCGGTCTAAGCTCTCGCCACATATATGTCACAACGTAACTATGATTCACAATATAGGCAGAGATGTAAAACTGAACATTTCTATGGCTTAATAAATAATAATAGCAATAATAATAATAATATTAGGTAATAGAAAAAAAAAATTATACCACAATACTGAAAGATACATTTTTTTAAGATTAGGCTTGTATCAGTGATTGACATTAAAGGCGTTATACCATGAAGCTTATTTATCCTCTCTCCATAGGAAAGATATGTGGGGGTCAAACTGCTGAGAACACCTCTGATCCTGATAAAAGAAGTGTATTACCCCCCCTGTGAATTCAACTGGACTGAATGTAGGTATGCCCCTGATGGTCAGGTCACATCCATGTATCCCATTTACTTGGGAGCACTGGAGATGGCTAAAATACAGCACTCGACTATCTCCGACACTCCCATTAAAGTTAATAGAAGCGTGTATATCTCCTGTCTAGCAGGGGCATGCTTACATTCATCCTGGCTGAATTCACAGTTGGGGTAATACACTCACCGTTCTCCGCGGACAGACCCCATCAATCAGCTAATTGTCCTCTATTTTAGGGATAGATAGATAGATAGATAGATAGATAGATAGATAGATAGATAGATAGATAGAGATATGCTTCGTGGCCTAACCCCTTTAAAATACATTTCGGGTTGGAGTTGGAATTGTATACAATATTACAAACTATTACTCTTTTCAGCTCCTTCTGTCCCTCGGTTCTGATGCATCTTTGGTTTATAAGGACTCAAAATATATTATTACCCAAACCTCATTCGAAAAAGGTTTTACGTGAAATATGATGTATAAATAGTAGTGACCGTATTCAGAATCCATGTATATTTGCAGGTGACTATGAGAGGACCAGAAGTCAAATTCTTTGTATAGAAATACATAGAGAAACTGACTTCAGTTCCACACATAAGAGACTGTAATATTTAAAGTGCCTGTGTTGATCACATGGTAATGCAGAGGACCAGAACAAAGCTTAGAGCTCACAAGCAAAGCCTTCAGGGAGAATCGGCACAATTAGTTGCATCTTGTAAGTTCCAAATGGGTCAAAGGATTAAAATTTTCGTGGCTTTGTGATTCACACATATACTAGCACATAAAGCTATCCAAGTAGTATCCATTGTGTAAAGATTGCCTGTAATATTATTTGGGGTATAATCAATCTAATCTTACTACATGTTTTCATGGAATTAAAGGGTTTGCTCCATAAAATAGACTTATTTCCTATTCACAGGATGGGGATAAGTGTCACACCACTGGGTGTATGACCGCTAGTTATCCCAGCAATGAAAAGAACAGGACTGCAAGTTGCCCATGTTTTCTCCTGATGAATGAACCTCCAGTGTTTGTGTCAACAGCGTTCCATTCACAGTAATTGGGCTGAAAGAACTGCAATCTCTGGCAGCCCCATAGCAGTGAATGAAGTTCACTTACACTGTAGTTTAGTAGGTATTTTTTTGTTGCTTTTTCACCTATGCCATAGAGCGGCCTTTAATTCATTCACAATAATGAGTGTCGTACTGCGGTGTCAGTAGAGTTAATTCCAGGGGCCCATTATACAGCAAATTGCAAATACTATCTGACACTCACATGGTCCTAAAATTACACATTTTTTTCAGTATTATTCTGCTACCTGCCCTTACCTTGGACCATTTCTGTCCTGCAGCCCTCTCGGTAGCCTGCTGACTCACCCTTGCCTTAAACTTAGTTCTTTAGGCAAAATGATTGGTGATGGTGATGGGAAGACCGGGCCTACGAGGGACGATAGTGCCTAGTGGTCATCTCAGCCACCCAATGCATCTTTATATAATAAACTGGGTACTTTGGTAAATATTCTACCCAGTTCATTATATGTACATATAGGCTGCATGAGGTCATGGAGATGCAGTACACTTCCGATCTGTATCTGCTTTGCCATGTACCGTTCTTGCTAGTTTTTGGGCTATGGGCCAACTTGACCTCCATCTATGTGCTTTCCTTTTCTTGTTGAACTTGAAGGACAAAATACTTTTTTTCCAACCCTCTTAAGTATAGAACTCTTTTGAAGATCTAGAAGTATGAGAATGTAAACTGCAGGAAGAAAACAATCCTCAAATAATGAATAATTAGAACAATAAGCTCATATACTGGAGCATCGTATAGACAGAAAGCTAAAATGCACCTGTCATTATACTTTTCACCACACATCACTAGTACATACGAGTATATACAGTATTGTAGATTTTTTTTTCATCTTCCACCACCTGTACTTTTTCTTGTATCCAGATTATTCTGTCATCTTATCAATTTTTTTTTTGCATTCATTTCTCAAGAACATCTATTGACAACAATTGCCGCAAATGTAATTCATGCTAATACTATAAGTATTTTATGATCTATGACTGCAGAAGATCAATGATGAAATACATTTATTTGATGATAACTATTATTGATCTTGATCAATTGTCCGCTGTAAAAATCATTACGATAGTTAACACAAATAGTAATTGTAAATGTCTCTCTTAGGCTGACTCGGAGAAGTGTATTGTCCGTGTATCTCAATGTATTACAGCTCTGGATCCTAAAACGAACTTAAAGGGAGTTTGTCACCAGAACCCATTATATAAACCCAAAGAGCTCGCTTATAGATTGACAAAAAGAACAATATCTTGGCAAAGGAGGCTGAGATTTACAAAGGGAAAAAACTGTTTCATTTAGGCGAGAGTAACCTATCTAACTGTGGGATGAATGTTAGTGCCTGACTAGCCTGTATTACTGATATGAAACTGTTTTTGTCAATATGTAAATGAGCTCTTTGGTAAAGCCCTTATTTGCTTATTGACCAAACTGCCATATCTTCACAACGGAGGTACCAAATCACAAGGGGAAAACACTATGTAATTCTGTTGATCGTAACCTATGTATCTGCACAATTGGGTTGATATACTGGGTTCTAGTAAGTGTTTCCCTTTAAGAGAATCCTACTCATCTATGTTGCTCTGCGTTTGGTCAGTAGACCTGCAGACGGGCTGGCATTCAGCACAGTAATACAAGAGCTGATATGCGGGGACAATATGTTCATCTGAGTCAGCTCTTAGTGACATTTACAGTAGGATATAATGCCAAATGTATGGTTTTCATTAGTGCTAGGAAAACATGCTTTTCACTTGGCCGGAAGGGAATTCCTCCCCCCTAGCTATGAGGATCATTAGATGCTCAGGATATGACTGATCATTCATTGCAATTTAAAAAAATATTCCAAATAGTCAAATAATATAGCGATCATGGAGTATGTCCCATAGAACATTGTAACCAGCAGCATCTTCGAGATGTCTGCTGTCACACAAAACTATAGATTACTTTTCATAAAAAATTGAGATGTATTTATTTTACTCATTTAAATAGAAGCAGCATATTCCGCTGCGCGTAACAGAACTTGTAGTTCGCCTTGGTTCCTTTTGCAATTTGGATCAAAATCATAATTTCATATTAACCTGTAAGCATTAGAGATGAGCGAACAGTAAAATGTTCAAGGTTCGATATTCGTTTCGAGTAGCCCCTCAATATTCGACTACTCGAATCGAATATTGAACCCTATTATAGTCTATGGGGGGGAAATGCTCGTTTCAGGGGTAGGCAACGTTCGATCAAATTATACTTACCAAGTCCACGAGTGAGGGTCGGGCTGGATCCTCCGAGAAGCGTTCTCCTTGCAGCGTCCCCGCGGCATCTTCCGGCTCTGAATTAAATCTGCCAGTCATTGGGCCTGGACAGAGCCGACTGCGCATGTCCGCACTACAAGCGACCATGCGCAGTCGGCTCTGCCCATCACGATGCCTGGCAGAGTGAATGAAGAGCCGGAAGACGCCGCGGGGAAGCTGCACGGAGAAGACTTCTAAAGGTAGGAGAAGAACCAGCGTTGATTGACCGACTGTATAGCATTCGGCCAATCAATGCTGGTTCTGCATTGAACTTTTACATTCGAACAGCGAGTGGTACTCGATCGAGTACGAGTATTTCGAATACCGTAGTATTCGATCGAATACCTACTCGATCGAGTACTACTCGCTCATCTCTAGTAAGCATGCTATTGCAGTATGGGAGGAATCCCACTAAAGCCTAAGAGACATCATTCACTCTCCAGGAAGATGCTGCACTTCATCAGATGTGAACCCAAGACCTTGGTACAGCACGACAACAGGGGTAACCACTGAGCCGCCGAAAACTGCCCTTTTAGTAACCCTTTAATGACACGAAGCCTTTCTCTCACAGATCAAGAACTGAACATTAGACATTTACCCCTTATTTGTGACAGAGATTTTATCAGACAAAATATAATTTTCACAGAATATGAGACAATAATGTATTTTATAAAAGGAAGAGGGATAAGAGAAAAACAGAAAAAAAAATGCATGTCAAATTTGTATCAAAATGCAATATGGTTGATTAAGACATTAATAAATCTTCATTCGGGAACCTTTATATATAAAAAAAAGTCATAAATCTAAAATGACGTCCTGTGAAAGATTCATGCACCATAAGATGAATATATTAGTATGTGGAGTAATAAAATGTAAAGAGAAGTTAAAAATGCCTATATTATAGTAAATCCAAGGTCACAGCAGCAGGTAATAGTAGTGGTGGCAGTACTAGTAGTAGTGGTTGTGGTAGTAGTAAATAGTGGTGGTAGTAGTGGTAGTAGTAGTAGTAAGTAATAGTAATATTGGCAGTACTAGTAATAGTAGTAGTAGTGGCAATAGTAGTAGGAAGTAATAGTAGTATGGGAAGTAGTAATAGTAGTAGTAAGTAGTAGTAGTGGCAGTAGGAGTGGTATTAGTAATAGTAGTTGTGGCAGTAGTAGTGGTGGTGGTAGTAATAGTAGTAATAGTGGCAGTAGTAGTAAGTAGTAGTAGTAGTGGCAGTAGTAGTAATAGTAGTAGTGGTGGTGGTAGTAATAGTAGTAGTAAGTAGTAGTGGTGGTGGTAGTAATAGTAGTAGTAAGTAGTAGTGGCAGTAGTAATAATAGTAGTAAGTAGTATTGTTAGGTAGTAGTAGTGGCAGTAGTAGTAATAGTAGTAGTAGTGGCAGTAGTAGTAATAGTAGTAGTAAATAGTAGTAGTTGTGGCAGTAATAGTAGTGGTGGTGGTAGTAATAGTAGTATTAGTGGTAGTAGTAATAGTAGTAGTAAGTAGTAGTAGTAGTGGCAGTAGTAATAATAGTAGTAGTAAGTAGTAGTGTTAGGTAGTGGTAGTAGTAGTAGTAGTATTTTCTATTGTAGTTAATAAAGGAACTGTGAGAGGTTAAAATTGGGACCCTAAAATACAGTATTCAGAGTTGTAGCTAGGCTTTCCTTCACCCTTTGCAAAGGTTCAGTTCAATACCCTTTCCCTGTAAAGGGGTCCGTGTGTTTTCCGCACAGAGTCCACATGGAACATGTGGAGAGAAAAGGACTTCATGAACTACTTTCCTCTCTGCATGACTTGTGCGGGCAGCGTGCGGAAAACACACGGACACGATTATAGTCTATGGGGTCCATGTGCTTTTATTGCACACCACTTGTCAATGTGTTCGGTATTAGAGATGAGCGAACACTGTTCGGAACAGCCGTTCCGAACAGCACGCTCACCGCACGCTCCCATAGAAATGAATGGAAGTGGCCGGCACATGGGGGGTTAAGCGGCCGGCGTCACAGGTGCTTCCATTCATTTCTATGGGAGCATGCTGTTTGGATCGGCTGATCCGAACAGTGTTCGCTCATCTCTATTCGGTATTCCATTCGGGGGGTCCCCATGCTGACTCCCCGAACGGAATACCGACCGCAGAAGTGAACCAGGCCTTAATCCTTCCCCCCCCCCCCATCAGTTATTGGGACACCCCAATAAACATAAGTTTTGAACCAATGGGTTCTTCTAACTTTGCTTCTATGTGTATTGACACCTTAATAGTCTGTGAACAATGGGGCTTTTGAGTAGTCATACATTATCAAAAGAAGTCTGAAGATAAAATCTTACTACTTTAATTCCTTTTAAAAAAAAAACACAGAACATTTGGATGCACACTGCTGGATATTCACTTGCCAAATTCAATTATTTTTATATATATCTCATTAAATGTATTTTATAAGATTCCTATTGACACCTACTTCATTTTAACCCCTAGTTAAAGTAAAATAGAACATATGAGCTGCTAAACAGACCCCAATACTTTATCTTAAATCTGTTTTCTTTAATTACTCGATCCATATTAGAGAGACTTTTATTTCGAGTTTGTCGCCAACAGATGGTGGACAGATGGTTCATCTTAATATTAATAATAATAACAAAATAACTTCAAATGTTTACATTGTATAATAAAAAATAAAACCTGATAATTTAGAAGAAGATGATCCGCAAACACCTTTAAGAACATGGAGATGATAACTTGGAAGTAGTATAAGGGGGCAGTAATGATATAAGGCTAATAGGCAGTCTCCAGGACAATGCTGGAACGTTCCTCATTGCAGCAGATGCGATACCCTGCTCCTCATCTGCTTATTGTATGTTACGTGGATACTATTTAGTGTGTGGATGATCTGTCAGTCTCTCACATGATGGCATCCCAGCTCTTCACAATCTATGTGCTACTTCCTCTCTTGCTCTTTCCAAACATAATGTTGGCTTTAAGTCATGGATGCTGTGCATTAAGCCATTTGTTTTGTAGCTCTTTCTATTATCACCCCAAGGTTCTAATCCATTCTGCTACCTGCCAAAAAAGACTGTTTAGCATGTGCTTGGAAAAATTCTATCCTTTTTAGCTTAGCACATATTTGCCTTTGGTCTGCCAGGCATAATAATGACAGACTTATTATGCATATTACACTTTCACGGGTGTTTTTCAAAAAGTGCGGACCTAATGTTTGTAGTAATAATTTATCCTAATTTAATTCAGGAAATTTCTGCTTCATAAAAAAATGAAATGAAACTTGAAGTTACTAAAGGATAACGTAATAGTCTACAAAGTATATTATTTAGGTTAGGTTTGGGTTATTATCAGTGCTCAAGCATGAAAATGGTGCGAAAAATTGCTCAAAATTTTAAATCTTAAAATTGGCTTTTTGATTTTGCAACCTGCACACTTGGCATGACTAGGAGGAGGGTGTAAGACTCTATCAGATACTGTCACCCTGTAGATGGCTTATGTCTGTGGAAGTGAAAAGATAGATGTAAAATGTAATGAGCCCCTCCATGTACATCAGATGGTCGGCCAACTTCAACTAAATGTAACTACAAAGTGCACTCTTATGTAAAAAAAAATATGGTGAATATTATTGAATGGGAATATTATAAATAGAAGTCCTCCGTAATATTCTGCCTTCAGCTTTGGTCTCCAGGATCCAGAATAGTTTGTTCATGATTTCTGTAATTGTATCCATGCATCAGGGAGCCGGACATCAACTCTTTATTTTTTTTTTAACAAGAGAAAAGAAGAAAATTGTCCAAAAGTTGTCACATAAAAACACAGATTTTTATTCAAAAATAGTCACCCCTGGAGTTCAACACCCCTATATAACCTGATGGGAGAGGGACCTTAGGCAAGAGAGCTATCTGAAACAGTGATAGGAGATGGTATACATGACCTCTAAATTGACCAATGCGTTTCTAGTGGAGGTTGGTTCCAGGTTAATATGAAGGTAGTGTGTGGTACCATCTCTCATCTTTCATATATACAACTCTGCTGACCTGTAGTGATTCCAGCACTATGGAGTTCATGGTACCATGTTCCATGCCCTGTGGGCATACCCCATTACCTCTGACTTTTGGAAGGAAGCATAACAACTTATACAATCTGTCATACACTTTTCATCATGGGTTGATAGCACCACTACCATATTGGGTAAGTTGATCAAATACATTTTACCATCACCAGGGTATTCTGCAGGCCCTCCCTGTCATCCAATATATTGTATACCAAAGTGTCATGGACTAAATATCAATTCATCTGTCCCGCCTTCTGTCCAACAGTTTGATAAAACATTGAAACGGTGGCAAAGCCGTGCTCCTACCTGATCTTAGAGAAGGACCTCCTTAGCCTCAACCTTTTTTTTTTTTTTTTGCATTGTTCTGTTTTCTTTTCACTTCATTTTTGGCATACTTTGCCTGTTCCTCTCCTTTTGTTTGGATGCTCTTAGGCTAAGTTCACATTAGCTCTGGACTCTCTGTCATTTGAGTCCATTGGGGGACCTGAATGATGGAGAACCCTTCTGCTAAAACAGTGATTAGCCCTGTTTTTATAACAAAACTGGCAGAGAGAAATGTCCTCTGTGCAGGACTTTTCTCTCCACCGATTCTTGGCAAAATCTTTAGAGTCTCCTATGGAGACTACAATGCAGATATAAACTTAGCTTTGTTTACTGTGTTGTACCAAAAGGTTCACAAGTCATATCTGTTTCTGGTTTTGTTTGTTCTGAAAACTTTAGCAAAACGAATAATAAAACCTACAACCTACCAACAGAATTTGATGCAGTACCCTTTTAATGTGTATTAATACTGAAGCAAATATTTCTTTTTCTACCTGGTTGATTTAGTGAACAACTTTTACAAGTACCTACCGTATATTAGTTATTACTTTGAAGAGTCACCTTTCACCTTTTTGGCTTTCCCATACAATTTAACATCTGTAATTATATTGTATATTGACAAAGATCTATCCTGATTCAGATTATCTGTTACTAGAGGGAAGACCCGGCTTCGCACGGGTATATTACAATTTATGTTTGTGTACTGACCCCATAAGAATTGTCCAATTTTGCACTGGTGTATTTTGTATGTGGTTTGTGTGTATGTCCATAAGCGTCATGTGATTATGTGTATCTCATTTTGGATGTCAGTGAAAAACCTGTGATCAGTTGTTATGGATACCTGGAGTAAAGCTGTATCTAATCCTTCCCCTTGTAGTACTGTGTTTAGATGCATGTGTCTAATCCTTGTTGGTGTGGTACTTTGTGCAGATGCACATATCTAATCCTCCCCATGTGATATTGTGTGAAGAGGCGCGTATCTAATCCTCCAGTAAGTGAAACTGTGTGCAGACGTGCGTATCTAATGACTCTGGCGTGTGGTACTGTGTGCAGATGCGCATATCTAATCCTCCCCCATGTGGAACTGTGTGCTGAGATGCGTATCTAATTCTCTGGCATGTGGTACTGTATGCAGAGGCCTGTATCTAATCCTCCCCTGTGTGGTACTGTGTTCAGAGGCACGTATCTAATCCTCCCCTGTGTGGTATTGTGTGAAGAGGCACGTACCTAATCCTATGGCGTGTGGAACTGTGTGTAGACGCGCGTGTCCAATCCCCCGGCATGTGGTACTGTGTGTAGACGCGTGTATCTAATCCTCCCCCGTGTGGTACTGTGTGGAGATGCGCGTATCTAATCCTCCCCGTGTGATACTGTGTGCTGAGACGCGTATCTAATTCTCTGGCTTGTGGTACTGTGTGCAGAGGCATGTATCTAATCCTCCAAAGTGTGATACTGTGTGCACACACGTATCTAATCCTCCCTGTGTGGTACTGTGTGAAGAGGCGCGTATCTAATCCTACTGCATGTGGTACTGTGTGCAGACGCGTGTATCTAATTCTATGGCGTGTACAACTGTGTGCAGACGCGCGTATCTAATCCTCTGGAGTGTGGAACTGTGTGTAGACGTGTGTATCTAATCCTACGGCATGTGGTACTCTGTGCAGACGTGTGTATCTAATCCTATGGCATGTACAACTGTGTGCAGACGCGCGTATCTAATCCTCTGGAGTGTGGAACTGTGTGTAGATGCGCGTATCTAATCCTACGGCATGTGGTACTGTGTGCAGACTCGTGTATCTAATCCTATGGCATGTACAACTGTGTGAAGACATGTGTATCTAATCCTCCCCTGTGTGGTATTGTGTGAAGAGGTGTGTATCTAATCCTACAGTGTGTGGAACTGTGTGTAGACGCGCATATATAATCCTATCGCATGTGGTACTGTGTGTAGACGCGCGTATCCAATCCCCCAGCATGTGGTACTGTGTGCAGACACGCATATATAATCCTATCGCATGTGGTACTGTGTGTAGACGCGCGTATCTAATCCTCCCCATGTGGTACTGTGTGCTGAGATGCGTATCTAATTCTCTGGCTTGTGGTACTGTGTGCAGAGGCATGTATCTAATCCTCCAAAGTGTGGTACTGTGTGCACACACACGTATCTAATCTTCCCCTGTGTGGTATTGTGTGAAGAGGCGCGTATCTAATCCTTCGGCGTGTGGAACTGTGTGTAGACGCACATATCTAATCCTACTGCATGTGGTACTGTGTGAAGACGCATGTATCTAATCCTATGGCGTGTACAAATGTGTGCAGACGCGCGTATCTAATCCTTTGGAGTGTGGAACTGTGTGTAGACACCTGTATCTAATCCTTTGGTATGTGGAACCGTGTGCAGACGTACGTATCAAATCCTTCAGTGTGTGGAACTGTGTGCAGAAGCGCGTATTTAATTCTCTGGTTTGTGGGACTGTGTGCAGACCCGTGTATCTAATCCTCTGGTGTGTGATACTGTGTGCTGATCTGTGTATCTAATCCTCTGATGCGTGTATCTCAGTTTGGATATCAGTGTTGTATTGTGCATGTGGAGTGACCGTGTGTATTGCAGTTGGAATATGAGTGAAAGTCTTGCAGGTTTGTATTGGCTAAGGGGGGGGGCACTGTGTTTGAAATGCTGTATCTCAGCAACGGTACCTCCAAGCGAGTTGGAGTCTCGTCTTAAACCTTCCCGGGTATCTGAAGTATCTCTGTACCAAATTTGGTGAAGATCCGTCCAGTCGTTTGGTTCGCATTAGAGCACAGACAGACAGACAGACAGACAGACAGACAGAAATTCATTTTTATAATATAGGGAGATATAATTGTTACAAATTTGCTTACCAGTACAAGTCTAACAACCCAGTGCACATATCCAACATCCACTAACTATTTGCTAACACAAACCTTGCAGTCTGTCCCTATGTCTCGTCCTATGATCCACCCTCTGAAAACTTTAACATCTGCTGCTCTTAAGTGCGGTGATTTATCATATGCTCCACCAATGCTTCGTCCATAGTCATCTCATATTCACAATTTATCAGGTTATATTATTCACACATTATGTCTACAGTTATAGCCACTAAGTGTATTACCCCAATTTATTTCTCCTTTAATAGGCTGATTTGCTTACCATAATAGTCAGCTAAAAAGTTGCAGCTGCATCGGTAGAGTTTCCCATTGAAGGTATATGGTATAATAGTACATGGGATTTTGATTTATTTAAGAGGTAATTATATTTAACTATGTAAATATGGACAAATACACAAAAACTTCCAATCCAAAGCTTTTATTGGGCATTGACTTGAAAATACAAGGCAACTGTAACAGTGTGAACTAACCTGATGCCCACAGTAAATCATAGTAGTATATCTAAATCACAAGCATGCGACCAACATACTAAACCATCTTTCTGACAATTTCCTATATTGGCAAGAGTGACAGTAACCCAAAGTCAATTCATGAGATAATGCATCCTTCTTTTTTGGAAAATCTCCCTATAAAACAGTTGGTCATTCCCTAAAACTTGATATATTGTTTTTCATTGTTGAATCCAAGCTCTTGGCATAACAAAAGATAATGGGACGTGTGCCCATCTGTACAGGGGAGTCCGAATATTAAATAGTTATGACAGTTTTGTCAAAATATCTCCAATAAACAGTGTTCAGTGTGCCCTCTACGTAAAAATAATAGTCACCCCTGGGTGTGGTCCTTGTTTATTTGTATATGTATCTGAGACATATTATATGTTTGTATATAATCCAAACTTGGCTTATGAGGATGAAAGTTTAATGTTTGTAGTGAAATAAGTAAAAGTCTAAAAACACAGCATTTTACAGTATGTAGTTTTGCAGTATTTCTTTTTTTTTTACTTTTTTTTTTTTTTCTTAAATGTAGATTGTGAGCCGCACATAGAGCTCACAATGTACATTTTTTTCCCTATCAGTATGTCTTTTTGGAATATGGGATGGAAATCCATGCAAACACGGGGAGAACATACAAACTCCTTGCAGATGGTTTTTTGCCCTTGGTGGGATTTGAACACCAGGTCCCAGCGCTGCAAGGCTGCAGTGCTAACCACTGAGCCACCGTGTGGCCCCAATAGTTTTGCAGTATTTCGTGGGCCAATGTAGTGTTTAGCAAAACATAGAATGTCTTATGGTATGTATGGCAATTCTTCTGCTGTTTTTCTCCAATGGCTTCCCCACAGAAATTTCACCAATGGCTGAAAAATGCATGTACAAAATTTCACAAATATAAAACACATCAGAACCCCAAAGGCAAAAAACATATGCAGGAAATATAGAAAAGATTTGAAAAGTCTGACATTTTACAGTGCATATTGAAGCACAAACAGGGTGCATGGATGCCTTCTGCTGGATTTTGATGGGGGCGCTTGTACCACATCCAAAGTGTGACCATGGTGCAAAATAGCCTTGTCTATGTTGAGATCTGCATGGTTTTCAAACGAACTTCGTGTATCCACTTTCATCATCAATGGAGTTACAGAAGTTATGGCGTAGACCCCTAATAACAAATGTGGATGTGCGGCATTTTGAAAACTGCATATTGGCAGTTTTTAGTCATACGCTGATGCACTTTGGCCGTGGTATGAATTTCCCATCACTATCACAGTGGTTTGAAAATGGAGGAGAGTATTGTAGGGAGCCATGGGATTTTAGCTCAGGGCCACTTAGATGACTTATTAACCCTAAAAATATTGTGGCTAGGACTTTCCATACTGCACTATGCATGGTCTTCTTATAGTGATATTACATAGAATTGTAATTTTTGAGTTTTAAAATGCATAGTGCTTAGTATTTATATTTTTATATGCCTTGTGTATTCCTGTTTAGGTATTACGCCATATATGGGCCTTCTGCTACCTTTGCTGCATTTTATTGGTTTTATAGACTCGCCCAAGTCTAAAGATGACATTTTCCATTATGACTTTAGCTTGTCAGACGCAGAAGTGGTAGAGTCTTATTACATTACATAATTCTGTAATATCTAAGTCCATCAAGTAGTAGAACTCAGTGACTCCCTAACTCTGCTCTACTGTTGAATATCATGGATTTTCTGATAACATGCCATTTCAACTGCCTATTAGAGCTGAGAGGGAGAAGTATACACATTACAAGTGTTAGGCATAGGAGTCCAGTATATCTAATGGAGCTTCAACCTGTCTACTGCTTCTGATAGGTTTCTTATTGTCAGTGCTTAAAAGCATGTGGAGAGGGAGTGGTGAGGAGCTGCAACTCATAGATATACACTGGAGATTCTGCACACAGAACTCATAGTAGTATACAGTCAATGTTTATTACTTAGACAGTAAGGTATAGCATAATACCTTTACAGCTAATAATAGTATGGACAATAATCTATGCACTGGGAGACCCAGACAGGAACAATAAGGGCAGAATAAACTATTAAATGATACAGAGTTTGGCATTCTTTTCCTGGCCATTACACAGAGCTATGCTAGTTCGGGTACACTGCAGGCTCTGAAAACAGCTGAGAGGAGGGGATGCTGGATAGTTTTTTTTTTTTTATTGTAGAAATTATGACCTAGAAATCTAAATTGGACAGTAATATAATGCTGTATTTTCCACAATATACCCAGATCTGTAGCTTCTATATTTATGCACCTGAATGCTGCAGTTTCCGTGCCCCATACTACCTCTTTTAGCACAAATTCCACAAACACAAAAGCAGACTGGTAAAAACAAAGTACTACTTGGCTTGACAAATATATTTTAGAACAGATGGTCCCTTTAACACAGGCAAACTCTAGTAGCATGTTTATTATTTTGGATAATATGGCTACATGTAGAAAGGCGTTCATAGCTGTGTAACTGTATATTAAACTAAATATAGACGGCGATCGGATTGTAAATCTTTGTGTGTTGTTTTAATTAATGGAGTAATAGATTTGTCATTTAAACTTTTGCATTGAAATTGGTGGAGGAATTGGTATGAGTATGCCAAGAATACATACTACTTAAGGATTCCATGGTTTTATCCTTTTTTTTTTTCCTTTAAAAACTAAAAAACAAAATAAAACACACAAAGCCATAAGACAACCAAAAAACCCCACAACTATAGGTTCTAAATCTTTTTGGCCTTTTTAAACATTATTTTAACCACTGGTATTTTCAGTGCGCAGTTTTTCCAAATTTTTTTGACTATTTTTTCCCGTAATAAAAACCTGGATTTTGAATAACCTGTAACCTGTGGAATCTGCATTTTATAGCATTTTTCACAGTGAAAAAATAAAAACATAACAAAAGTAAAATAAAGATATAACAAAGAAGCAAAAAAACAAAACAAAACTGTGAAACCAACCTAAGGGTGCATGCACACTGAGTAACGCCGGGCGTGTATGAGAGCCGTACACGCCGGCATTACAGCAGACTGCCGAACACTTCCCATTCACTTCAATGGGAGCGCTCGTAACAGCGGCGTTTACGAGCGCTCCCGTTGAAGTGAATGGGAAGTGTTCGGCAGTCTGCTGTAATGCCGGCGTGTACGGCTCTCATACACGCCTGGCGTTATGTAGTGTGCATGCACCCTAAGGCGGAGGCCCCACATTGCGGAAACACAGCTTTTTTTGTTGCAGATTTTGTTGCAGTTTTTTTTTTTTTTTTGCGTCAAAATCAGGAGTGGATTGGACTGAAGAGAGAAGTATAAGAACTTTTTATAGAGTTCCCATTCCTTTTGCAGCCATTCTTGGCTTTGGCTCAAAAAACTGCAACAAAATCTGCAACTAAAAAAGTTGCGTTTCGGCAACATGGGGCCTCACCCTCACTTGGTGAAGACGGTGGTGCTGTTGAGGAAAATCAGAAGAAAAAACATAGTGTTTTACAGTACCATAGTATTATAGTATCATTGCTGAAAAAAATGCTGTGGAAATGCTGTATTTTCAAAAATGCGCTTGTTTTCCAAGGACATGGCATGTTAATTTTGCCTGTGAAAACACAGAATTTTTCCCATAGACTTGTATAGCATGGGAGAAAGAAAAAAATAAAAACACAGCAGAAGAGCAGCTGCATTAGTCCTAAACCAGTTATTTTTTTGGTTATATACTAAAAAGATCTAATAAGTCATAGTCCAAACGATAATGGAGTCCCTTTCTTGAGGATCATTCTGAGCACAATAGCACAATATTACAGCATTCGCCAGATCACCAGAGGATTTTTACATCTATAACCAGTTTTAGAGAATACGTTTGATGCAAATATATAATGGTTTATCATGTTCACTCGCTAGACCTAGGCCCACCCAGTTTGTGTAGCAGGGGGCATTATACTTTGTGGAGGCTGAGGTATGAGTTGGGGTCATTATAACGTGTGAGGTCTGCAGGCATGGTAATGTGTTAGGGTTGGGGGTATTACATTGTATAGGGTCATAAAGGGGGTATCCTAGTATGGGGGGCACAAGTGGACATAGTACTGTATAATGCCCACTTGTGCCCAACCACATAATGTCCCCTTAATACTGTGTGGAAGGGCACTAAAGAGAACATTATACTATATGAAGGATATTATCTTATGTAGAGGTCAAGAGGGGGCATTATATTATGTAGATGAATAATGTACATGGAGTCATTAAGAAAACATTATAATGCGTAGGGGCACTTAGAGGACCCCCTCATAAATCCCTCCTTTGGAAATCCTACAACCACCCATGTTAGTAGCAACGAATTCCTGCCAAACCTTCCAGTAGCCCAGGAGGTGAAGCAATGAGTGGGATGCATTGATGTAGAGGATGATTCCCCATGACACACCCTTGTAGCATCCAGATAATCATGGCAGCTCACTCTCTTTGGTTACAAAATCTGTTTACATTGCAAGGGCATAGGATTGGGATGTGCTCCTTAGTACTCTCCCAGAACCCTTCCTGTGGCTATATTGGGAAAATCACAAGCTAGTATCCAAGTTCCTTCAAAATCACCTTCTTAAAGATACAGTGACATTGACTGTGAAACAGTGTAAATACTCAAACAGTGTGAAACGTACTCTGCAATATGAGACCAAGTAAATAGCAATACTTTTCTGAAAGTAGTGTTCCTGTGGGATGCCGTATTTGTGCGTATTGTACTGGGATGAGTGGGTAAGATAGTAGCATTTGTGAACCCTGAAGTTTTGTGTCAAAATTTTTTTCGTTTGTTTTTCAATATACCGGTTATTGAGTTTTGGATGGTGTTACCTCTATGTAAGATATTGTTTAGACTCAATATACAGATGTCATTGGCACATTTTTATATACTCTTCTATTGTTACTGTTAAATATGCAAAGTGTTCAATATATTTAGGGCAGATATATTACTCCTATCTAAATTTTTGATAATGTAAACTCAGACCAAGCAGTATACGCATGCGCCAAATCTATCACAGTAGCTAATTCTGGATGATAAGTAACTTTACACACCTTATCAGATGGCTTACTTTGTGCCAGAATTTTATCAGATTTTTAAGCCATGCTCTTGTTCCCATTATGCCACATCTCATCCCATGAAATCCATACCTCCTTATCAAGCAAAGCGCAAAAAGTGTCTAAAGCACATTAAGTGCTTGAGCTATGTTGAGCCATGCCGACTCCAGTGCCGTGGCAAGCTGCGCTAGGTTATGCGGTTGAGCATCCATGACACGAACAACCTGATCAAGGTGGTCCCACAGATCCTTGATTGGGTTCAAGTCCGGGGAATTTTCTGGCCAAGGGAGTACGGTAAACTCATCCTGGTGCTCCTCGAACTACGCATGTACACTGCGATCTTTATGACACGTCACATTGTCCTGCTGGTAGATGCCATCATCCTGAGGAATAACATTTTGCATCTAGGGGTGACCATGGTCCGCAAGGATAGATGCATACTTGTATTGATCCATCATGCCTTCCACAATGATGAGCGCACCCTGATGGCTGATGACACGTGCCTTCTGCGATTGGTTATTTAATGTTGACTTCAAAAGTAGGCGGTGGTCACATTAATATGGCTTGACTGTGTATATGGTTTCTACTATTATATGAACACTCTTATACATGAACATTGAGAACGGAGTCTCTGAGCCCCCTGTATGAATGGATATGTGGTAGGCATGGGCGATCACTATTCCATTAATTTCTATGGGTTCTCGGCTCTGTACTCATCAGTTACATAGAAGTGAATGGAATGGTGGACACACAAACCATTAGAATTCTTATCCTATTGCTGCTTTATCATGTATTATGTAGTACTGCATGGTTTCCCAACACATTATAGCACACATTAAAGTAGGACTGGACGGTATGTCTAGAAATGATTGTACAATGTTGGCAACTCCTCTTTACAAATCCTTTTGCTGAATGAAATTGTAAATTTGTTGGCATCCCATTATTAAGTGTATTTGTTATTGATTTAGATAATAATGTCACGAAACTGACGCCAGTGATCTGTTTTCTCTCACATAGGCAGATATATTACATTTATCATGGATCCAACCCAGTTCCAGTATGTCATTAGACATGGCAAGAAGCTTGACTTCCATGAGTTTTCCAATGAAATGGCATCCAGGACGTTCGACTACCCACGCTTGTCAGAAGCAAAGTTCCCACAGCTCAGTGATCATATGCACAAAATATATAAAATCATGCAGGGTAAGCCTTTGGACAAACTTACTGACAGCATGATGATAAATCTCCAACATGTATTCAAATGGAAATTCTCACAAGCAACAGATTGGAAAACAGAAAAAATGTACCAGTTCTGCTGCTCTATCATGTTCGAAGCCAGTTTTATGACACTCTATGGAAGAGATCCTGTTGCAGATGGTCGTAAAGTTATTAGTGAAATGAGAGAAAAATTTACAAAGTTTGATGCCAAGTTCCCCTATCTTGTTATAAACATACCGATTGCGTTGCTAGGAGATACCAAGAATATTCGTGAAGAACTGATACATTTCTTCATGCCTAAAAAAATGGACAAGTTCCATGACCAAGCCGAGGTTATCCAGGCCCGGAAAGACATCCTCGAACAATACGACATTCTCCGAGACTATGACAAAGCAGGTAAGGAGACGGCTGGCTACATTGTATACTAGACGCCGTAATTTACAATAGACCTTTGAAATAAAAAAAATTACGTTGCGACCTTGAAAAATTTTTATGCTTTTTTTAATTGGCTAATGATAAAATGTTTTAGTCTCAAACAACCGTATATAATAATTGATTTTTTTTTTTTTTTTTGTGCTGAGGTGGTGAAACAAGATACTTAATGGTGATAATGAGAAAGAGATTATAACTGTGCTGCCTATACTCCCCTTACTACATCGCCCCCCTCCCACAGACATTACATTCTAAACTATTCTCATTAAGCAGAAAATTAGACTTCAGAAGCCTATTGGTCCTCATTAGCATTCACTGATCCTTGGCTGGGTCTGTGTCCTAACATCTTTTAATTAGCACACTGCAAATCTAATCAGTGTAATAAATGCTATTAATCTTCCTTTTCACTTATTTTCTCTCAGCACATCATTTCGCCTTCCTTTGGGCCTCAGTGGGGAACACGATTCCGGCAACGTTCTGGGCCTTGTACTACCTTGTGAGGCACCCAGAAGCACTTGCAGCAGTGCGTGACGAAATTGACCATTTGCTGCAGTCAACAGGTCAAAAGAAGGGACCGGAGTATGGCCTCCATATCACCAGAGAACAGTTGGACAGCCTGGTTTTGCTAGGTAATTTATTTCCGTTTTTTAGCTGCATCAAAGGATGTCGCAGCAAACTCGGGTTTCTAACACATTTCTGTTTACTGAGAAGGTGGAGGACACAGCTGCTTAATTGACATGATAATACCCATTTACATCAATTATAAATTAGGTAGTTTATATCTGCAGATACTTTTGTTGCATGTAAACATTACAGATTGAGCAGTTAACAATAAAAGGCAAAGGGCTAAAGCTGAGTTTAACAATAATTAAAAAAAATGTCTATTGACGTGATTGAATCTAAGCATCTGCTCAGGGTTTAATACAAATGATATAAATATTAATGGCCGCTTTATAGGCTGCGTTCTCTATTCTTTTTTTTTTTTAGATCCGGCCTTAGGAACATGACAAATAAGGAAATGCATTACCGCAGGAGTGTTAGGGAAAAAATATGTTGGATCAGAATCTGTAAAACTTACTAAAAACATTCATTACTAGAATCAGGTTACAGTTTTATGTTAAGGCAGGGTTCACACTACTGTTGGTGACCGCACAGAAGGTGTCTGTTTAAAAAACAAAATGGACACCTGTCAAAATGGACACAAATGGACAGTAACTGATGGCTATCGGTTACGGTCCGTTGCACATGGACCTCAATGTTAAAGAAAATGGACACTGAAGGACACAAACGGACACTAAAGGACAACAGATAAAATCTCATTGAAATGAATGGAAATTGTAACGAATACAGATAGTGTCCGTTGCTAAAATCTTGAACGGACAGTAGCTACGTACTCTGCTGTTGGACACCCCCTAAAGTTGTTTTTCTGTTTCAGATTTTGCAGTAGTTTTTAAGACAAAGTCAGGAGTGGCTAGAAAAGAAGTTCTTATGTTTCTCTCTTCTGCTCAATCCACTCCTGGCTTTGGCTCAAAAAACTGCTGCAAAATCTACAACAACAAAAAATTCTCTTTTGCACAACGTTGGGCCTTAACCTTGTATTGTTGGGTTGAGGAAGTTTATATTGGACGAGATCATCCTGTCTGAAAATAGGATTATTTTTTTAGCTTTTTTCATTTTATTTGTATAGTTTGAAAATGATCTATCTACTAAAATTATTTATTTCATTGTATTTACATAATTTCTTCCTACAATAATTACACAGGTCCAACTTCTCTCACCGCTGGTATTAGATTTAGGAGAAATGCAAAATGAAATGGTGACCCGTTGTTATGGACATCAATTCCCCAGTAGCTGCTGCAAAACCTGGGAAGGGGCACAAGAGACAGTGAGCCCTAAGCTGAAACCCCCCACCGTCCCTTCCTGCTTGCCTGGTCCGATATCCTATGTAATAGGCGGCAACTGGACGACAGGCCCTACCAGTGGCGTAACTAGGAATGGCGGGGCCCCGTGGCGAACTTTTGACATGGGGCCCCCCCCGACACCGAAGATCTCGACCAAGTCCCTCCTACGCATTCCTGCGCGCTCTATTATGTTCCATAGTGGCCCCTGCACACAGTATTATACCCCATAGTGGCCCCTGCACACAGTATTATACCCAATAGTGGCCCCTGCACACAGTATTATGTCCCATAGTGGCCCCTGCACACAGTATTATACCCAATAGTGGCCCCTGGACACAGTATTATACCCAATAGTGGCCCCTGCACACAGTATTATGTCCCTTAGTGGCCCCTACAGGACTAAATACTGTCACGTCACCCGCTGACCGCTATACCAGGACAAATTGTGGATAAAAAATCTGGTCATGTGCATTACAATTTAGTAACTCCATGTGCCTCATATTAATAGCAGTTAACCCCATCATCTCCCTCACATTAACCCCTGTGTGCCTCACCATAAGAGTTACTGATATGTGAGAGACATGGAGGTAATAATAAAGTATCTTCATTATTATTACCCCCATATGTCTCACATATCAGTAACTCTTATGGTGAGGCACACAGGGGTTAATGTGAGGGAGATGATGGGGTTAACTGCTATTAATATGAGGCACATGGAGTTACTAAAACACAAGTAATCACCCCATATGCCTGACATTAATAAGTAACCCCAGTACGTACCTGTGTAGCTTTAGTTTCATTTTCCTTCTTCCTTTCTTCCTCCAGTGCAGGACGGCAGGAGCTCGGCAGGCATAAGCCCCGCCTCCTCCTCTCATTGGTGGGCAGAGGACAGCAGAGAAAGGGAGGGGGGAGAGAGGGGGAGCATCCTGAAGCGCTGACAGGAGCCAGAGCTGCAGCTCCTGTGTCTCAGCCGTTGCTGCAGCTTCGGTGCCCCCTGTTGGTGGAAAGTATTCCACCAACAGGGGGCCCCGATCATTATACTCGGGGGTCCGAAAAGACCTCCGAGAATAATGATAGCAGCGGTAGCAGCTGTCACCGGGCCCCTAATGTCCCGGGCCCTGTGGCAGCTGCTACCGCTGCTATGGTGGTAGTTACGCCACTGGGCCCTACCTATATACGTGAAACACAAAACGCAGACAAGACAAACAACACAAAAGCAAGGTCAGCAAGCCAAGGGTTCGGTAACAGCCGAGCTATGCAGTGCCAAGTCAAAATCCAAAGACTAGTCAATAGGGAAAGCCAGAGGTCGGATGCCAGTAATATAATAGTAGAAGAGAAGTTTCGCAGGGACAAAGTCCCTGTGGGCTGATGGCCAGTATATAGGAAGCCAAAAACCAGCCCTAGGCTTGATTGGAGGACAGGCTGTCAGTCACATGGCAAGACTAGATTTAACCACTTATGAACAGAGACAAACAAGGTGCAGGAGACGGGTGTGGTGGAAATTCAATTACAGAACTAGAGTCGCGTTCACACAGTGCAACCAAAAACTCTAAGCAAGGAATCAAATTGCACACGCCTCCTGCACCGCAGCTTGCGAGCACAGGGTGGCGCGGTGACCCAAACAGGCAGAGACCCGTCAAATGAATAGCTTTCCATGTAATGCATTGACGCATTGGGACTTTCCTATAGATTCTCCATTTGCGACATATGAGCTGTCTTCCCTCTTATACGGGTTTTAATAGCTTATAATGTGGACTCAAGTTTTGATCGAAGCAGATGGTATACCGAAATAATTACAAAGGATACGGAATGTGCGAACACAGCGATTGTAGAGGAACATTGTCCAGTATGGTCCATTCTACTGGGGTGTAGCTAATGGAGTGGTTGGTGAGGCAAGTGCCCTCCTGGGTACATAGAGCCAAAAAGCCAACCTGTCTTGGAAAGATAAAGGGCAGGTAGCAAACTAAGTCTTTGCTGCAAGCAAAGGAAGGACTAGTTACTATTACATTCTATATTTATTTTACTACTGAGAATCTATCGAAATTGATCCTTTATCAAATCAAGACCCAGCAAATTTGGGTAATACAACCAATGATGAACATTAACGCATTTGTCCAGATTTTAGGACTTTGGAACTGCTGGCCCCTGCACTAGTTAAGTGCACAGAACTGCTTAGATGCCTGTACAATACACAATACACGAATAGAAGAAGCAGACTTTGTGCCACGTGTAGTGCCAGGCGCTAACATCTATATGAGCAGAGCTCCAGTAACTTTACTATCTGCTTCTGGCCCTGTGTATAGTTGGAAGTGGCCCTGTGCAACTGATCATGAGGGGTCTGACTGTCATCAATCACATATTAATGGCCTATCCTAAGGATAGGCCACAAAATCCTAAAACCTGGACAACCCCTTTAATAGTCTGTAAATTTAAAGTAACTAAAAACCTTTCTAACTCATGTAAATTAGGAATTCTTACTACATTGTCTATTGCTCATTACCATCCACATCCAAATTGATTGATAATTACTTATTCTATATGTTTAAGGAATTCTAGGTTTGTACAATGAAAATATCTGCATATACTTTATCCCAAATATTTTAGAACAATTATAGCAATACAACATGAAAGTCACAGTTTCCCAAGAAACTTGGCAACAACTTTTTACTGTCAAATTTTACCTAGAATGTTTTGTGACTTTTTACATACTTTGTTTTATTTGTTTTCTCATGTAGACTGTTCTTTTATATACATATCTAAATCTGAATTTCGAAGTCTGTCTGATTCCAGAAAGCAGTTTATTGTGAGATCTCAATTACGTTACTGCGAATTTTAACGCCGCTTTTTTTTAATTCTTATTACAAATACACAGCTCATTCTCTCCTTAGGACAGGCGGTCAATGTGAGAAAGGTGGGGGCCATCTCTGCTGCACTTTCTGGAGCATCGTGCCCCTTTAATCGGTTGTCTGGTGGGCACTGCTAGAGTTTGACCCCACCAACTTCATATTGATGACATATTGTAGAGGTAGATGATTAATATTAAAGTCTCAGAAATCTATGGTATAGGTAGACCTCATCCATATACCTTATTACTTATAAAATGTAATTGAGGAGTATATAGAAATTATGTTACACCAACACAAATATATATTCACAAAATGTGAGACAGATAAAAATGTAATATCTGCTTCTCAGTACCATTTATGTTCAAATACATAGTTACATAGTAGATGAGGTTGGATGAAGACATCAGTCCATCAAGTCCTACCTATAACCGTACAATCCCTTACAGTGTTGGTCCAGGGCAGGGGTGCCCAATACGTCGATTGCGATCTACTGGTAGATCGCAAAGGACATATGGGTCAATCGCGGGATGCAGGGATCCCCGGTGTCTGTTTGTTCACAGTGCAGGCTGAGAGTCATCTCCGAACACTGGCAGGCGGGGCTGCCGCAGCCCCAGCCTGCCAGTGTCCAAAGATAACTCTCAGCCTGAACTACGAAGAAACAGACAGCAGGGATCCCTGGGCAGCCACAGAATGCCACTGTCTCCTGCGCTCACAATCTGCCTGGTCCCGCCCATATTCCAGGCCCCGCCCACAGACACGTCCGGCCCCGCCCATAAACCTGCCTCATCTCCGCCCTACCGGTTCGCTCCGGCTCCGCCCTAGTCGATCTTTTGCCTTGGTTAGCTAATCATGTAGATCACACACTGAAAAAGTGTGAGCACCCCTGGTCCAGGGGAAGGCAAAAACCCCATAACAGAATTTAAAAAAAACATCATCCTTGTGAATAAATAAATAAAAAATGAATTTAATATATCATTCAGCTTCCTATACACATGTATAAACAAGTGTAAAGTATATTTCTATATAATTACATGTGCAAACAAGATAAAGGCACATTCATTACCCTGATATGTACTTTGGTGACCTCCCGCAGTCCTGGAAGAGTTGGCGAATCTCCCGGGTCTGATGGATTGCTCTTGTACTCCCTGGGCTCTCTATGACTTTCTGTGTATCGTGCAAGGGGTGTGACCATTAGATTATGTTTCGGTATAAAAAAAGGGGGTTTTACCTTGCTGAAAGGGACATACCCACTCCCAAAATTTCTGCTCTCTGTATTGGTTTCCAAAGTGACTGGATGACAGTGTTTACATGTATGCACTATGGTGATTTTGTGTGGTAGGAAGCAAACCTATGGAAACCAACTTGTGCAATTACCATGGCCTAAAAAGTAAATGTGACCTCAACCTAAATTTATAGAAAAGAAGAGATGGTATTTCTGAGACTTTATTCTGAAGTGGTGTCCTGAGCATAACATTCCATAGATCCTTATGATGTCACTAGTAGGGGTCAATGATCGGAGGTCTAGGGGAGGTAAGGTAACATAAAAAAAAGTGTTACTTACCTCTTACCGGGTAGGCTTTGGGCCTACTTCTGTGACTCTCCCTGACATCACATGTCCGGGGCTTGTGTCCCAGGTCATGTGACGTCCCGAACGTCATTGAAGATGGCCGACACCAGCGAGGACTGTGACAGAGCCGGGGATAGGTAAGTAACATTGTTTTTTTTTTATGTTGGTATCCCCCTTCGGTTTCCGATTATTATACTCTGGGGTCTGAAAAGGGGGTCGGTTGGGGTCTTCAGTGGGTGTTGGTCGGGGGGCCCATTTCAAAAGTTTGCCACTGGGCCCCGCCGTTTCTAGTTACGCCACTGGCCATATACCTTGTATAAGGCTTGCTGTGACCGAAACAACTATTTGGCACAGGGTCCGGATGTCAGACCCTAACCAATCAATTTTGCCTGGGTCTCAGACAGCCCCTTTCATCCAGCAAATAAATAAAATGAATACATAGCCACATTTTTGCAGAATGAGGTTATTTCTAGTTCCTAGAAAGCAAAGAATTAACGAACGGCATTAATAAATCAAGCTTTAGGTTTTTAATAACACTTTATTTCTCAGGTTTAATTTTTTTTTCAAATTTCTCTAAAAATCAGCAAGAACATCATTTTATAGCGTATAAGTTAACATTTCATTATACCTCATTAAACATTGTGACTTGGCGTGCATTATAGGATGAAACATCTCTTATTCTCTCCTAATAAGCCGAGATTCAAGATGACACATATTTAACAATGTATTAACTTCTACTCAAGTGTACAAATCCATGCTGCTTACCAACTGTACGATAATTATATCTGAGCTTATATTTTCCTCTTCTGTTCAGGCCATATCACCCAGTATCAGAAGTGAACTGGAAAATGATTCATTTTAGGGCCTACTACTGCCATGTAGTAACATTCATATTATAGCCCCTGTCATGTCATGTTTATTGCCTATGTCAAAAGAATAATGTATACTGTGACATACTCATAGATTCCTGCAATCCAAATGTATCCCAAAACCATGTCATATAGATGAGGATGCATTTGGTGTACATTTATTTGTTCTCTAGGAAAATTAAGAAATGAAAGTCATATAATACTTATGTGAGTAGTACAAACACATGCCCACAACATAAAACTCTCCCACAGATCTGTCAGTCTAGCCCATACACATCAGATCACAGCAGACACACGAGATAAAAATCCAGTACAACAGATTTTGGTTCTGATCAACTTTAGTTGATGGCTGGCAGTTTGGGACAGAGTGGCGTAGGTTTATGTACAACCAACCAATGGCAGACAGTCTAAAATCTGCCGCTTCAGCAGTCAAAAATCGAATGTGTATGTCCAGATCTAGAAAGTGCAGACTTAAAGGGATTGGCTACTTTCAGACCAATACTGACAGACAAATACTATGGTTTGTATAATAAAAAGTTGTACAATTCCTCATGTTTTTCTAGATCTCTGCTTGCTGTCATTCATCAGCTTACTCCTAGTGGATACAAATCAGTCCCCAGTCAAGTGATATACAGTCCATGGTCAAGTGATAAACACACAAGTGCACAACTTGTAACGCTGGGTTCACACCTGCGTTTGGGGTCTCCGTTCTATGGTTTCCGTCTTCTGCATGCCAGAAGACGGAAACCATAGACCGGGTCCGGCTGTGCGCGGCGGTGAGCGTTTTGCGCTCTCCGCCGCGAAACCGGATTTTTTTATCCGGACACAGAGTACTGTATGTCCGACTCTGTGTCCGGATTATAAAACCCGCAAAACGCTCACCGCCGCGCACGGCCGGACAGCTTTCTCACCCATTCAAATGAATGGGTGAGAAAGTCTCCTGCAGGTTTCCGTATCCTGCCTGTGTTTTAGGCAGGAAACGGAAACCTAAGTACGGAGTGCCGGGCCGCAGATGTGAACGAGCCCTTACCAGGCAGATTCTGATTACTGTGCTGTGAGTATAACGAGCACCTGTGAATATCACATGACCATGTTCTGTGTATCAGATGACCTTGGACTGTGTATCACATGACCATGGACCATATATTATATGACTGTGGACTGTATTTAACATCACTATGGACCGTATATCACATGATCATGGACTGTACATCACATGGCCATGCTCTATATATCACATGACCATGTATTACATGACCATGGACTGATTCTTATCTAGCAGGAGTAAGCAGAATGAATGTCAACAAGCTGAGATCTAGAAAAACATGAGGAATTGATACAGAAAGTTTATTGGAAAATTTTACAACTTTTTATTATATAAGCAATAACATTTGTCTCTCAATATTGATCTGAAAAAGGCCAACCCCTTTACACTAGACAACGTTAAATTGGACCAAGTTTATCATAGAGACTGTCCAGCCCAGGGGCGTAACTACCGTGGTAGCAGCAGTAGCAGCTGCCACAGGGCCCGGGCCATTAGGGGGCCCGGTGACAGCCGCTACCGCTGCGTTTTTTTTTTTTGTTTGTTTTTTTTAAAAGTCCGTTACGGGTCCTATTCACTTGCCGATCCTGGCTGGACCGGGATCGGCAAGTGACACCGCAGGGCCCACAGAGGCTATCATTATACGCGGGGGTCTTTGCCAGGCCTCCGTCATTCGTGTCTGACGTCTCTGACGTCACATGACCCAGGCCAGCTTCCCGGGTCATGTGACGTCTGACGTCATTAAAGCTGGACAAGAGCGGACAGGAACAGGTAAGCAACTGTCTCTGTTCTTTTAATGGTTTTAATCCCCCGGGTCTCCGATTATTATACTCTGGGGTCTTTTCAGACCCCAGAGTATAATAAATGTTTATAGGTGTCCACAGTGGGACATATGGGGACACTATGGGGGATAATACTGTGTGTGCAGGGGCACTATAGGGGTTAATACTGTGTGTACATTGGACACTATAGGGGTTAATAATACTGTGTGTGCAGGGGACACTATAGGGGTTAATACTGTGTGTGCAGGGGACACTATAGGGGTTAATACTGTGTGCATTGGACACTATAGGGGTTAATACTGTGTGTGCAGGGGACACTATAGGGGTTAATACTGTATGCATTGGACACTATAGGGGTTAATACTGTGTGTGCATTGGACACTATAGGGGTTAATACTGTGTGTGCATTGGACACTATAGGGGTTAATACTGTGTGTGCATTGGATACTATAGGGGTTAATACTGTGTGTGCAGGGGACACTATAGGGGTTAATACTGTGTGTGCAGGGGACACTATAGGGGTTAATACTGTGTGCATTGGACACTATAGGGGTTAATACTGTGTGTGCAGGGGACACTATTGGGGATAATACTGTGTGCAGGGCTTACTAAGGGACATAATAGAGTGCGGAGGAGGGGGTCAGTCGAGGTCTTCGGCATCGGTTTGGGGAGGGGGGGCCCCATGTCAAAAGTTCGCCACGGGGCCCCGCCATTCCTAGTTACGCCACTGGTCCAGCCTAATTTTATACCACTTACTACTTAACTTTGTTTCTGACAAAAAAAAAAAAAGTGCCAAAATTTTGGCACATTTTTGGCACATGGTGTCACATCTTTAGTCACACCTCTTTTCAGTAAGCCCCATTCTTTTTCAATAACCCCCATTCCTTTGTCACACAAGGAGTAGAAAGTGTTCAAAACTGTTAATAAACGTGGTGTGAGACATGTGCGCCATTTTTATAGTACAAACTGCTCCAAAATTCTGGCGCTTTTTCAATAGTAAATCTGCCCAGATGATTCAGAGTCCTAAGTCCTATTCCTACTCCAATACATCAGATACATCATATATTAATATTATACATTAATGAGGCACAAAATACATATTTTTGCATGTAATAGTAATATTATATACTAATAATTATATTATATACGAAGTGGGGACAGTTATATAGGCGAGGCAGGCAGAGATTGTGCTGAGCCTGCAAGCACAAGAAGTCAAGATCAGAACAGGTGACCAGCAGGCAGTGGCAGAAGCAGGAACAAGGTCAGGACACAAGAAGAGGTTAAATACAGATAACCAGCACAGCATAGATAGAAGCCTGAGACACAGTCAAACTGCAAGCCATGGTCAGAAATACAGTCATGATCGAAAAATAATAACACTATAGCATGACACTACTAAACCCTAAATTGCTCAGACAGAGTGTGGCAGGTGAAGAACACTTTTATACCTGCAGAGATATGTGAGGAAATGGTTATTGGAACATGTGCAATGTCCAAGAATTTGGCAAACTCTCCAGCGCTCGCTACCGCAGTCCATTCTGTTCTATGGCGTGTCTTGGTCCCAGAAGCTCTGTGGCCTATGTGACTGCTGAGGCCAATCATGGAGAGGGACCGGTAGGTGACATATGTGTGAATATAGTCCTGTAAGGTAGGAAGATTCTGAGTTATTTTTACTTGCCATCATCCTTCTGCTCCATTGAATGAGTGTCACCAACATTAGCCATGTATCGTCAATATACGGTTCATGTCATCTATTGGTGAGTTCCAGTTTTCTGCATTTCCTGTTTTCTTCTGTGTTGATACACTTTTTATATCATTGCCCTTACAGCGGTGTCACACAATCAGTCATATTATAAGTCCTGGGGGTATCTGAGTACTGGGAGACACTGTTATTACCCAGGAAAGGTGAGCTTTATAGGTGAAGTCCAGTTATCACATCTAATCTCCAGTATCCATTGTATCAGTCAAGCCCCACAGATAGATAGGTTAGGGTCACCTGAATGAAATGGTATTTTCCCAATCATTGCCTCTGTCACTGCTTTTGAATATGCAAATGAGCTCTTTGGAACAATGAGGGCATTGTTGTCCCAAAGACGTAAGAGGGCAATGGAGGCACCAATTCTCAAAGGGAGATCATGATTTGAGTCAGGTGACTGTAACCTATCTATCTGCGGGGCCCGGTTGATATGCTGGGTTCTGGAAACAGACTCTTTAATACTAGCTAGATTAAGAGATGAAGAATAGCCAAAAATATGATCAAAGTTATAGAAAAAGCCACATTTCTTCTAACAATATATCCAGTCATCAATAATATATAATACAGTATTATTATAGTGGCATCTTTGGAGTGTACTGAAAAACAACAGCCAGTACTGGCCAGGCCTGTGATGAAACGTGTGCGCCATACTCCCATAGATGAGTTGTACTATTTGTTTATTTTCTACGTCAATATGTGGTTGAGACTTAATTAATTAGATTGTTCTTCTACTACTCTGTTTTCATGACTGCACAAAACAGTTTATTCCGAATGATTCATTTTATGAGTAATTCAAGGCCAGTAAGACACGACAGACTGGAGCGCGGAATAGTAATATCAGAGCAGTTTCAGATCTGTGCCACAATGTTTTAAATGCAAATATTCCTGTAATAAAGGATAATTTTCCATAAAAAAGCAAGTAAGTGAATGAAGCCACTGAAACTTACCCACTTAAAGTAAAAGGAACCGAAACTAGCAACCCGGGTAAGTAAAGCTTTGTAGAGGGCTTAGCAAACTGTGCGCAAAAGCTGGATTATGGGTTTCTGCCCAAGATGCCTAAGTAGGGCGCTTATATTGGATGGTGCCCTCTACGGTTCCTTCTATTGCTGCCCTTACCTCTAGAGTGTGCCATATAATACAATGAGCAAATGATGTACGAAGGTAGAAATAATACTGCCATACATGTCTAGTGTCTAATGTTCACATGTCCGCATTGGTGTTATTCGGGGACATTGCCCCACCCTGCTCCTTTGCAGATAGTGTGCTGCTTGTGGACTATTTTTTTTTCTCATTTCTATACTTTGTTTGTCTCTGGGTATGTTGAAAATGGATGACAGGTGATATCTGCTTCTTTTTTACATGGACCTATAGACTTTCATTGGTGTGATGCATCAGCAAAATAAAGAGACGTACTTCTGTCTGAATAAACACATTTAAATAAATTGGCACATATAGTGTCCATGAATACGTGATATGCGGACTTGTGAAGAAAGGCCTTTAGTTTTGTATATTTTACATTTTAGTCTGCAACCCCATTGATCACTTGTTTGAAGGACCCTTTAGCACCAGGACCAGCTCTGTGTATTGTATAAAGTGCAAAACACTATATATTTTTTAGGGGTTCGTATTTCAGTTCCATCCATCCTACTCTCTTGAATGGTCCTGAGCTGCAGAAAGACTGAGTTACCAATGAATGTTGCAAATGTCACAACCTGAAAAAGAGGATGCAACATTTACTAGAGCCACAGACTCTTCAGCAGGAGGTGCCCCATGTTTAACAGTTATCACTAGAGATGAGCGAACACTGTTCGGATCAGCCGATCCGAACAGCACTCTCCCATAGAAATGAATGGAAGCAACTGTGACGCTGACTGGCCGCCAGCAAAGTCAGCGTCACAGGTGCTTCCATTCATTTCTATGGGAGCGAGCTGTTCGGATCGGCTGATCCAAACAGTGTTCGCTCATCTCTAGTTATCACCCCACAATATTAATAGGGTATTAATTTTTAAGCCTAAGGAAATTCCTTTAGGATAAGGTCCCATGTTGTGGAAACACAGCTTTTTTGTTGCAGATTTTGCTGCAGTTTTTTGAGCCAAGGCCAGAAGAGGACTGAGCAGAGGTAAAAATGTAAATGTTTCCTCAATATTTCCCATTCTTTTTGTAGCCATTCCTAGGTTTGGCTAAAAAAAAAAAAAAAAAAAAAAAAAAAAACACAGCAAAATCTGCAACAAAAGAGCAGCTTTTCTGCAACATGGGGCCTTAGGCTAAGGCCCCATGTCGTGGAAACACAGCTTTTTTTGTTGCAGATTTTGTTGTGTTTTTATTAAGCTAAAGCCAAGAATGGCTACAGAAGGAATGGGAAATATGGAGGAAGTTCTTATATTTCTCCCTTCTGATCAATCCACTCCTGGCTTTGGTTCAGAAAACTGTAACAGAATCTACAACAAAAAAAGCTGCGTTTCCGATGAGGCCCCAAGTTGCTGAAACACGGCTTTTTATGTTGTTGCAGTTTTTGAGCCAAAGCCAGTATTGGATTGAAGAAAAGGTAGAAGTATAAGAACTTCCTTTATAGTCCCCATTTCTTTTGCAGCCATTCTTGGATTTGGCTAAAAAAAAACTGCAATAAAATCTGTATCGGCAATGCAGGGCCTCAGTCTTAACTATGTCATGATTGGGTAATTTTCTCTAGTTCATAACCAGACACATTTTTACGTTTCGGTACATGCAGTTTTTAAAACTATAATATTTTTCCTGTTATAATTAATTTTGCCTCTTTTCTTTGGCCTTATTTTAGACCATTCATATTATTGCATGTTTTTATTTTTTTAACATCTGGATAAATGTAAAAAAAAAAAAAGACTAGGAAAACTTTTTTTCGTTTGTGTTTAGCTTTTTTTTTTTTTTTTTTAAATACCGTAGTTCTCAGAGATTCTTGTGTAGGTGATACGTATCCCCTGAAACTCCTATGACTAGTGTGAAAACTGCAGGATTTTGGTTCTTTTTGTTGTATTACATACAGTTTAGCAACATAAAAAAAATTAAGAAAAAAAGCAAAACAAAACAGAAATTTACCAGAATATATTTAACACAAAACATTCTCAGGATGACACTTACGGATTTTGTGAACCAGCATGATATTCATGCTAATAAAACGGGGCAGGGCACAGAATTCTGTGTTTATGTTCATTAGTGATACGTTGCTAGTAGATTCTGTCAGCTTATAGATATAGAATCTGTTGTACTGTGAAAACGATTGGACTTGTGCTTTATGACGATGGGATAGACAATGATGATGTACAATAACCGCTGAAATAAAAGACTAGACTAGAATTTTGACTGTGGCTCCTGGAAAAAACATTAGGGCTTATTACCGATGTTGCATGTTTTTGTTGTACCGAATTTGTGAAATAAATGATTCAAGTCACTGTCAGACCTATATGTTTGGAAATTAAAAATGGACATTTTAGAATGGACTATTAGACTTTTCTCACCCATTAGGGTCTTACAGGACAAAAAGGACCCCGGCGATATTTTTGAAATTACCACTTATCAGAATAGAATTGTGTGATAAAGTTCATACACAATGGCCGCAATACAACACAAATTTGGACATGAAGGACTTTGTGTCCGAGCAGAAAAAAAAAAACGGTTTCACAGCAGAGAGGCTGCATATAGACATTGGTGGTTTGCTTTAAAAACCCATTGAAATGAATGGGTTTTTAAACTGACCGCCGGCAAGCTGTCCCCAAGCAGTTTCTCCTGGATATTTGGCAGAATCACAAAGGGTGGACAGTGGCCCAAGTGTGAACGCCCCCTAAGCTTGGTCAGATCAGGTTTTCCTATTAATGGTCACATGGCTTTGTGGGTAAAAATGGTGGTGTACAAAAAATGCATTATTTATAAAGGCGGTTTTCATCTACATTACTTATGTATCTTGACCAAGCATTGACACTGACCCATACAAACCAATTGATGCTTTTGCGGACCCAAAGAACTGAAACCTAATCTGTGGTTACCCGTGGAAACCCATGTACCCCATAGATTATAATGGAGTCCGCCAAGTTTCCTCCCAAAAAATGTGGAGAAAAAAGTCCTGCAGGACCATTCTCTTTGCATTTTTCAAGCAGATTTGGAATTGGAAACCCCGCAGGTGTGAACCCAGCCTGATCTGTTTTTGCCACATATTCATCATGGAGGTAAGAAGGGTTGGAAGGTCATTCATCTCCCAAAGTGCTGTATTGTGAATACCCTACAATTGGGGTCATAGGGTGCTTATGTTACCTATATATTGTTTCATTACCTATCTGGTTATATTAGTGCACTTTGTTTGTATAGTATATTTTACAATTGCATACAAATCTATTATCCACTGCGATATTTACTTGTTTAGATCCAGGTTAATTAAAATTAACTTGCCAACAATAGCCAAATCTGCTAATGAAGCGAATGACCTTTTATTACCTGCAGTCCCTTGTTTTGATAGGGTGATTGACAGCTTGTTGTTTGGCTAGTGTGTTGTATTTCAGCTGACAAGACTTTTCATTTTAACTCAATTTGCCTGCCTATCAGGAGCTGGTGGCAGGCCAGACTCAAGTCACCCAGTTTTGCCTCAGCAGCTTGCTCTGTTTCTCATTAGTACGCATTTATTCAGTGGAAATTGGAAGACAAATGCTTGAAGGCATGTGAACTAAGTATAGCAAATAACGTTTTAAGGCTCACTATTTATATGAGAATTGAAACATTTCCTAAAAAAAAAAAAAAAATAGTCTAGTCATAGTCATGGGGACCTAGGGAATAGAAAAGTGGAAGACGGTCTGAAACGGCTTTATGTTGCAAAAAAAAAAAATCAATTGTCTTAGAAGCGTCGATCACAGGTTTCCTGTGTTTTCGGTAGCAGTAAAGCACAAGACTCCAATGTGTAAGGAAGTGTGGGGGGGTCGTGTTCTTTTGCTGCCTGGTTATCCCTAGGTATTCTTTAAATTGCCTTGTTTGTTCGGCACTAGCACAGAAACAGATGTTGCTGTACTGTGCAAGATAATTTACTGTACCTCATGGTGCAGAATGGAAGGCGTCCCAAGCTACCCAGCTGGTCTGTTAGTAGCACTCGCTGGTGCCTGCTGAACTATGACAAGTGTGAGAGGAGGCTGTAGGTTTATTGTGATTCGATTCACTGTATATTGTCTGATATTTGTGCAGGTTGAGTAGAATGCTGAGCACTCTGTGGTTGGGGGGAGGGCGGCATGTATTAGTCGACAGACCTAAATAAGTCCCCTTGTCCTTTGGTGATCATAATGTGACTCATTACTGTTGTCATCTAATAATTATCGGCATGATCGCTCAGAGCTACAGCCAAGCTCGTCTTCCACACATAACTGGTACTGGAAGGTAAAACAGATTTGTCATTTACGATCTGACTGCTACGCCACACTTTGTGCTCTATTATTGTGATTAACTTCTGCATAAGATATGCTTACCCAATTGTCATCTGTGATACTGCGCTGGGCACAGACTGCCACGCTTCCTGGAAAACTGTCAACCAATATGATGTGTCCGCATTACCCTGGATATAAAATCTAAACCAGCTATTTTATGGCAGCAGCAGGTTCAAGCCTATATATATATTTTTGTCCTCCTATTCTTTCTCACCCTCGCCGAATTCCTCGGGTACATAGTTTTGCTACATATGTCAGCTACCGTTTCTAAACATATATTCCGATTGCATTATCATCTTCGTATTTTTAGGTCTGCAGACAGCAGAAAAATGGAGGCTGGACCATTGATTTGTACCGTGTAAAGTTTTTTGTTGCCAGAGCGCTGCCAGTTGAAATTTATCGTGTCAGGTGCCTTGTGGCTATCCGCAGTAGAGGCCATATTCTGGAACCAGAGTTGTTCCCTGGCTTCGTCACCAACAAGCCGATTTGACTCTGCCTGATTATAGTAACGAAGGCAGTCCAAAAGAATATGCACAGACTCACTGTACGTCACATTGAATCACAGCGCTGGCCACACAGAGCTGACCGCAGCCTCATTTCTTTAGACAAATGCACGCTTAAGGAAAAACCTCCTGCGAGAAAGCATCCAAGGCCACTTTATTTGCTATGCATGCTGCAACAGATTTAATATTTCCTGAAAGAACGTTTGTTATTATCTTTTTCAGATGCATCGTGTATGCTGGGGATCTGCTGTCTCTGATAACTAACCTTTTGGTTAAGGAAGTGCACAAGGCTTTGTTAACATGTTGCTTTTATTTATTTCCCTGTATCAGTCCTTGCTTGGCGCCGGCTTCTGCAAAAATGACTTTATTTGCTTTATTTTGTTGTAAAAGGCCATTATTAGAGGAGATCAAGCCCCATTATGGCCCCAATATAAGCTGCTGGAGGAACAGTCAGGTTTGATTACAAAACCAGAGATGCAGATTTAGACAGCAGCTACATGCTGATATGCCTGCGATCAGAATGATTTATGCAAATTATTCATACTAATCCCATTGGGACTTCTCCTCAAACTGCCAGGATAAATTGCCGGAAATTACCCATAAAATCTGTCGTGCTAGGAGCAAAAGGTGAAGGCCACTGGGAACGCAAGGACACTCGCCTACGAAAGCGCACATTTTTGTAAATACATTTTTAGAATGAATACGAGAGAGTAAATATTTTACCTAAATCAAGGATATCGCCTATCTGGCCGAACACGATGAGAGATGTAGTTTAGATCGGTCATCGCGCCTGTGCGGCTCAGCGACGTCTCCCAGCGTTGCTCATTCCTTATGTAAATGAATGGTATTTTGTATGCGGTCTTAATTATCTCATTGGCAAGGCTTCTATATTGTGCAGGTTTCCAATAAATGAGAAAGGTATGCTATAAAGGTTTCCATACAAAATTCCTTTGACTATAATTTTTTCTATATTTATTAGCACATGTAAACTGTAATGTAAGCCCTTTATGTGGATTACACGCAGTGTTATGCTTCCGCTGTAGTCTTCTTGTAACCTCAGCGCAGAAAATATACTTGTGTTATAGAGCCCAGTGGGGCTGTCTAGTCATTGGCAATATATTCTCTTAGCAAATCCTAACTGCATCCTTGTCGTGTCTTTTTTTTTTATTTCTCAGGTAGTGCTATAAGCGAGTCACTGCGATTATGCTCTGCATCCATGAACATCCGTGTAGTTCAAGAGGATTTTCTTCTGGAGCTCGAGGATGACCAGTCAGTGAATCTGAGGAAAGGCGATTTTGTAGCCCTATATCCTCCAGCCCTGCATAAAGATCCCGAGGTCTTCGAAGATCCGGAGGTAGATATTCAAATTGAGCTTGTCATGAGACTCGGGGCACGGTGCAGAGGCCGAATCCTTTACAGTGCATACATTTCCTAATGTTACTCCTTCTTCTGGAAGTAATCTGCCTATATTCAGTCACAGTTTTATGGCCCTGCAGGTGAAAGGGCTTGTAGCGAGGAAGAAAAAAAAAAATTGTGATGATTTGGACTGCTGGTCCTTTCAGAAAAAATGACAATTGCACAGTGGATATTGAAAACTTGAGGCTAAATGTGCATTGTCTATGTCTCTGGATCATGTTATAGCTATAGAAATAATCGGTGGTGGCTTAAACTCCAAGTAATGGCCAACATTTACAGTATTTAAGTGCCCTGAAAACATAGAGAAGACATACCAAATATGAACTGGTTATAGATCATTATATACAAGCTTACATGCGTGCAGAAATACATATTAATAAGAATGGTAGCTTCAATAATGCAGTTTGGAACACAGATGTCATAGAGATATAGAAAATATAAAATAATAATCAATGTATAGTATGTTAGGATGAAGAAATCAGATAAAATAAATACCATTAATGTGTAAGGGAACAGTTCTATATATTAGGTTGCTGTGTCCATACAGACATACCCATCTGGCTCCTACCTGAAGCAAGGTGATCACTTGCAGGAGAAGTCACCCTCACTTTTGTCCATAATATTTCGCCACCTTTTCCCCCCCAAATGCTATTTGACAGGTATTTATAATATGTCCTTAAAATAAGGGGAAGGAAGACACATCCTAAATAATTCCATAGGCGTAAATTAAAGCGTCTAGGCGCCAATACAAAACCTATTAGGGTAAGTTCACACAGGGATTTTTAGTCAGGATTTTGAGGCCTCATCCACCTCAAAATCCTGACCAAAAAGACGTCTCCCATTGAAAAAAAGAAGCAAAATGCTCATTCTTCAGGCCGATTCCCCTCACGATTTGGCTTAAAGACACTCCCTCCTCCCGAATAGGCCCATTCATTGGGCCTAGTCTGGAGTGGAATGCGCGACTGGAATCTGATGCAGTGCATCGGCATTCAGTCACGGCTACCCGTTTTTTGGTCCAGAACCTGAGGCGGCCTCCGCCTCTGGTTCCGGACCAAAAAACCCCGTGTGATCTTAGTCTTATGGAGCCCTACCCATTTTGTACCATTTAGAATCGTGGTACATTTTATATGACAGAGGGATCTTTGAGATCCCCTCTAGGTCGCATCTGCTATTTTTGTGCGGCCTATAGCACAGTCCCTTTTTATTAGCTGGATAGTACACTCACAATAATTCCTACAAATACTTTTCGAGCAGCATCTCAATGAGGCAATGTGGCAGTATGATATATGGGGTATAGCAGCATTTTAGGAATATGTGAATGGGTGGTAGGTAATATTTTCATTAGCTGAATAGCTAATGCTTCCATGAGTACCTTGCATAACTTAAAAAATAGTTGGAGTGTTTCTATAACCCATCTCAGACATCTACTGTACTATTACATTTTCATTTCTTTAAAGATGGCAGCCACTCAGAAACTGAGCAGCCGCCGTAGCCCCTGGGCCACTGGTTGCACAGCGCAGTGCACAGCGGAGTCCTGGTGGCAATGCCTGCAACCAAAGTCCACTCTGAACATGAACATTAACCCTTATATTTCCACCGTGACCAAGGCATCTATTTACCAACCGCAATATTTTTGACAAGCTGTTACTATGAGAGCCAGGAGCTTATTGGAGGCTCCCAGGCCTGTCAGTATTGTAGGCATACTCTAGGCATCCTGTAATAGAATTGTATGGATTTTACAATAAACCGCAAAGCTGCGTCTACAGTTTGTACTGCTATGGAGCAGCGTGGCCCCCAACATGTGACAATTATAGTGAGCAGCACTGTCTCCAAATGTCTGATCTGCTGGGATCTCAGGTGTTGCACTCTTGGAGATCTAATATTGATGGTTCCTTTAAGGCTTCTGGAGACTGCATAATACAGCATGGCACAGCTGAGATATCCTGAAGATCAAGCAATAGATGCCATATTGTACAACACAACACAACTTGTTAACATCACAGCACAGATGGCCTTAAAGCGTTTTTATGGGACTTTTTTAATGGTACACCAGCTGATCTGTAACTGATGGTCATCAATTATTAAGTACAGGAAATTTAGAGGGACGTTCTGGAATTTTTTCCTGATAGCCTATCATTGGGATAGACCAACGATATCTAATCACTGGGGAGTCGAAGCTCAAATGTTAATGGTCTACCCAAACAATAGGCCATCAGAATAAAATAAATCATGGGAAAGCCCTTAAGGAAAAATAAAGTATTGGCAACATAGTCAATGTATTTTAATGCAATTTCAAAGTTATGTTTGAAGGAGTTGTACCACAAATTATACTTCTCCACTGTCCACAGGTTAGAGAATAAGTATCTGATCATCGGTGGTCTGACTACTGGGACTCCCATTGATCACAAGAACAGGGGCCTTGAGTGTCTGTCATTGTAGGGCACTGCCTGAGATGGCTTTTCTTCTGACAACCAAAGACATTCAGGGATCCCTGTACTCTTGATCACTAGACAGTACCCAGATTTCTCACCCCTGTGGATATGCATGGATGGCAATGAGTAACAATTTGTTCCCCTACTTATCCTGAAGTTTGATGTGCTTATACATCTTTTCTTCACCCACACCCCATGCAGCGGACACGCTGCGATTTCCAAAACTGCCACGGTTTCGGAATTCATAGCATGTCAATTATATCTACGGAAACATTGACAGTTTCCATATAGGTATAATGGAATAGGTATAGGTATAATGGAAGCATTCTGCGAAAAGCGCAGCGGGAAAAATCGTGATGTGTTGCCGCCACACATTTTTTCTTTTTTCACAGTTTTTTTTCTTTGCTGCAGCTCTCTATGTGGGGCCTTAACCTTAGTCTCTCCTCATAACTGAGGTCTTCCGTGACCCTTATCAGTTTTGTAGCCCACCATTGAACCTTTGCCAACTCTTGTATATACTGGTCCCCAGAACTTAACTGCATAAACCAGATGGGGCCGCACCAATCACTGGTAATATTTAGAGATGAGTGAACACTAAAATGTCTGAGGTTCGAAATCCGATTCGAACAGCCGCACACTGTTCGACTGTTTGAACGGATTTCAAACCCCATTATAGTTTATGGGGGGAAATGCTCGTTTCAGGGGTACGCAAAATTCGATAAAATTATACTTACCAAGTCCATGAGTGACGGTCGGGCTGGATTTTCCTTGAAGTCTTCTCCCGGCGCAGCGTAACCGCATCTTCTTCCGGCTGGAATTCACTCTGCCTAGGCATCGGGGCCGGGCAGAGCCGACTGCGCATGCGCGGTTGGCTCTGCCCGGCCTGACGCCTGAGCAGAGCCGACTGCGCATGCGCGGGCATGCCCGCGCATGCGCAGTCAGCTCTGTCTAGGCCGGATGTCTAGGCAGAGTGAATTCCAGCCGGAAGACAACGCGGGGACGCTGCACGGAGAAGACTTCTAAAGGTAAGAGAAGAACCAGTGTTGGTTGGCAGAATGTATAGCATTCTGCCAATCAACGCTGGTTCTGCATCAAACCTTAAACTTCGAACAGCTAGTAGTGTTCAATCGAGTACGAGTATTTCGAATACCGTAGTATTCGATCAAACACCTACTCGATCGAATACTACTCGCTCATCTCTAGTAATATTACATCCCTGTTCCGTGAGTCCATACCCCTTTTAATACAAGACCATATCCTGTTGGCTTTAGAAGCAGCTGACTGATATTAGAACTAATCCTCCTTCCAATGACTGGGGTCGATTTTCAGTATTAGACACAGCCCAAGGTCAAGAGTGGAGCCATTTCTGCAAAGACATAGACTATTGTTTCTAATCCTAAACAAGCTTCTTAAAACACAAGAACTTTACTTCTATCTTTATACTTAAAGGGATTGAATAGATACAATCAGCTGATATTAGAACAAAAAATACACTATAGAATATTATATCACTTTCGGTGAATATGCTGGGCCATAAACCAGGGGTCGGCTCTATAGATCTATAGGTATATAGTATGGGAGTTATTTGATTAAACCTCTGCTCTAATAAAATCTGAACTGCATGTATGAAAGAAGCTTATCAAGATTCATACATCTGTCACTGCCACTAAACTCTTGTGTAGGAGATCCACTCGTTCATCTCAAGTTTCTACATTTTTTTTTTATAATGAATTTCATGAAAGAGATGAACTATAGGAAGACTGACCTAAAATTCCCATCGTTCTGAATGGACATGATGGGAGTATTAGCTCCAAATTCTTGACTACTACATTGTGACAGACGAATAAAAGGGGGCCGTTTCATAGATGTTTTATCAAACTGTAATAGGCAGATTACATAACCATCTGCTATCATCTTTACTTGAGCTCTTTCTGGTTTTATGAAACAATAATGAAATTGGCAAGTTATTTACTGACAGCTGATGGCATAAGGATGGGGGGAGGGATGCAAGTCAAAACTGACCGCTAATGGATCTGCTATTTCATTGAAGTATACAAGAAATAAAAGTACATAAAAGAAGAAAAACATATGAAAAAGCAATTATTAGAATAATTGTTATTATTATTGACGTCCATTAGAGTTGATGTAATACACAAATATGCCGAGTCCACCGCTATGATCTCCACCCACTGTAACAGGTCATGTTGAGTGAAGTGATCCAAAGTCTGCCGAAGACTTTGTGGCTATGTTCACACAGGCAGATTTTGATATGGAAAATGCACAAATTGAAAGTCATTTGCCGCTCCATAGCAAAACCGAGCATGCTGAGGATATATGAACGCCTACAATAGAAATTAAAATCTAAACTTATTTATTCTGCAGATCCTCCATGGAGAATCTATACGTATAAATCTGCAAAAAATCTAATAGGCGATATTAATTTTAAGAGCATTTAAAAAGGACAGTTCTAAAGGGCATCCCCATACTTGTGGACCTTCAAGTACAGAGTTTAGAGGGCATTGTCTACCCTTTCACTTCAGTTGCCCACTCTCTATGGATTTTAAAGCAAACGCAAAAAGTTCAATATATTTGGCATTCTTTTTCAATTAAAGGGGTTTTCTGGGTTTATAAGACTGATTCTATCCTTAGGATAGGCCATCAGTTGAAGATCAGTGGGGATCTGATACCTGGATGAAGAGACAGTAGCATTTCGGTGGGATCTGAGACATCATCACTGAAAGCCAAGAACAGACTCATACGTTGTACAATGCTTGACAATAACACCGAGCTGCACACATTCCATGTGTCCAATGGACATTATATCACATGGCCTTGACATGAAAAATTCAAACAGCTGATCTGTAGAGGTCCTGGGTTTCATGTTATATTGAATAGGTTATCAACTGTATAAGGCCAGAAAGCCCCTTTTTTGTACTTGCGTGTTCAGTTTCTATCCTTCTATTAAATCACTTACACCAGTGGTGTGGCATTCTTAATTCACACTATCCATAGCACCCACAGTAATACAAGTGCATCTCAATAAATTAGAATATCATCAAAAAGTTACTTATTTTTTTTTAGCAATTGAATTGAAAAAGTGAAACACATATGTCCTATTGAGTCATTACAAACAGAGGGAACTTTTTTGAGTGTTTATTTCTGTTAATGTTGATAATTATGACTTACAGTCAAGGAAAAGCCAAAAGTCATTATTTCAGAAAATTAGAATAATTAACCCAAAAAAGGGCTTCCTAAGTTTTTAAAAAGATCTGGTTCAGTAGGTGACACAATCATGGGGAAGACTGCTGACATGACAGGTGTCCAGAAGGCAGTCATTGATACATTGTGTTATGTGTAGTGCCAACTTGTCCTTTTAATGTTGTTTTACTCTGAACTACGCACTCCCCGCTCACACCTCACTAGGCATAACCCAGAGGATTTGAGTTTCTTTTTGTATTTTGTACATTTATTTTGCCTATATTTGCCCAGTCAAAAGTACAATTCTATTGTATTTTGTTCAATGTGAAGATGGTATAATATCAAGAATGTATATTTAAAATTGGTAGATTTTCAATCCTATAAGGATTCCCATTCTTAGTCACTTAAACAACCTGTCCTTGCTAATGAAGCTTAAAAAAAAAAAAAATCCACATTTTTATGAAGGAGAATGTAAGGGAATTGCTAGAGCAGCAATTCCCCAGTAGCTGCTGGTGAACCCTGGGGGGAGGGGCACAATAGACAGTGAGACCTAAGCTGAATTAAGCTCTGTTCAAATCTGTATTGTGGTTTCTGTTATAAATAGAAACCATGATGAGGTCATTACAATAGTAGTAAAAAGTTTTCAATGATAAGGTTAGAATGGCTGATGACATCATATATATGTGTCTTCCGTCACCCACTCAATTGGCTGAACTATATGTGTCACGCTACGCAGCTTGTCTCAAAGCAATATGATTTTATAAAAAGTTAACACTAAAGATAAGCAAACTTAATGAGATTAATTTCACAAATATTTACAAAGTTCATCCATCAGTTTTATTTTGGACTTGTAAGTCTGAAGAGGGAGTGCTTTGATTATAGTCCAGGTCCTCTTCAGACCCAACAGTATTTAAGGGAGCCTTCACATGGAGTAAAAGCGCGTGTATTTTTGCAAGATACACGTGTAAAAAAGACTCCCATTGACTTCAATGACATTTTACAGGCGTATTTTTACACGTGTAAAAAATATCATTGAAGTCAATGGGAGTCTTATTTTTACACGTGTATCTTGCAAAAATACACGCACGTTTACTCCGTGTGAAGGCTCCCTCATAGGGGAGGTGCAAAATTATAACAAACAGATACTCACTTTCCTTCTCCTCTGTTGGGCTCCTTCACAGCAACAGGCAGTCCCTTGGGGTCCTCCTCTGTCATCTTCCAGCCTCTTCTGGCCTGGGTGACATTACAATCTGAAGGGGTCTGATGATGTCCTTGATTGGACCTCAAAGTTAATGTTGTGTGCTCTGACATCATGGCGCTGTAAAGAGAGTATTATGACAATGGCACACCCAAAATGGCGATTGAGGTTCAACTTCAGGACTCTTCAGTCCTCCAGGACATGTGAAATCACCCAGTGGACTGGAAGAGGCCAAAACATGACCAAAGAAGACCATTAGAGGACCCAGGAGAAGTGAGGGAAGGTCAGTATTATGTTATTGCGCCTCCTCTTGGTCTCTGCTTATTATACTTTGTGGTCTTAAGATACCCCAGAGTATAATAGTGATTTATGGGTGGTAAACCTCAAAACTTATAGGTTCTGTCAAACCCAAAATTTTTGGAAAATTCATTTCTAGTTAACACAATGTGATATCTTAGTTATCCTTATGGTGTTTGTGTGACCACTCTCTGGGGAGGGGTGAGCTGAAGCCTTTCAACATTTTTGTTAGCGTATTGTGATAATATGTTGAATTGGTTGCAGAACAAATTTCATTGGTTTACTGAAGATTAGTTAAGTCTGGTCACATCTGTACCAACAAGAGACTATATTCTAACCTTTTCTTGGCATCCTAACAACTATACTGATGCTATGTAACCTATATTCTAGAAGACAAATTATGTGTGCATTTCTTCTATGTGCTGGCACACTTTTGCCTCCTAACATCTTAATGTTCTCAGAGATTTTTGTGGAATACCCGGCAATTATTTCCCATCTCGCAGTCTTTTTTCCACCAATCACCACAATATCATTGTCCTTGTAATCAAATTTGCTTCTGCAATTACCTGGGATTATGATTTTCAGGAAATTCTGCATTTTGCGACTGTTTAAACTGAGCTGTTGATGGTTCTGCAATTACCAAAATAATACAATCTATTTAGCATTTCATTATAAATTCCTGATTTAAAATTAACCTTTAACATATATGTACTGTATAATTAGCTATATTTATCACTGTTTTTCAGCTTTATTCGGTGAACAGGAATGTATACTAAATTATTAACCATCTGTCAGCCTAGAATGTTCTTAAAACTGTGTCCATTAACCAGAACCAATGGAATAGAATACAGCTGCCCATGTATACTTGCCAAGTGCCTATGTATGTATTTTTATAAACGTGTACTTAACCATTAGTGAATTCTATGTTACAGTAACATCGTACTTGTAAGAAAGGAAAGTACTTTTTTAATTAGGCGCATAAACCAATCAGTAATAATTTTTCATGCATCTGCAATTGTGGGGTGTTAAGCGTAAGTATACACAAAATACTCCTAAAAAATACTATTAATGCTACTCCATCATGATCACATGAGGTTTGGACATTGTCGTGTCCATTGTATATTTCTTAAAATGTAGGATTTAAACAAATAAGTAAAGGCTTGTTTAATGGAGAGAACTCCAGTCTGTGTGTCCTATAAGTGTATATCTAGATCAAAGAGGGAGGTCCTCTACTCAGGACCACACCATAAGCCAGAACATTGGATGGAGACCACTGCAGTCTGTGTCCTATTAGTGTATATAAACATCAAAGAGGTGTACCTCTACTCAGGAATGTCCCATAAGCCAGATCAGAGGATAGAGACCACTGAAGTCTATGTCTTCTATAAGTGTATATGAAGATCAAAGATGGGGATCTTCTACACTAAACCCCACCCTCCCCATAAGCCAGAACAGAGGATGGAGACCATTCCAGACTTTGTGTCCTATTAGTGTACACGAATATCAAAGAGGAAGGTCTTCTACTCAAGACCCTCCCTATAAACCAGCATAGAGGACTTATGTGAATTACTGCCTTGTGGTGCTACATTTTCCCTGTAGAAACTGCTGTAGGGTAAATGTCTGACTACCTTAGCTTCCTGCAGAAACATCAGCTGTTTGTTGGGGGTTGATGGAAGCAAAACCTGGGACAAACAGCTGATCACGCAGGCAGTTGGTTTTTAAGATGGGGTTATCATGACCACAGATCCCAATTGCACCATTCCTTACCTGGCAGATCTTATAGTACTATAGTACTACTCGAGATGCACCACAATTTAGAGATAGAAGCTTCTTCATAATTCTAGTGCATCTCCCTCACAGCAAGGGAATTGAGACTGCTATAAAAAAAATATCAGTCTTGAAGGAGCTATACAACTAAAATTATTTATCTCCTACCAAAAGGTTAGAGGATAAATTGCTGATCATTGGGGGTGTTATGAGATTGCCTCTAAAGCAATTCCCAAAAATATAGCAACTTGAAGATAACAAAGAGCAGTAGAACAAACTACCAAAATCTCACACCACCCTGAGAGATAGTCTCAGGCTACCCTGACTTCTCCAGAGCCCAACGTGAAGCAGGATTTTCTTGGCAGGATTAGGACCCAAGTTATCACACCAGACACAATTGTAAAAAATAGGTGCACTGTAAGACTAAATCTAAACCAGGAAACTACAGCAATAACTCACAAGATGGGACTACCAGGAGACACAGAATAATCCAAAACAGAATCATAGGTACTGTATATATGAATCCAACTCATGGTCAAATTCGAGCGTTCACAGTCAAAGCCAAATCAGTAAACAAACAAATATCCAGTAAAACAGGCCAAGAATTGGTTACGTGGAATACAGCAACAAATGTATTTAGAGCTCAGAACCAACTAGTAACAATTCATTAATAGCCGGCACCTGGGGACCTTAGTGCAAAGCTTAAATGCCTTGCCAGCATTCATTATCACAGCACTCTTATTGGCTCCACACATCAGCCTAACTAGCTGCATAGCAAAAGAAAGCTTCACATGTCAGCATGGAAACCTTAAAGAAACAGTAGAGAGCAGTGCTGCAGCGAGGATAGTACATACTGAAAATTCTAACAGGGGTTTCTGACTACTGAGACCCCCACTAGTCCTGAGAATGGGGGTGTTCTACTCCCATTCAGAATGTAGCAGTGGACACAGAATAAGCTCCATTCATTTTAATGAGAGCACTGTAGATGGCTGAGTGCTGTACTTAAGCTATTTCTGACACCCCCATTAACATAAATGGAGTGGGGTCATACATTCTGCATCCACCACTACATTCTGAACAGGAATAAACCATATTGGGTATAATGATCTGTCACTCGGTATAATAAACTTCAGGTGCTCAGAAAAGGCATCTCGCCGCCATATTCATATAGAAGAAATTTTCTGGCACTCAATGGGATGAAGAGAAATTGTGTATTTATTAAAGGCATCCAAACATATATATAACCATAGAAGTTCTCATGGTCAGCAATTGATCCCCTATAAATCACTTTTGTGGCATCATCCCTTTAATTGCCCTCAGCATGTTACATATTCTTGAGGAGACATTACACAGACACTAGTTTACACCACCACATCAGTAGGAGATTGGAATGGGAAGGCGACATTAGCTACAATATTAAGGGAAGAGAGGAGTGGTAAAAGGAATCTTTATAGGAAATGCTTGATGAGCTCTGAATCTGCAGGTCCATAAGCAGTTCAGAGAAAGCAGATCTTGAATATAAAATAAGCAATGCAGAAATCAATAAAACACATCCCTTGACTTGAATTGCTACAGATGCTGAGATACCTTTGGACACATCAGGAGCAAAACTAGGTTGGAGAAAATATTAAAATGCTTGATATCCGAGATCTAAATTTAGCATTGATATTGTGACCATTACCTCCCTCCAGATTTTACCTATGTGAATATTTTATCTTCTATAAAACATTTGTGAATATGGCTGACAATGTGAGGACGGTCTATAGTACAGTAGCTATTAGTTACCGCGATTGGAAAGAAATCACCAGGCACTTTAATTCTGTGAAATTATTCTGTGTAATTTTTTCTGTGCTTACAGAGTGTGACTAAACGGACTGTGAGCTCCTGTTGTATGTGCTAAGTGTTTACTGTAATATACTCTTCAGTGTTGTTTTCTCACCCATTGTGCAGTGACTGTAAGCTTTCTAAGTTTCATCACATATACATGTGCAATCCCTACTGGGCACATACTTTAGGAACTTTCTTCTACTCTGGTTGTTTTTCATAATTTGTATTAATAGATTTTCTTTCACTGATTTTTCACCAGCTATATTCAATATTCATTCTATTCTCTTTTATTTATTATTATATTACATTTATATTATTATATTATATTTTATTTACTATTTATATATTAAGAATCCTGTATATTATGGTATAAAATTCAGACAATCAGACATGTGAATAAAAATAGTCCAACTCCAGACTACAGCTAAAGCCCCACATTGCGGAAACGCAACTTCTTTTGTTGCAGATTTTGCTGAGGTTTTTTGAGCCAAAGTCAGGAGTGGATTGAGCAGAAGGGGGAAGTATAAGAACTTCCTATATATTCCCTATTTCTTTTGTAACCATTCTTGGCTTTGGCTAAAAAAAAATGCCGCAAAATCTGCAACAAATAAAGCTGCAAGGCTAAGGTCCCATGTTTTGGAAAAACTGTTTTTTTTGTTGCAGATTTTGTTGCTTTTTTGAGCCAAAGCCAAGAATGGTTACAAAAGAAATGGGGAATATATAGGAATTTCTTATTACTGCTACCTTTTGCTCAATCCACTCCTGGCTTTGGCTAAAAAAAACTGCAGCAAAATCTGCAACAAAAGAAAACTGTGTTTCCGCAACGTGGGGCCTTAGCCTTAGACCTTATTGACACATCCATGTGGCATCCACATTTTTCTTGGAAAAACAAAAAAAGCAAGAACATCACCGAGCCGTATATGGTAAAGTACTGTATGGGTGAGGGTGTACCAATAATTGTTGAGAATGCTCTCACCTGATGGAGTTGTGATGAATTCACAACTACCATAAGCGCCTGGGAACCATTTACAGGGGGTTCCTCCCTTGGTGTGGTAGAGCAGCTGGATCCTATTCACCAGTGGTGTATAATGTTATGTGCATGAACCAGAACAAAGGACCGCACTTCACCAGAATGGATAACAAACCTCTTTATTAAAGTTCAGCACAGCGCGTTTCGGGCATAAGTTGCCCTTTTTCAAGTGCAAAAGAACTGTAAAAACATAACAACACAACACTTATTTACGTTGTATGAAACTGAGATGTGTTTTTATTTTGTGTTGTACTGTTTTTACAGTTCTTTTACACTGGAAAAATTTATGCCTGAAACACATTGTGCTGAACTATAATATAGAGGTTTGTTATCCATCCGGTGAAGCACGGTCCTTTGTTCTGGTCCATGCACATAACATTTTTCTTGGATGCGTTCATTTCAGTGTATCATGGCAGTATTTTTGTGGACCATAGGTAGGCAAAAAGGCAACAAAAGCACATCTTGTTTCTTCACTCACGCTCATGCATCACACCAATGAAAGTCTATGGGTCAGTGAAAAAAAAAAAAAAAAAAAACAGGATCACACCTGTGGGTCATCCATTTTTCATGGACCAAGAGACATACACACTATGGAATATGAAACAAAAAAAAACTGATCTTTTCACAGTTGTGAAAAGTGGATCAACCACAGACGGTCCACCATTCACAAATGAGCAGGGTGTAGTGCTGTCTGTGACATATATGAGCATAACCATCCACTGGTTTGGGGTGTGCATTATCTTGGCATTTCAGCAATACAAAGAATAAGGAATTACCTGTATGGTATCAAAGTCACAGGAACCAGATGGGCACCCTGTGAAGGTATATATATAATCAGATCACCGACATACGTCATTGTGCCGCTATATGAAGTGCTATGGCAGTGGGACAGTAAAAAGGGCATCCTATTCTAACAAAGTATTTAGTCTTCCTTTCTAAGAAGCTAATTCAAAGGGATTAACCAATATGGTTGTCTTTGATGTCAACTTGCTGTCAATCAAAAATCGATTACTAGAAAATTAGAAGTAGATATTTTGACTTTTCCTCTTTAATACATTCCATCCCTGCCCATGTCAATGCTATTATTTAATATTGTATTGTACATGTATAATCAGAGGCGAGAGGAGAAGCAGCTTTGAAAAGCATTGAATTAAAGAAACAAAAAATTTAATTTGCTCCTCAACCACAAATAAATATATATATTATATTGTATAAGTTTAATTATGCAATTTTTTTTCCCCAGGAATATAAATATGATCGCTTTGTAGAAAATGGAAAAGAGAAAACGACATTCTACAAAAAAGGCAAAAAACTAAAGAATTTCCTGATGCCATTTGGTTCTGGGTCCACCATATGTCCTGGCCGTTTCTTTGCAGTGAATGAAATAAAGCAGTTTCTTACCGTTCTTCTCTTATATGTGGATATGGAACTAGTCGACAAGAAGCCTATTGGTCAAGATAACAGCCGCTCAGGACTCGGCATACTCCTGCCTGATTCTGATACTTACTTCCGTTTTAAGCCTCGGCAATTTGATGATTGATTTTTATTTCCGTATTCAATGCAAGAACTTTCTACACCAATTTAAGGTTATCAGTCAAACTCCATTTTGGCAATATATTTAAATGCTATATTATGACAGTGTCATATATGGTAGGACAGTAGGACACATAACTGAGGACCCTTGGAGGTAGCATATTCTATACAACATGGAAGGCCCATCATTACTTAAGATGGAAAACTAGGAATTTGCATCAGTTGTAGTAGGTAAAATGTTGGTTTATTTTGGTTAAGATTTTTTTTAGCACAGGACATTACAAGCACAGATTCCTTGCAACTCTACCCAGAGTAAAGACTGTTTTAGCCAACAATTTCTTACCCCCTCCCCCAAGTTACAGTATAACGCTTAGTAATGCTTCCAGTTACTAATGGGCTAAGACTATTAGGGTACATGGTAGAAAATTAAGAAGAATTCCTCTTCATTTTCTGCCACCGTATTCCTCTATGGTCTAGATGCAATGGGATGCCAATGCAGGGTATCAGTATTCTGTTGGTTTTCTACTGTTGATAAGGCCCTGATGAATGGACCTTATCAGCAGGGAGACCCAAGGGGTAGAATATTTTAAGTGCCCTACTGTGATCTCTGGGTGGCATCTACCATAGATTCAGGAGCGTAATCTGCCACCAAATCCATGGTGTATTCCTACTTGTGAATGTACCGTTAAGATGAATCCTAAACACTGGAGCACATTTACTAATAATGTCTGAGGATTAATTCACATGGTGGATTTTATGGTGGGACCTAAATCCACTGTGGAAATCTTCCTGCTGGTGGTAGAAATATTTCCTATCCCCATCCTCTTGAATAGGAGTGTTGGGTAGAATCCACCCAAAAATCAAAAGATCGGGCAGGAGATTTCTTTTTTGGGCTAGCTGATATATTTTTCAACTAGCAGAAAATGAAGTGTCTGCCTCCATTTGAAATGAAAGGGACGTGGAAGATTCCACCACAAAAATTCTGCTGTGAGAAGTTATCCTAATAGGTGGGCCATGCAAATCTAGAGTAGACCATGTTAAAGGGAGTCTGTCACCACGGTGAAGCATATTAAACCTATAAATCCTTTAAGTAATTCTAACTTGGGGGGACAGTCAGATAAGAAAAAATACGTGAAAATGGTAGAGCGCTACTGGAAAATAATGACAGATCGCCTGAGGAAATTGGCTACAAAATGTAACTTTATTGGTTCCAAAGACATTAATAGGCAACGTGTTTCAACACTGATCAGGTGTCTTCCTCAGGCCTATAACAACTCGACTGTCAGAGCATGGGAACTGAAAAAACGTTTTTTTTCGGTTCCCATGCTTTGACAGTCCAGTTATTATTGATGAATGTAATGATGAAGAAACCTGATCAGTGTTGAAACGTGTTGCCTATCACTGTTTTTGGAGCCAATAAAGTTATGTTTTCCTCTAGCAATCTGTCATTATTTTCCAGTAGCGCTCTACCATTTCCCTAGTTTTTTTTCTTATCCCATTGGCATTTTTCACCGCCTCATGCGTAGGTTGGTGTTCGGGTAAGAGCTGCAACTGTGCTGGTGGTTCTCCACTGACCCTTACAAGCTATTAATACAAGAGCCGGGTATTTTTTGCTGCACAGCTGCATAACATGGGGACAGTGAGATGGAGAATTTAGAGGTCACTTTATTCAAAACTGAATTTTCCATTTTGGGTGCAGTAACTCTTTAACAAAATACCTGTTAAATAAAGTTCAAGCCAGTCATACATGGAATATTTCAGACTGAAAGTTGCAACCACTCACATACTGGTGGTCATTGCAATGAAGACCAACACAAGTGCTCCATTCTGGCCATTCTTGGCCTGTTATTTTGAGCTATGTCCAGTCTGCTTTACCGTTCCTTTTTGTTCTAAATTTTCTCCCATATCTGCTTCTTTGCCTAGTATAGGAGAACATATTTTGGGTACAGATCTGTTAACATCTTCCCTCAGGTTTACGTCCTGTGCCAGCTGCTAGCCTCCAGTCACGAGTAAGATGTCTTACAGGTTGTGTGCTTATGTCTTATTATACAGATTGTGCTTCCAGGCGCCATCTAGCTGCTGACAGGTAGAGAAGGACTCAGGCTTTTTATGTAAGGAGCATTGGTCTTATGCAATATGTACACTGGGGAATAGTTATCTATGCTCATGCAATAGAAATGTGCAAGGACTTCCTATAGCAACCGGTCAGATTACAGCTCTTCATTTATGCGAAAGCAGTAATTTGGTCGCTATAGGTAACAGCACCTACTTTTCTGTTGCAATAGTTTTCATAACTCTCCCACATTGTTCTTCAAGTCTATGAAAAACAAAGATTTTAGTCATTTTTATTATGGTGCACTTTAAAGCTACTTCCTGAAAGCCACAACAGATATAAATAATGCAGAAAATACATCTTATTACTAATCCTTGAGTTTGTATGTTCTCCATGTCTTTGTATGGGTTTTCTCCATTTTGTTGAGCATGGCAGTCACTAACCTACTCCACAATGTTCCTTTGAGTTCATTATGCGAGAAAATGACATTACAAATCCTTCTCATAGGATAGGTCATCAATTTCACATAGGCGGGGGTCCAGCTCGGAGCAGCCCTAGGATGAGCTGGGTAAAGAGGTCATGGCGCTCAGGCAATTGCCCCTTCCTTTTCTCAGGACAGTGACATCATGTATGCTGATCACATGACCATGCTACGTCCCAGTCCCATGCAAATGAAAGGGATTGAGCTGTAAAGCCATTATACAATGTATGGTGCTGTTCTAGGATAGCGGTGGAGAAATTGTCGCAACACCCTCAAAGAGTTTATCGGTGGGGGTGCCCACAAATCTGATATTGATGACCTGTTCCTACTGAAAGCTGGAGAAAATCTCAGACATTTCGACACCAGAATGAGAAAGTCGCAGATTTGAATGATCAGAGGATGACATTTTTCCTCATGGGCATTTTCTGTCTGTAGAAACTCAACTGCTTGCTTTGTACTTTAATCTGCTACGGATTTTATTTGTGCAAATCGACAGTCCATGTGTGAATTCATTCCAAGAGATAAAGGGGTATTTCCATGTACATAATCATATCTATATTTGTAGATAATTAAAAGTTAAACATTTTTGCAAATATAAGTAATTAAAAATTCTGCAAAGTTTTAAAGATTTTCTCTAGTGTTATCTTGATCGATTGTCAATGGTTATGACTAGAGATGAGCGAGTAGTACTCGATCGAATACTACGGTATTTGAAATACTCGTACTCGATCGAGTACTACTAGCTGTTCGAAGTTAAGATTTGCTGCAGAACCAGCGTTGATTGGCAGAATGTTATACATTGCCAATCAACGCTGGTTCTTCTCCTACCTTTAGAAGTCTTCTCCGTGCAGCTTCCCCGCGGCGTCTTCCAGCTCTGAATTCACTCTGCCAGGCATCGGGCCTGGGCAAAGCCGACTGCGCATGTCCACTTGTAATGCGGACATGCGCAGTCGGCTCTGCCCAAGCCCGATGCCTAGCAGAGTGAAATCAAGGCCGGAAGAAGACTCGGGGACGCTGTGCATGGAGAAGAATCCAGCCCAACCCTCACTCATGGACTTGGTAAGTAGAATTTGATCGAATGTTGCGTACTCCTGAAACGAGCATTTCCCCCCATAGTCTATAATGGGGTTCGAACAGTCAAACATTGAGCGGCTGTTCGAATCGGATTTCGAACCCCGAACATTTTAGTGTTCGCTCATCTCTAGTTACGACCACTAATGCAGAAACTTTCTATGGTCTGAGTCTGGTCAGGAACCCAGCCATGATTTTCTTATTGTAGCTGGGTTATCAGGCAGGGACACTACATATATGAGAAGATATCCCGGCCACAATACGGAAATCATAGCTGATTTTCTGACCTTAGAAAGTTCCTGCATTCATGGTCGTATCCACTGGCAACCGATCAAGACAAAAAACTGTGACCACAAGATATTTAGAGAAAATCTTTAAAACTCTGCAAAATGTTTAACTACTTGTATTTGCAAAAATGTTTATCTTTTAATTATCTACAAATTTAAAAATAATTATGTACATGGGAATACCCCTTTAAGTTGCCATCTTCTGAATAATTGTATGTCTTCTAGCCAGGTGATACAGTGGCTGTCACAATTTCTTTTATTGGGAGGTAGGGGGGATTTCAGACATTAGAACGAGAGAACTAAGCCTCTCTTTTATATTATTATATCTGTATAGAACATCTGGCTGATGGTTTCATAACACTAAAGATGACCACTTTAGGCTGAGGTCCCACATTGCGGAAACACAGCTTTTTTTGTTTCAGGTTTTGTTGCTTTTTTTTTTAACCAAACCCAGGAGTGGATTGAGTAAAAGCTAGAACTATAAGGACCCTTCACACGGAGTTTACGTTCCACTCATTCAGACACGTATACACGAGCGCTTCAAAACACATCCCATTCACTTCAATGGGAGGGCTCGTGTATACGTGTCTGAATGAGCGGAGCGTAAACTCCGTGTGGTGGCCCTAAGAACTTCCTATATATTTCTAATTCCTTCTGTAGCCATTGTTGGCTTTGGCTCAAAGAAATGCAACAAAATCTGCAACCACAAAAGCTGTGTTTCCGCCACGTGGGGCCTCAGTTTTAAAGGGGTTTTCCATTTTATGTAAATAAATATCAAATTGTATGTATTGAAGGTTGTGCACTATTCTATATCACTCTGTTCCTTACCGTTTCCGCTTTTTCTATATGCTGCCAGTGTATAGAATCATTGCTTACATTCAGAGACTACAACCCGTCCAGATCTTGTCCCACTGACCAGCTACATGACGTGTTTAAGAGCTCCCTCTTTTAACTATGCATAAGTTGGACATGAGATTGGACTTTTTCTGCTTTTTGTCCAGCAAACCAGGCAGGGATTATTCAAATCTACATAGAAAGAGACATTTTTATACTATTTGGTGGTTGTTCTTGCAGGTAAAGCGTAGGGACTCAAATGATGAGTTATGATATATGGACTGTATGTTATTAGGATACATTTAATACTCTTTTTATTCTATGTTTTTGGTATTTTACTTAAGAAAATCAATAATAGAAGTCAATGGAAAAACTACTGCTAAGTATAATACGAATAATGTGAAATCGCTCTTCTAAATGTGACTATTCATGATCTATGCACAGCATAACTGCTGCAGAACCTCTTTGTGAAGATGAAATAGAAGCTTTGTTTTAATCTTCTTCTCAAAGAGGTTTCACAGTAGTTGAATTTTTTATGATCTACAGTGTTTCTTCCAAAACCTTAAAATACACATGCAAGCCGACATAGAATCTCTTTGAGATGAGGAAAGAAGTGTTTGTCATGGAACAAACTAATTCTGTGATCCGTATAAAAGGAATTATTGGAGTTTTCCTCCGTAGACTTTCTGTTACCATTATATCTACCACCGGTTTAGGAAATCGCAGCGTGTCCTCTCTGTGGTATTAAAAACAAAGTGGGCATGGGATTTGCATGAATCCCATCCACTTTGCAAGTACTGTATAACGCCGTGATTTTTCCTGCTGCATTTCTGCCGTGGGCAAATCTTGGCATTTCCGGCCCGTGGGGCCACAGTCTTGTTGTAGACACGCAGCTTTTTTTTTTTTGTTGCAGATTTTGCTGCGTTTTTTTTTTAAATCAAAGTCAGGAGTGGATTGCAGAAGGTAGAAGAGCTTCCTATATATTCCCCATTTCTTTTGTAGCCATTCTTGGCTTTTAGCTCAAAAAACAGCAGCAAAATCTGCAACAGAAAAAGCTGCGTTTCCGCAATGTGGGACTTAACCTTAAGGCTAAGGCCCCACTGGCCGTAAACACAGTGATAAAGCGCTGTGGGAAGAACCGCTGCGTGATCGCATTGCAATTCTTTCCTCAGTGCTTTGAAGAGAAATTTCAAAGAGTTTTCCTCTGCGGACTTTCTCTTCCCATTATATCTACTGGAAAGCCGCCGGCATTTCCGTAGACATAATTGACATGCTGAGATTTGCAAAGCCACAACGGCTTTGCTAATTGCAGCATGTCCGCACTGCGTTTTTTTCTGCAAAGTGGGCATGGTATTTGCATGAATCCCATCCCCTCTGCTTGCACTGTAAAACGCCGCAATTTTTCCCGAAGCGTTTCCGCCGTGGGCAAATTGCGGTGTTTATGGCCCGTGGGACCTCGGCCTTAAGAACTGCATTCTCAGCTGTTAGTCATTGAAGGAAAATTGTGACCCCACTTGGAGGTTCTGTATCTAGATCCTGTGGCAATATACATTGCATGCCACCTGTCCTCACTGACCTCAGTACACAAGGCCCAGAATTTTTATTTAAGAGCAAATAGATTAGAATACAGGTCACCAGATCTATTTTCACAAGCTATTATGCTTATTTTTTATGAGAAGAAGAAGTTATGAGATTTCACAGCTGTGTCTTTTCCATTGTTTACAATGTTTAGCAACTGGTTGGTATTGCAGCATTATTTACAGCTGTACTGTAAAGGTGCCCATATAGCATACATAGCGGTCAGACAATTGTTTGTACAACTGACCGCTCATGCATACATATACACATATATGTCTGGTTAGGTCGAGCATTTTGTGTTGTCAATGGGGAGGGGAGTAAGATGTTTACAGTCTCCTTTGGCAGCAGTTTATCTTTCCCTTACAACAAGAGGATTGGTTGTCCAATTCGCCCAATTATTTTTCTCCAACATTCAGTCAGGAGGCCACTAAACACATTAGCTGGCCACTGCCACTGGAGTTGTTGTGTTTGACCAACTTTTCTGTAATGTATATGGTGGCCTTATAGCTACAGGTTCAGTTACGCTGTAGTCATCTTGGGAGATCATTGCAATAGCACTGTAAAATATTAACACGCGTGCATGGACATTACCCTTTGATATCGGGCAACATTATTTATATCTCTTGATCTTTTGAAGTAGCTCCAGAGTGAAGAAATGGTACAGATCCGAGACTTCTTACATACAAAAATATACATTAACATTTGTTTTATCTTTAAGATCGCTGTCAACAATGTTTCGTGATCATGAACAATCTCTGTAGCTACATTGGATTGTTGAATCAACAGCAAAGAAATGACTTTACCTTTGCAATCTTTTCTGATAATTATTTTAAAATTTTTGGACTTATCCGAATTTTGGAAAAAGTTATTTATCAATAGTCAAGTTTTGATGTCTCTTAAAATCACTTATTTTTTGATTGCAATAAACATGGCAATGTTGTGTCATATGTGTAAGAGATTTTATTAAAAACAAAAATAAGTATACAATGTAGTTATTATTGAGTTATGTTTACTGTATATCTGTATAAAATTGTTCTTCCCTTTCATCCAAAAAAGACACGGGTTCATCAAATCCAACCTATAACCCAGTAAGGCAAAAAAAAATCCATGGAGCCGAAGATAATTGTCCCATATTATTGGAAAACAAATTTTTCTTGACTCTAGTTATGGCAGCGAGAATAATCCCTGGATTAACGTCCCATCTACTGTATACTTGTAACCTTCACTTCCCTTTCCTTCCTCCTTCTTCCCCATCTGTTTTATTATCTTGTCTTCCTTTCCTATAAGGTATATTACAAAGTTTATGTTCTAAAATATGGATTTATAAAAAAAAAAAAAAAAAAATATCCCTTTTCAACCTAAAAAATGTCTGGGTTTAGTCCTCCCTGTATTCCCCTAAACAATTAATAATGACTATATATCATGTACCCAAAGATGGTTATGGCTCTTCGAATGCGCTAATAACAAAAAATAATAGGTTTTCGGCATCCTCATGGCTATAATAGAAAATCTAAGCTCCTCCTACTGCCCTGCAGGTACTAGAGATGGGAACTTCAGCTCTTTTTAGTGAAAGGGACCGCTCTTTTGGCTCCCTTTAATTTATTGCTGTCTTTGATGTGTAGACATTCAGAAACCTCCATCAACGCCTCCTCAATAATTCTTTGGGACTCAAACTCATACCAGCGTGCATTAATGTTCGTCAGCTCCAGTCATGATCAGTTTTTTCACTAGGTCTGTCATGTCTTGTTTCTTGACGTATATTAAGACATGAGTTTGGGTCATACCAATAGGTTATATTGGTATGACCCACTGGCTGCTTTCAGCCACAGGATGTCATGCTATCAGGTTATAAGGAGATTGAGGAACCTATTTGGAGGTGGCTTTAGCCATTTGGGGATGGTTAGCAATGAATAGGGCGGGGTTAACCAATATGAGGATGGGATTAAGTGAGCTGTTGGCTCCCAGACAAGAGCCAACTCCCTTCATTTACTTCAAAGAGCCGAAACATAGATGTCATCCATATGGTGTCTGTGCAGGTCAGTCACGGTCCAGCTCCATGCACACATTCGTAGGCAGATACAAATATTTTATAGCTTCATTCATAACCAAAGATGGTTGTGGGTCCCGTCCTCTAAGGTCAGACAAAGCACTTCCCAAACTGTCCCTGTCCTCAGTTCCATACAGTATGTATCCCTCAGAAATGATATTATACACGTGTGTGCATGAGCCCTGGGGCTAGCATTTTTTGCTCTGCAACTGATCCAAACTGAATGTAAAGCCTATAATAAATTGTCTTAATATCCGTCAGGAAACAAGACATGACAGACCTAGTGAAAAAACTGATTGTGACTGGAGCTGACGAACATTAATGCACGCTGGTATGAGTTTGAGTCCCAAAGAATTATTGAGATCCACAGAATATTTCATTATGATTTTTTGCTGCTTTTACTATTGTTTACATAAAACACATATTCAAAAAGAAACTTTGGGTGTGAGCCCAGACTAAGGCCTCATGCACACGACCGAGTGTGCTTCTAATGTGGAGCTTACTGGCAGCGAAATGCACTCAGATGACACTATGGCCCAGTTCATGTCTGCATTCGGATTTCCGTTCAGGGAGTACGCTTGGAGACCCCCTGATCGGAAACCTATATCCATGGAAAAAAAAATGGTTACCTGGGAAACCTGCAGACCCTATAGACTATAATGTGGATTGCTTGTGTGGACTCCCTGATGGAAAACCAGACGCAAATGTGAACTGGGACTAACAGTGACATCCGAGCATCATCTGAGTGCATTCTGTGATGCACTGAACTCCAAGAAGTAACAATGTAATTACAGAAGATACATCAATATCATTACAGGAGCCCAAAGGGTAGTCAGTTATTAAAACATAACATTTAACATTGTATAAATACAGTAAAACAACAGATATGTACCCAATAAGAATAAACCTCAAGCTCAACCAATATATAGACCCAATATACAGTATAGAGGTCAGTGACCTATATCATATACACTTTTCCAAAAATATAACCAAATTGTAACTGGAGTATGGGTGCTACACTACACATTACTTGGAAATGTAGAAAACGTCATGAAGGGGGCGCTGGCTTTGTTTAGGGCAAAGGATGTACTGATAGATGGTATTGACAAGGGGAAGAATAACCATTCTTCCTACGCATCCCAATATTGCAAGGCCTGTTATACCCTCAATTTCTAACCTTGGAACCATGACCCTAACTTGCCACAATCCCAGACATAACCTTACCCTGCAATAGAAAAGTGAAGGTATCTCATAACCCACCAGTCTCAACAAGTCCAGAGCTGTATAGAAATCCAAAGCACAAGAAGATTAAAACAACCTAATAAAGGAGTCAACCTTCCAAATAGATAGCACACAATTAATATCCCAGACAACTAAAACAAGCAGCTAATATTCTGACATGCATGTTCCACATATATAATATAGATAGACTTATCAGAGGGCAAATAATCTTTAACCAGTACAAAAATCACCATAAGGTTAAGGCCACGTTGAAGAAATGCAGCTTTTTTTTGTTGCATATTTTTTGTGTTTTTTTGAGCCAAAGCCAAGAATGTCTACAAAGGGAATGGGAAATATATAGGAAGTTCTCATATTTCTTCCTTCTGCTCAATCCACTCCTGGCTTTGTCTCAAAAAACCACAGCAAAATTTGCAACAAAAAAAGCTGATTTTCCGCAACTTGGTGCCTCAGTCTAAGGATTCGGGGCTAATAATACATTCCAGGGTGGATAGGTATCAATAAACCTCCTGTGGATATAGATCGCAAGTGATAGAACTGTATTCTCCTTTACAATAAGTTATTCTCTGTAAAGTTTGGTTTACTTAGTTTTGTTCCTTTTGTTTTACTATACACTTGGTGCATGTCTTGAGAAAGCCTCTGATGTATCTGCTAAACATATCCATAGGGCCCCATTTGTCTGATGAAGACTAAAAGAGTGTCTATGTGGTCTTCATTGGGATACTATGCATTGACATACCTTTTTTATACACTAGAAAAGTGCAGGCTTCTGAATTTTCAACGCACTGGGCCATTCTCTGCAAAAGTTAATGTCTGTAGCTGTCATCCTATGACAGAAGACAGCAACGGACATTAACAACAGTAATTCTTTTTTTATTCTATACAACTGTCTGTAAATAAAACCATGGGCCTGTAAAATCCTTAAAGGTCACTAATCATTCAATAACCTTTCCATAAATCCAGCAAATATAAGAAACTTTGTAATATATCTTTTCTTCCTTCACCCCTGCATCTTGAACTGTTTACTCACTCTGAAATTTCTTCTTAACCATCTTGGTCTCCCAAGATATACTCTCATCGACCTGTCAAATAGCAGTTGCCCATATAAGTTTACAGCGCAGGAATGGAGGAGGTGGGTGAGACAAAAACAGTGACAAACACAGCATAGTGCTGCAATTAAAAGTAAGGTTTCTAACTACGATGTCAGTACTGTTCATTACTGCTGTGTAATGTGCTCCAGGTTGCTGCTTAGTAATAAATCAACAGCAAGGGAGTGAAATATCCAGTTTTCTCTCTGTGCTAAGACATCACAACACATAATCTCCACCCACTAACTTATAAACAACTAAAACTACAGCTAAAAATAATACAAAAGACAAGTCATGAAAACATCTCAGAAAATGTAGACATTCTTTAATATTACAAAGTACATGGCTCAAAATATCTGATACATGACATAGCAAACAGTGGTTTTAACATGTAAACCATGTGGGATTTATAGTAAAGTCTTGCAACTGCAAAAATGACTTTTAGGCCGGGGCCCAGCGGAGACACGGCGTTGTACAGTGCAGGCAAAGTGGATGGGATTCATGCGATTCCCATACCCACTTTGTGGAAAAGATTGTAGCGTGGACACGCTGCGATTTGCAAAGTCGTTGCGGCTTTGCAAATTGCAGCATGTCAATTATATCTACGGAAACGCCGGTGGCTTTGCTGTAGATATAATGTTAAGAGAAAGTCCGCAGAGGAAAACTCAGTGAACTTTCTCTTAAAAGTGCTGCGGAAAGAACCGCAATGCGATCACGCAGCGGTTCTTCCCACAGTGCCTTAGTGCTGCCGATACGGCCTTAATCATTTGTGCATAATGCTGAAATATCTGTTCTGGTAAATACTTACATTTCCTGGGATCTAAAAATTCTAGAACATCTTTTCTTAGAACTCTGTGTTGTGCTTGTGAAAATGTATGAAAATGTTTGAGTATGTTGACAACTGACTGTTCCCCTTTGCCATAATGTGTGCTTGTGCATAGGGAGACTTAGTCCAGTGGGAACTTATAGTGTCAGACTATATAGGGCAAATATATAATGACAAGAAGAATCATACCATGGATGCATTTCCAGGAGGAATAACAGAATAGCACAAGATATTTTGATCTTTTTTATTATACAGAAAAATTAATAAAAAAAATAAAATAAATACATACTGCAGCTGTATGTACATGTTCATGTGCAGTTTTGGTTTACTTTAGGTGTATTGGTAATAAAAAATATAAATGCCACATCTACAGTTTGCCATGTTTTTAAGTAATAAAGGATGGCCAAAAAACATATCAAACAAGAATGGAAAGTGTGTATAAAAATCAATTTTTTTCATTCACTCACAAGTAAACTTTTTTTTCTCGAAAGAATGCAATGAAACAAATAACTAAAATGTCACTTTTCAACTCAAGATTAATGAGTAGGCTCACCTATAGAACAATTATTTGTATGTAGAAAAAGAGAAAGACACTGCAGGAGATGGGGAGAAAGTTACAAATCACTTAGGCTGAGTTCACACAGGGTTTTTTGGACCAGATTTTGACGTGGAGGCTGCCTCAGAATCCGGTCCAAAAAACGGCTAGCCGCGACTGGATGCCAGTGCAGTGCATACAGTGCGCCGGCATACAGTTGCAGCATTCTGGTCTGGATTAGGGCCTAGTCAGGAGGGAGTGTCGCGCCGTGGACGCCACGGAAGATTCAGCCACGGAATCCTCGACAACATAGGGCAGCTCGCTTCTTTTTTCCGCGAGCGAGCTAGGGGAAAACAAGAAGTAAACGGCTCCTATTGAAGTCAATGGGAGATGTTTTTTGGAGTTGGATTCTGATGCGGATTCCGTGTCAAAATCTGATCCAAAAAACCTTGTGTGAAATCAGCCTTAGGTCAGCACACAGTCTGTTGTGTGGTCTGAGTCATGGCCACTGTGAGGGGGCGGCCCACACTACATGGACAGTCTACATGGACAGACTACATGGCCAGACTACATGGACAGTCTACATGGACAGACTGCATGGCCAGACTGCATGGCCAGACTGCATGGACAGACTGCATGGACAGACTGCATGGACAGACTGCATGGACAGACTGCATGGACAGACTGCATGGACAGACTGCATGGACAGACTGCATGGACAGACTGCATGGGCAGACTACATGGGCAGACTGCATGGGCAGACTGCATGGGCAGACTACATGGGCAGACTGCATGGACAGACTGCATGGACAGACTGCATGGACAGACTGCATGGACAGACTGCATGGACAGACTACATGGACAGACTGCATGGACAGACTGCATGGACAGACTGCATGGACAGACTGCATGGACAGACTGCATGGACAGACTGCATGGACAGACTGCATGGACAGACTGCATGGACAGACTACATGGCCAGACTACATGGCCAGACTACATGGCCAGACTACATGGCCAGACTACATGGCCAGACTACATGGCCAGACTACATGGCCAGACTGCATGGACAGACTACATGGCCACATTACTGAGCTTTCATCTCAACTGTAACCAGAACACTTTGCAGGAAACCACCACTGCTGAAAAACAAAAGATGGATCCATGAACCCTGTCCTAAAATATAAAGGACGTGTATATGAAACAGTAAAAGAGCAACCCCAGCTTGCTATAGATCTCTCTGTGCCTGTATATGTAGGTTTTGTACTGGATCCCTGAGAATTGTGACACCATCCAATACATCTCATAGTACAGAGATATTTGCCCTTAGATGCTGACAGTACCTTGTGAAGATAATATAGCAGCATATAAGATATAAAATATTACATTTAAAATGTGTTTATTTTAGAATATTTTAGGATCTTATAATGTAATATTGTTTTATCGATTTTCCAGTGAACCTTCTACTCAATTACAAATACATGTCGTGTACACATGTTGTGGATAAAGAATAGTAATAAGCTTTAGTTCTGTATTCTATGGCGCAATAACATATAAGACAAAACTATAATTGTCTAAAATCTCTGCAAACTCCTTTAAGTATTCACTCCAAAATATCTATTTACTGTGGGCACATGAAACAATTCTAACAATGTATATTCCAACAATAAATTACAGCTTTACCCCTTTTTCGCCTTTTTAAGCAAATATCCACCCATGGCAAATTTGTGCAGCTGATGATAGGCATACTCCATTATACTTATAGGGACACATCCATCATAAGTAGATTTTGCAAAGTTTTTTTTGTCTTTAATTTTTTTTGCTTTGTTTTTTACTTGACATTATAGTGTATAATACTGTATAATATATAAAAATATGTATATAATAGGCAGCAAATTCTTCTTTTATGTTCCCTTTTTGCCTCCTTTGCAACTAAATCACTAAGTTTGTTCACCAAGCCACAGAAAATTAGCAAAATCTGCTCATGTTCCTTTAGGCCGTGTTCACACAATCACAAAATTACAATAAAAAAACTCTCCAAAAAAGCAAAAAAGTACAACATGTTCAAGAACAAGATGTGAACACAGCCTAAAGCAATACGAAGAGTCCTTGCCAATGATTTGTGGCTTGGTAACTATATAATTAAATTGCAGGTAACCTGCAGATTTTGGGGTGACATGGGCTGAGCCTAGATTGTATACACCACCTTGGGACCCTAATATATTTGCTACAAATATATGACTGTTACATAATGACAAAAACTGATATTGACTATAAATAATGCAAATCCATGGTACAAATCTCCATCACATAGTCTGGTTTATAATGTGCGCAAACTTCACAGTGCGCACTGACCCCTACGATTACAGTCATAACTACGTCTAGTAATATTTCCATCAAAATTCAGGTATCAATAATTAAAACATACAAATAAATACATTAGACAATACGGTAGAGATTGTGTATACTATGCTTACTAATATACCGTATGATATATCAGGAGCCTTGACAGCTTTAGAGCAGGTCCAGGGCTAAGTAGTTGATATATAGCAACATATGTATAAACATATGTATAAAAAAAAAAACATGGGCATGTAGGACAGCCTAGAGTTCAGACATAAACTTTCCTGCAGGTCAAGTTACAAGAAATTTGTGAACTCTTCTAGATCTTGAGAGAATGTCGAAGACTCAAGAGTATCAATATAAAGTACATATGTATTTCAGTATCAGTATAATGTATATGTATATTTCTAATATGTGTGCAGATCATGTCATTATTTGCTTCTATGGATTTGTCACAATACATGAAATGGCAAGAAAAAATATTACACTGTTTACTAATATTACTAATATTTTTCTAACATCATTATATTTGTAATAATATTTTCTGCTATTTGCTCTAGAATGCAGTCACATATATATTAAATATATATTATATATAAAATATTCTCTTATTGCAAGGCCTTGTCTTCTTAATACTGATTATATAAATGTATGGTTGAATATAATCATTATATATATATATATATATATATATATATATATATATATATATATATATTTCTCTGTAATACACTGGCTGACATAGATTATCTACACACACAAGAGCTAAAAGCTCATGGCATATTTACTGACCACAGTTTACAAAAAATCCTATTCACACAATTTAGATGCAATAGACATTTGCACCAGATGGAGTTTTTTGGACTGCACAATATCCAGAATCTGGCTGGAGAAATCTGCCATTCAAACACACCAGGCTTAGGGAATAGTCCCAGATCACCAGAATCTTCCAGAATGATTATAGATATGACTGCATGCAACTGTCAATTAGAAAGTATTGTCACATAATTTTTTTCATTTATGAGTAGAAAATTATTATTTAAAACAAAATATAGTTAGACAATATACAGAAAAAAATAGAAAATGTAGAGACAGATAGTAAAAAATAGAGATTATTATAGACAGTTAGATAATATGAAATATATAGAGATTGCTAGATAAAAGAGATAGAAATATAGATAATGTGAGATTTATAATGTAATAGATAAAATTAATAATGTAATGGATGGATGGGGGATAGATAGATAGATAGATAGATAGATAGATAGATAGATAGATACTTTTATGTATACACTTACATATATTTATTGAATAGTTACAATGCTGAACTACAATATCTGAATATATAAAACATGCTGATCTATAGAGAATGAATTTGTGTGCATGACTATATTGATTACATAGTATATACAATATATTATACAATATATAATGTCCTATGTGTAATATGGAGTGTAATGTATGACTTGGCAGTATATATATGAGGAGTGTGCAGGTAATTCCCAGTAAATGAGTGTTCACACAAGTCCTTGGTGCAGCAATGAGCCTGCAAGTCACAGATCTCTCTGCTCTTTATTAATTATGAGCCAGTTGGAGATGAGCTGCGATTATATATGTATAATGTAGACAGGATCTTAACCCCAGCTTGGCTTTTTGCCAGCACTTGATCTCGTCAGTATCTGTAAATGTATTTTATAGGGGACTGAATCATTGTAGCTGCAGACTCTTCAGTCTACTGATCCTCTGTCTATATTTTCACCTGTATATTTGCAGATTTGAGCACATTTCAAGCAAATTTACTGGCCCTTGACATGCATTAGTATTGTGTGGAGTGTGTGGAGTGTCAGTGTGTTATCCTCTCCTCACACTGCCTATATGCATACATGAATGCATAAATAACACCATAAAATGCTGAAACACATCATAAATTTGTCTGATAGTTTATTACAGGTCTGGGGAATGAGCCTGGGAAGGACAAGGGTAAGTAGCTATAACCAAGCAGGGGCTTAACCCCTTCTGTCCTGGAGCCTCACTACTGCAGGAGAAAGATTGGATATTAATATAGCTATTGGAGATTGCTGCCATGTAATAAAGAAGATCTAGAATAGAAATCGATAGAAATGGCTATTGGCTTTTATTACTGTCCAATGATTTAGTGATAGGTGGGATAACCTGAGTAGAAGTACCGTACACTATTGTAATGATATTACCCAAATGGCAATAAATCTGCCAGACACTGAGTAATCCAGCACAAAGAAAGCTGCAAAACTTTACCTCTGTCTAGAACTTTTCTTGTAGGCTTAGATGGTTCTGTTTCAGTCTTTGTAGGATTTTATTGAATTTGTCCACATTTGGTCTATGGCTATTCTATTAAAACAAGCAATTAAATGAGTCTAAGACTGACTTATAGAAATGTCACAGTCTGCTCAGCCAGTCACAGCAGGGACTAGTGAAGAGTGACTCAAGACTGCCTGGCGAGGGGACAAGTCCTATGTATGTGGTTGGATAGATAGATAGATAGATAGATAGATAGATAGATAGATAGATAGATAGATAGAAGATAGATACAGAGATAGATATGAGATAGATGGATACAGAGATAGATAGATAGATAGATAGATAGATAGATAGATAGATAGATAGATAGGATATAGATAGATACAGAGATACATAGATAGATAGATAGATAGATAGATAGATAGATAGATAGATAGATAGCTGATAATGCTAAATATGTATTATGTCATACGTGTATAGTAAATAATGTCCAATTACCCACGTGTAACCAAGCTGAATCTGATGTATGTCCTAAGTGATAACCTTAGCATTTACTTTCTATCATATATAAGAACACTACAAAAGGTCTGAGATAACAGAGGAGTATGACTTTACGTTTTTTAATGTTTTGTTAAAAATGTAAAGGAATTGAAATGTGTCTGAAACTTTCTTTATTTCTGTGCTATCCAAACCGATACCTATCCACCTAAATCACACATATTATATATATATATATATATATATATATATATATATAATCATATATCACCCACACACTATCTACAGATGGTTACATATATCATCATTAGTTATATATCACATAAATACAATAACAAATACAATATCTTTAGATGCACAAATATGACACATATATATTATGACCAGTCGTATATCAAACATAGGCAAGACTTGTAGATGGATACATACTATGGTTGTATATGTCACACATACCTAATATGTCTAGATTCATACACACACACATATATATATATATATATATATATATATATATATATATATATTTTTTTTTTTTTTCATGACTATTAGAGGAATATATATATATATATATATATATATATATATATATATTATATATTTTTTTTTTTTTCATGACTATTAGAGGAATATATATATATATATATATATATATATATATATATATATTAGCTAAAAAGATGGATGGATGTCACATATCACACATGCACAATATTTGATATTTGTAGATGTGTATATATATATATATATATATATATATATATATAATATAGTTATATATCATGCATGCACAATACAACAATACACATGTTATAACTAGTCATATCACACGTGTACAATATCCGTCTCTGTGTATATGCACAATATTTGTAAATGAATTGATACATACATTTCTAGTTACATATCATGCACAATACACATATAATATAACTAGTCATATCACACATGCACAATCTCTGTAGATGGATAAAGATACATTATAACTAGCCCTAAATGACACATGCACAATACACATATATCATAACTAGTCATATCACACGTGTACAATATCTGTAGATGGATACTAGCCATAAATCACACGTGCACAATATTTGTGACTGTATACATATATATTATAAGTAGTCCTATATCACACATGCACAATCTCTGTAGCTCTCCACAGAGGATAGCCTGCACATGGTCCCCAGCAGCCACTACTTACCTATTCATGTATTCCCCTCTCAGTGCAGGATCCACCGCTGCTAACATGGCTCTTCAGAACTCATAATTATTTGTCAAAGTCTGTAAAGTATCTCATCCCCATCCCCTAGTGATAATGAGTTACCATAGCATCTAATACGCCAATGTGCCCACAGCACACCATTAACAGTTAAACGAAGGATTCAATTTAACACATGATTATATCTTTGGAAAGCCATTCTATTAAGAGAGTCAATGTCACTCATGCTGGGGCAAAGAAAGAAGGAGGGGGGGGGGGCAACTCCTGCTACAAGATATAGAACAGGCTCTATTACAGAGATCATCTATAGAACATCCAGATCACTGTCCAGCATAGAAAGAACCCAAACAAAACAACAAATGACAAAACAAATATCCATCATACAATATACTTCTCTAAGGATGTAGCAGAGTTGGATTTGTCATTTGATCCAATAGGCAGGAGGATATAAAAAAAATTAAAATGAAAAAACCTCTAATCCAGGTTAATACAAGCTGCCATCAGCTAAATGCAGTAAGTTCCTTGTGAGTGACTCCAGCAGTCTATTATTTGGGAGAAGAGTGACCTGCTGTCAATAGCTGGACCCTGAGCCTATTGATGGGTCTCCCTTTAATGAGAAATATTAAGCAGTAAATCTTGCAGCAAATTTGTCCTATGATGTTAATTTGGAATTAAAAAAAAAAAAAAAGTGTCGCTGGTGGTTAATTCCTAATGAGAGTGATGGACAGCAGAGACAGAACAATACAAACTAATGGCCGTGGTGCTGATCACTTTACTCCTTGATTAAAGACAGCCAATTAGCGCCCAGAACAGTGTCATAATTATGCGCCTTAATCACATCCACGAGCTCTAATTGCCTTAACGATGTGTTTCATTAAATGAATGTAGGTATTATAGGCGACAGTTTTCATACACAGTTGTTTTCAAATTAACATAATATTAGACATCGTCATGGAAATTGTTTTAATAATGATAATTAGAGGCGCCCAGGCTTTGTGTGCTAATGCTGAGAGACGGCTCTCCTGACCTGGGGGCAGCTGAGGCCCCCCTGTGAGCAGTCACCCCAGCACTGGCCCACTGACGAGGTTATAGCCCCCCTGCTATAGATCACCTCTATGGGGGGGCAGAGGAGTGATACTAAGCAGACAACGTGCAGGTGCATTTAAATATAATAGAGAGGGATGATATAGCAGAGAGGAGTTTATCAATGGCCACATCTCATATTGGTATTTCTGCACAACTCCACAGCTCTGGGGCACGGAGAAAGTCTGTTAAACCTAAATCTATTTGTCTGTCTATCTATACATGATCCTACATTTGGCAACTCACAGGAAAGACACTTACTTATACATTGTGATACTGTCGTGCCACAAACTTAGCTCAACTCTGCTACATCAAGAAAAACATTCTGTAAAAACTAAAAGCATGTAACATAAAAAAATCTATCTATCTATCTATCTCTATCTAAAATATGCTCACCTTATATCCTATCTCTACTTAATTTTATATCTCTACTCATGTATCAACTATCTATCTATCTATCTATCTATATTAATTGATCTATGAAATTATCTATATCTTTATTACATTATCTATTTGTCATCTGTCTATAGTAAATCTATATTACATGACCTATGAAATTATCTATCGATACCTCTATTACATGTATCTGTTATCTATATATGTATATCTATATTACATGATCTATGGAATTATCTATCGACACCTCTATTACATTTATCTGTTATCCATCAATATCTATATTACATGATCTATGGAATTATCTAGCTACACTTCTGTTACATTAACTGTCATCTATCTATATGATGTATGAAATTATTTATCTACATCTCTCTTACATTATCTGCCATCTATCTATATCTATATTACATTATCTATGGACACCTCTATTACATGTATCTTTTATCTATCAATGTCTACATTACATGATCTCTGGAATTATCTAGCTACACCTCTATCACATTATCTATCATCTATATCTGTATTACATTATCTATGGCCACATCTATCTATATATGATCTATATCTATGAACTCATCTACCTATATATAATCTATTTCACTTTCTATCTTCATTATTTCTATTTCCTTCTATCTCTCTCCTCCTTTATCTCATCTTTATCCATCTATTTAATTCTTTTTGAGAACTCTCAAGTGCAAATTGCAAATACATGAAAAAGTATCAAACTTGTATCAGAAATAATCGGAATCTGTAATAAACCAGTGACTGTCTAATATGCCATCTAAATATAAAAATGACCTGATACAAAAATAAATTTTACAAAATGTACTAAATAGAAAAACTAGATGATAAATTTCAAGGAATGAAAAATTATTTCTGCATAATTTTTTTCTACCGTTTCAAATTAGAAATTTCAATATGGAGACAGAATTTGTGGAGATCTGGAGGTTGCAGGGACACAGATGCGCAGACATAATGATAATATATGTGCTTGATAATCTGATTGACCTATTTAATGGGCAGCATTATTTTACACATCCTTACCCTATGATCATTCATTCTATCATGACAATCTGAGCCCTGCCAGGACTCACAGACAGCAGGACAAGATCTCTCCATCTCTAGCACTAAATACCAAGAATGGAATTATTAATGCGAATGTATCCACTGAATTAGATTCCAATACAAAGTGCCACATAAAACATAATACTATATATATATATATCACAGCCCTAGACTGAATCCATAGACTCTACACCTATAGCACCAATGCATGGACTCAGAAGAAGTTAATGAAGAATACACATCCTTTTGCATTTTTGGACTGAGGCCATTTATTAAAGCTCAGTTTCAATACAATTATGTAGCAACTTTCCAAATCAAAATGACCTTTTATTTCATTGAGCTGAGACATTAAGATTCTCATAGACGTTCTTGCCTATTAAGCTTTGAAACACTTGGCACAAAGTATATAAATTAATTCATCAAAATGGATAATAAAATTAAAAAACAAAAGGAAAATTCATTTCACCTGCAACACAAGATAAAGAAACAAATACTGAAATGTAACACATAAGGAACCACTGTCCTCACACAACATTCCATATGGAGTAACAAGGTGCACAGAATTGTGTAAAAAACCTAAAACTTTCACTCCCAACAGGTATAACTATTATTTCTTGCAAGCCATTGACATCCTCGAACCAAAAATCTGGAGCGACGTCCTACAAAGTTCAGACACAATAAAAAATACAAATGATTTCTATTCTTGCAATGTTAAGAAGTCTTTGTAATTAAATAAGTCTATATTTCAAGTGTTTTCCTGGCTCAGAATCATGAAATTCAAGTGCCTTGTGTTTAGTTTAGTCTGAAATGAAGAGGATCTGTAATAATATCAAGATTCTTAGTAAGTTCATCAGAATGAGCAGCGTTTTTTTAGGGACAGGATGATGTCATCACTCCACACAGACTGATGTCACCGGCCACAGGTACCTAGGACAAGAAGTGGAGCTGATGCCATTGAAACTTCGTTGAGGTCTGGTGGTGAAATCAAATGAAATAAAGTAGAATAGTAAGAACCAATGTAAAGGAGTGGCAAGGAGATGACAATGGAGAAGCCTAAGAAAGTTCTTCACCTTGCAGAGTTGTCCCTGGTCTGGTGGCCCCGTGTCCCGGGCACCAGGCAGTTAAGGCTTGTCGGTACACTGTTTGCACAGACTGGAGGACACGCTGTTGAATAGGGCACATTTGTCGGGGCAGGAGCTGGCCACGGTGCTGAATGGGTAGCCGGCACTGGCCGCCGCCTGCTCGTAGGCTCCCAGGGCAGGGTGCAGGGCGACAGCTGCGGCAGCTGCAGCAGCAGAGCTGGGGATGGAGGCAGCAGAGATGGCCTGGCCTTGGTTCAGATAAGCCACCAGTCGTCTCATCTCCTCCAGCGCCTGGGCTTGCATGAGGATGTAGTTCTTAGCCAGGAGCAGGGTGGCTATCTTAGAGAGCTTCCTGACTGAGGGGCTATGGGCATAGGGGATGACAGCTCGCAGCTCGTCTAGGGCATCGTTGAGATCGTGCATGCGTCTCCTCTCCCGGGCGTTAATGTTCAGCCTCAGGGCTCGCTGCTCTTTAGACTTCTTCCCCCCGCCAGGTCCACAGGGCGCATCCGACTTCATCCCGGGCTGGTTGGACCGGTGATCTCCCGGCCTGATGACCAGCTCGCAGCGGCCGTCACTGTCGTCGTCTGGACTCTGGTCCTCTCCTCCGCTGCTCTCCGCCACCGATGAGATCCCCCTGCCGGTTCCGTCCGCGCCGTACTTGGCGCACATGCTGGCCGCCGCTAGCGCTAAGGGGTCTCCCGTGGCCCCCGCGGCCCCCAGGGCTGAGGTCTGGTGGTGGCGGAGCAGGTCAGTCGGGTCGGGGGTCTCATAGCAGTGCAGGGGTGAGCGGTCTCCCTGCTGGGACAAGTCCAGACCCTGCGGGGAGCGGAAGGCAGACTCCATCCTCTTAGCGCTGAGACTCTTGTGGAACAAGTCTTCTTCTGCCAGGTTCAGCGCCCTCTCCATGTCCTGGAACTTCTGGGGGTCTTGGGCAATCTCAGCACAAGTAGCAGCAGCTTCTCCTTCCTCCTGTGCCGGGGGTCCTCACTGCTGGCTGGGCTCAGAAGAAAGTGTCAGGGGCTCCTGGTCCTCAGCTCCAGCCTGGTGTCATCTGCTCAGGCATTCTCACATGGAAGAAGCTCCTGTGCCGTTTATCTTGCTTGGATTCACCTTCAAGAGATTTCTGGAGCCATGAAGCATCAGCCTGAGACGGGGGAGTCTTTACATCATTATCTCTGAGTAGGTTATTATGGAGAAGAGTCGCCTGTTGGGACACAGCTTTCTACCCAATCAGGTTAACGTTTTAATTAATAGGATTAAATGGGTAACAAACAATCCCAGGCGCTAGCTGGCCCTCAGTCTGCAGACAGCAGCAGCTCTAGCAGCATCTAGAGCTTTATACAAGGCGCCTGCTCCATTATTCTCAGCGCCATCTGTATACACAGCTCCACGCATATGTTTGCAAGACGCTGTGTCCTGTTAGGAACCCAACAACTGCCTTTAGCCTGACATGTGTGGCGACTTTCACTCCTCAATGAGCACAGTAAAAGCCCCACTTAGAAGGAGGAGGAAGCTCCAAGACTCCAAGACTCTCACAGCAAGCAATGGGAGAAGTGTCAGAGGCTCCTGAGCACAGGTTATATACAGGCTGCTCCCACTTTATGTGGTGTACATCTTCATCTCCTCTCCTCTGGACTCCATCACACAAACTACTTCTCCCTCCTTTTTAGGATGAGATATGGGGCTGTTGTACAGGGATATATAAAGCAGAGAATGAGGGGACCTGAAAGCGCTGAAGTTTACACATCATCCACCTTAGCACTTTGTGACTGTACTTTATGTGGAGGGAGAGGCTGGGGAAAGTTTATAGCTGGATGTGCAATATTGCATCTGAACTGAAACTTGTTCTCACCAGTAAGTTATAGGGCCAGTAGGTTTATTGGAGAGACAGTGCTACTTGAAGGGGCTGCAGGGGATGTGATAGCATTGGGTGCAATAGGTGAAATAAGGGATTCACGTATACTCACATAGCACACACTTATACTACTTATATGGAGATACACAAATAGAAACACACAATATACTCATACTACACACTTAGAAACACACAATATACTCATACTACACACATGAAAATGGACACATATATACCCAGCACATCTTCATACTGCACACATACTAATGCACACACAGATATACACACAACACACTCATACTTTAGTACTAGCAAATGAGCACATAGATACACTTACAAATACAGCACATAATCATACTGCACACATGCTAATACACACATAGATATACACATACTGAGACACAAATGCAGATACTCATACTGTACTCATGCAAATACACACATAGAAATACACAGAGACACACGCTCATACTTCAACACATGCAAATAAACACATAAATATACATACAGGGAAACACAGCACATTCTCATATTGCACACATACCAATACACACATAGCTATGCACATAGAGACAAATACTCATACTGTACTTCAACACATACAAATACACATATAGATATCCTCCCAGAGACACACTTAAACACATACAAATATAGATATGCACATACAGAGTAACGTGTAGATACTCACACTACTCACATGTAAATTCACACATATAGTATTTGGCATACACACATGCAGAGGACCACATTCAGGTACTCATACTACATAAATGCAAGAAGTGCTCACAAGTATATACATAGACACATGCAGATATTCATAATGAACACATTTTTTACATACAGGACGTACATTCAGGTGCACATACACAACAGACATACATATTCTCTTATTGTACATATGACGGTATACACATATACTCACATGCAGATGCAGATAGAGGCCTATATACACACAGATATTCATACTGTACACAGGTAGATACATATGTACACGCAGATTCATATACAGACACATATACAGGCAGATACCCAAATACATGCAGATACACCCTGACAGATACTTATGCATAGACAATTAGTTGCCATGTCCCAGACATTTTGCCCTTTCTAGGTAAAAATAAAGTCAGGCATATCCTTAGCATCCTTCTTGTCAGCCTATTTCCTATGAGAACACTTCATTATGGTGGTGTCACACGCAGTGTTTTACAATAACTCTGCAATGCTTCCATCCTACACCTTGCCCCTATATTATACTTTATATTCCTTTTAAATCCATTTCTGTCTTTAACTAATAAAACTACATGACAAACTGCTACAAAAACTGTCTCTTTCCAAATAAATAATATGTGACTTTTGCCTCTTTCCCAAAAAAGTGTTCAGGCAAGGGCTTCTCAGGGTATCACAGGCCCACCAATGTATCAGAGGGGTCTCCACTGGTACCAAGATTCAGATTAAGAATTACAGAAGATGTCAAGCAAGCACACCACGTCTGCAACCCGCACCTATCAAACATTTATGGCCTATCCTGAGAGATAGAAATACACTAGGTTGTGCTTCCATTTTTTTTATAGCCCTCAAAACCGATCGTTCATGTAAAAGCAGCCTTAAATTTTATCTACACACCGCATAAACAAACCCACAGCCTAAAGTGTGGGATTTCCTATACGCAGAATCTCAATTATTGCTGCACGTTCAACTATAGTTTTTAGCCTATGCATTGGTTGAAAGTTGTAGACAGGTGCCCAGAATGGCTGCAGGCTGTGCAAAAAACAGCCATTTTCATCTTGTTTTTGCAGCTGTTGTATCTGTTGTATGTTGTTCATGGCGGACATTCCACAGTAGACTTGACACTTGAGGCCTTAAAGGGGTTGTGCCATTATGAACACTTGTCTTCTATCTAAAGGACAGGGGATAAGTGTCTGATCATTGGAGCCAATTGTTGGGTTCCTAGTGATCAGGAGGACACCATGCTGCCCCAAAGAAGTGAATGGAGCACTGACCATACAAAAGCACTAGCGCTCCATTCACATGAAGGACTTTGAGGGACTTTCTGTTCCCCATCCTCGTGATCTCTGTGGAACCCAAGGAATGGCCCCCCAATAATGGGACACTTATTCTCTGGCCTGTGGATAGCAAATGAGTGTCCATAATGGGACAACCCTTTTAAGTATTTCTTCTGTCAAAGCCTAAATGGGATACAGTTTATTTTAACATACTCCATATTTGCACTGTGTAAATGAGGCCTTTTACAACCAGTGAAGTACAGTAAAGTAAACTTGTTATACAGCTTATTTGTTCACTGATATACCTCCTATATACTTTTCACTGAACTTCTTGCAGACAATGTGGACGCAAATGCAAAATCTGCAACAGGGTCCACATAAGCCATGAGTTACATACAGTACTTGAGTCTTCTTATATGGCAGAGGGTACTTAGAGCACCTAATATATCTGGGCCTGGGTGAGACTGCTACCTCGCCACCTCCTATAGCTACGCTCCTGTTTGCAGATTTATTGGTCTTGGATAAACTGCTTGCTAACCATAAACATGGTGCAATGGTAGACTCCAAAAAATAAAAAATAAAAAAATAATTGGTGCAATGGTGGTCATATTGGTTTGTCCCTCAGCTTTTTCAAAAACAGCCATAACTATCAGATTACTGCAAAGTTTTTAACAACTTTTCAGAACAATCTTAGCAATAACCAATAGTTATTATTGCCTGGATTAGCGGGATCATTCTCCAGGCATATCCACTAGAGGCCATCATTATATAATTTACTTACTATGCAGTTACCATAGCTAGGGCCTTATGGCCTCCCTTGGGAGACATGGTAACAGACTATGATGCAAACTTAAGATTTCCATATGGTAAAAAATTGCAACTGTTTTTCCTATAGGGAATCACTACAACTGTGGAATGGCTTTGGTAATTCTCTAATCTTAGCATTACTTGTTAGTCATGTCATCTTACATAGTTACATAGTAGATGAGGTTGGATAAAGACATTAGTCCATCAAGTCCACCCTATAACCCTACAATCCCTACAGTGTTGATTCAGGGGAAGGCAACAAACCCCATGAGGCTCATGCCAATTGCCCTATTTCAGGGGAAAAAATTCCTTCCCAACTCCAAATCTGGCAGTCAGTATAAAAACCCTGGATCAACGTGTCCTTAAAATCTAGAGTCCATAATCTTACTGCAGAGTAATTTATCATAGTATAAAGCAGGATTAGAAGGGTTAACCCCATCATGATGATTTTTTGGGCCCATATTTGTATTATAGAATCATTATTATTAGAGATGAGCGAACACTAAAATGTTCGAGGTTCGAAATTCGATTCGAACAGCCGCTCAATGTTCGTGTGTTCGAATGGGTTTCGAACCCCATTATAGTCTATGGGGAACATAAACTCGTTAAGGGGGAAACCCAAATTCGTGTCTGGAGGGTCACCAAGTCCACTATGACACCCCAGGAAATGATACCAACACCCTGAAATGACACTGGGACAGCAGGGGAAGCATGTCTGGGGGCATAAAAGTCACTTTATTTCATGGAAATCCCTGTCAGTTTGCGATTTTCGCAAGCTAACTTTTCCCCATAGAAATGCATTGGCCAGTGCTGATTGGCCAGAGTACGGAACTCGACCAATCAGCGCTGGCTCTGCTGGAGGAGGCGGAGTCTAAGATCGCTCCACACCAGTCTCCATTCAGGTCCGACCTTAGACTCCGCCTCCTCCAGCAGAGCCAGCGCTGATTGGCCGAATTCCGTACTCTGGCCAATCAGCACTGGCTAATGCATTGTATTGGCGTGATGAAGCAGTGCTGAATGTGTGTGCTTAACACACACATTCAGCTCTACTTCATCGGGCTAATAGAATGCATTGGCCAATCAGCGCTGGCCAATGCATTCTATTAGCTTGATGAAGCAGAGTGTGCACAAGGGTTCAAGCGCACCCTCGGCTCTGATGTAGCAGAGCCGAAGCTGCACAAGGGTTCAAGCGCACCCTCGGCTCTGATGTAGCAGAGCCGAGGGTGCACAAGGGTTCAAGTGCACCCTCGGCTCTGCTACATCAGAGCCGAGGGTGCGCTTGAACCCTTGTGCACACTCTGCTTCATCAAGCTAATAGAATGCATTGGCCAGCGCTGATTGGCCAATGCATTCTATTAGCCCGATGAAGTAGAGCTGAATGTGTGTGCTAAGCACACACATTCAGCACTGCTTCATCACGCCAATACAATGCATTAGCCAGTGCTGATTGGCCAGAGTACGGAATTCGGCCAATCAGCGCTGGCTCTGCTGGAGGAGGCGGAGTCTAAGGTCGGACCTGAATGGAGACTGGTGTGGAGCGATCTTAGACTCCGCCTCCTCCAGCAGAGCCAGCGCTGATTGGTCGAGTTCCGTACTCTGGCCAATCAGCGCTGGCCAATGCATTCCTATGGGAAAAAGTTTATCTCACAAAAATCACAATTACACACCCGATAGAGCCCCAAAAAGTTATTTTTAATAACATTCCCCCCTAAATAAAGGTTATCCCTAGCTATCCCTGCCTGTACAGCTATCCCTGTCTCATAGTCACAAAGTTCACATTCTCATATGACCCGGATTTGAAATCCACTATTCGTCTAAAATGGAGGTCACCTGATTTCGGCAGCCAATGACTTTTTCCAATTTTTTTCAATGCCCCCGGTGTCGTAGTTCCTGTCCCACCTCCCCTGCGCTGTTATTGGTGCAAAAAAGGCGCCAGGGAAGGTGGGAGGGGAATCGAATTTTGGCGCACTTTACCACGCGGTGTTCGATTCGATTCGAACATGGCGAACGCCCTGATATCCGATCAAACATGTGTTCGATAGAACACTGTTCGCTCATCTCTAATTATTATCTACTTAGCCCTGTCATATATCTCTGCATAGAATTGCACAGTTCAGAATGGCTGACTGGAGCCTCTAATGGTTATATTGGGTACTGCAGCTCAGTCATTAGAATGAACAGGAGTGAGCACAATACCACACACAGGCTGGGGTCAAGTTTGGCGCTGTTCCAAAAGAAAGCAGCCATTTTTGTTTTTTTGAACAACCCGTTAAAATTAAAATTGCGTTCTCAGTATCAGTTGACTTGATATTCATCTAGTAAATTTTGCATGTATAAATGTTTATTGATCATCTACAAATTTGCAAAAAAGAGACTCCGTAGTAAATATATACAATGCATTAGGACTTTGGTGCCATAAGAATTAGTTGTTTTTTTTTTTTTACCTGCGATTACAAAGTATCAATGTATTTAGAAAAATTCTATTTGCCTGCTGTTATCTGAGTGCAGACATCTGGTCGCGTGAAATAGGAAGCTTATCTGGGTTGATTTCATTAACTATGTGCACCCACATAGTACTTAGTGACAGGTTCTTGTTCTTGTGACATCTGTAAAAACAATATTTCCCAACACGTCAGTAAATCATTATTATGTGGCAGAATCACTGAAGGCAATGATTTTTTTTTGCTTTCTCTGGTTACATTAAAAAGCTTTTAATTGTGTCTTTCAGAGTTGGCCCCAGGTGTTGGACTCCTTTCATTACATTTTGCTCTAATGTGATGAAATTCTAATTCTCTCCTTACCATATGGTTAAATTTCCCAACTGAGAATTAGTTGAAAAAGAAGAAATAATCTATTAATCTCTGTAATAGATTCACAAATGAGGATTGCCACAGAACCTGTTTTTCAATGGTGACAGAAAAAAAATCACTTGGGTGCGTTGCAGGCCGGTATGTTTAAGACAATATGGACACTACCCGTCTACCCGTGCACAGGCGGATGAGTAAAGAGGCTTGTGAATTACAATCATGTGTCAGGTTTAGACTCTGGTGGACCCCTCATTTATAATATTAGGATTGCGCTAAAATTGACTTTACTGACACATTTAATTAAAGCGTTGCAGAATATGTTGGCACTATATAAATTACATGTATTATTATTATTATTATTACAGTATTATTCCTCTTAAAATTCAGATTGGTGTCATGTATCTCAAGAACTTGTGGGCATAGGATCACATTATAAAGTCTGGCATTTTATTTTATTAACGTAGATTTTGAGTCCCATACAAGGCTCACAATGTACATTTATTTTCCTATCAGTATGTCTTTAGAGTCTGGGGGGAAATCCATGCAAACACAGGGAGAACATGCAAACTGCTTGCAGATGTTGTCCTTGGCAGGATTCGAACCCAGGACTCCAGTGCTGCAAGGCTAACCACTGAGCCACTGTGTTGCCCCAATGACTGGCATTTTATACCCGATTCTACAAAAAAAAAAGGTTTGTTGGAGTAAATTGTCCCAAATTTATTCATCACCTACACCAACTCCAACATCCTTCTATAGCTTATTCCAGCAAAGTTGTAGTTTTCTCTCTACCATTCCCGTGGAATCATTTCCGGAATTTTGAGCACTCAATAGGCTCTCAACTGTCAGGTGAGTGGTCCCTGTATGTCTTTTTTATGTAGATGGTGAGCCCTATACAGGGATCACAACGTACATTTATTTTCCTATCAGTACGTCTTTGTAGAATGGGAGGAAATCCATGCAAACCCAGGGAAAACATACAAACTCCTTGCAGATGTTGTTCCTGGCGGGATTCAAACCCAAGACTCCAGCGCTGCAAGGCTACAGTGCTAACCACTGAGCCACTATGTTGCCTCATCCCTGAATGTCTAACCAGCATTGCTTACTCAAGAGAAAACATTCCAACTGCTCTAGAGTTGGCAGAACAGAGCGTATGAAAGGATGCAAAGGACTTGAGTTGGTTGAGGTGGTGAAAAGACCCCTTTAAAAGGAGTAGACCTCTTAATAAGCCTGCACCATTTTCTGAATGAATGAATGAATGAATGAATAGATAGACAAATAGATAGATGAATAGATAGATATGAGATAGATAGATAGATAGATAGATAGATAGATAGATAGATAGATAGATAGATAATAAAAAATAAAACCCCTAGATGGATACACCCAAAATCCCAGAAGCCTACTGGAGTGTCTTGTATCTAGAATAGCCCAAAACACTATTTTACTAAAGCATCAGATCCTATAGATACATTCATCAGATAATTTTGTTGCTTTGTTTATCCAAATTTGTTCTAAAGTAATAAGGCCTTTTAGAATTGATGCAAATTAGGGTACACTAGCCAAGTGGGTGGTAACATTGCATGGCATACAGTATAAAGTGACCCCGCCCTAGAGTAACTACAGTGTTACCGCCTACTTGACTAGTATACCATCATTTGCATCAACACTAACAGGGCTTATATATTTGGATTAGCTGAATGGACTTGAATAGCAAAACACCAAAATTCTCAGGAGCTATCAGATGATGTGCACTTCTTAGACCAAGTAACAGATAACTAGGAAAAGTCAGTCCAGAATTTTTATATTATGGAGATCCTATAGAAATAATAATTTCCTGTATGCTAAGTCTTTATAGCGTCCATATGTTGATTATATAGTAACAGTGACAGATGAAAGCTACACAATCCACTTCCAAAAACTGTATTCTAATAAATATAATGATTTCTAATATATATTTTTTTCATTTCCATCCTTTATCGTAGTATTTTCCTGAACAATGTCCAACTCCGAACTTTATTTACAGTGGAAGCAAACCTATGGGGGTCGCTGTATCCAAAGCGTGAGTCAGTGATTCAGATCCCTATGTCAAAGTAGCCCTTTCCTATTCCTCAACCTGCAAACACAGGTATGATATTTGACAACATTTTAGGGTTAGTTTTCTCCAATTAGCAAGCCCTAGTCCATTTTGATGAGATGGTAATCAGGGCTCTTTGCAGAGGCGTATTATACGGACGTCCTATCCGCGCAGCGCCCAGAAAGTAATTATATCACTTTTAGATGGCAATCACTTTTATTGTGAAAAAATATAATCTAAGCATTGGCTGCGTGTCCTGGTTCACTGAGCCTTTGATGTTGCTATTCTGCAGTACAGCTATGTTGTATCCACAGCTAGGTTTGGAGGGCTTAGTATAGAGGGCTTTATTCATTCGGCAATTACCTGCTCCCTGTTCACTTCTGTGAGGAGATGAATGTGTCATTAGGCAATGCAAAATTAGAAACATTTCATCATTTTAACGGAGAATAAAAAATGAGGCTTTACTTGTCTAGATGAATAATGTACTGCTGCTATTGAAACGTGCCCAGCTCTGTAATAGACAGTTGTCTGATAGGAACCCTGAATGGCTCTACACATTACACACATAGACAATACATAAGGGCCATTATATCATAGTAGAGTACAACTCACATGTCTATTATCATTTTCCCTCATTCACATCTTTATGGCTTCGGTTGATGAGGTTTACCTTCCATTTATATCAACAATGAAAATTTGCAATCACCTCTTAGCTATTGGTCACTACCATCCATCCAAACCAGTTGGCTTGGTTAAAAATGGTTTTTAGCAATTCTCCATTGTGGAGCTGACAGCTGCAGTCATATAGCGGAGTTACTATCGTGTCTACAGCTGATCTGGACCTTACTAGTTGTCATCTATGGGGATATGATGAGTCGCAGAATTGTGTAATAAGTTATATAATTAGCTATGGAGTAAGTTGTATAGTAAGATAGTAGTCACTGACCAGCTTTACTACAAAGTCCAATGATGTACAAGTCAAGATTGGACATGGGCTGACTTTATAGACTGATATTTTATGGAATTATTAATGTGTTTTATTAGAATTCCATATATTCAAAAATAAATCTTTTGAGACAGATTTTCACACACAAAAAAAAAAATTCCTGATTGTTTAGTATAAAGTACAGATACTCCTTATTGGTTCAACCATCTCATATCATGGACAGACCATTTGAAATGCTATTCTACATTGGTGCTCTATGAGATTTATTTTCCAGATCTTCTTCTGGATCAGCAAAGTTCTGGAGGGGAAGCCATGACCCATGGTGAGCCATGCACCCTGTACTAAAAGCACTAAATTCACTAAAGCAGATTAAATGGAAGGGAGGCCACATATATTAATACCTAGAGCCCCTGCAGATCAGCTGCCTTGAGAAAGCACATGAGCCGCGCTGCTTACTAGCCATACAAAGTATTGATCTAGGTGGGGCGGAGGTCAGGCCCTCACATGTCCTAAGGATAGTGTATACATATCCTTTCACCTGTAAACTTCAATCAATGCATGGAGGTGAAAGGCTATGTATATACTTTCTAATATTAAATTAATACATAGTCTTTCACCTGAAAACTCAATGAATTATTTTATTTATAGGATTGTGATCCCCATATAGGGATCACAATGTACATTTATTTTCCTATCAATATGTCTTTGTAGAATGGGAGGAAATCCACACAAGCACGGAGAGAACATACAAACTCCTTGCAGATGTTAATCTTGGTGGGATTTGAACCCAGGACTCCAGCGCTGCAAAGCTAACCACTGAGCTACCATGTAGCCTCATCAATGAATTAATTGAAGTGCAGGCGAAAGGATATGTATACACTTTCTCATATTGATGGTCTATCCTTAGAACATGTGAGGGCCTGACCCCCGCCCCACCCAGATCTATACTTATAGCTAGTAAGCAGCGCGAGTCATGTGCTTTCTTAAGGCAGCTGATCTGTGTGGGTTCTGGGAATCGATACATGGGGCCTCTCCTCCATTTAACCTGCTTTAGTGAATTTAGTGCTTTTAGTATAGGGGTCAATGCTCACCAGTTTTCCCTATAAATTGAAACAGTCACCTATCAGACATTGATCTATAGGTGAAAACCCATGAAGCCAAGTGTGATACATTTGCCATGATCTATTGTTATTGAGAGTTAATCTTTGACTCCCAAATCCCCCTTTTCTATACATTTACCTTAATTTTATACATTTCTATAGCTTATCAGAGCTACCTGTGTGCTTACAAATATATTCCAACCATGCAGTGCTAGACTCTATATCCCATAGTATCTATAGGTGCTATACGCGGCCTTGCTGTCTGCCTATTTTCTCCAGTCTTCCTCTTATGGGAATGAAGTCAATGTATACATTGCTTCATTCTTTATAGCAGGAGAGGTCATCCTCAGTGCCTGGTTGGTGATTCAGAAAAGAGACTGAGCAGTTTTGCTGGTAACTTTTTTTTTTTTTTTGGTAGCATGCAGACAGAAGAATTTATTGAGGCGTTTAAATGCTGGGCTTATAAAAACTACCCGAGGATTGGTCTTTGAGGTTTTATGCACTCGTAAACGTTTTCTGATTACTTCTGGGAAGTTGTCAGGCATTTAACACTGCATTTATCTTACAGTGCAATGAAAACACATCTGTCTATTGTCTGGTTACCTGCCCTAATTGTCACCCCCACCTCGCAGCCTGTTGTCTTAACCCCCTTTGTTGTTTTCATTCCACATTTAACTAGTAGGAATCTTTAAATTTTAAATCTAATAGCTGAGAACATAAGTGACTCTTACAGAAATGGCTTCCCCTCGTCTCTATCTCTGCAGTCGAGCTCATTGTTCCATAAAACATCTGCCTCGTAGTAATTGAAATATTAGCAAATATTGTGAGTGTGTGTTTTTTAATTGTTACTTTTATGTAAAGCCCCCTTTATAGCTGTGAGGAGCTGCCGAACATGGCACAGCAAGCTGTTGTTGGCTGGTTCAGGACTGATAAAAATAACATGAACTTATACTGTACAAATCCTAAATCCTGTACAATAGGAACCAAGTGTGGCTGATCAGATGCTATGCAGAATATATACGTGTGTGCATGGGCGTGCAGATGTAGCAGAGAGGAGTTTGCCAATACTCACAGATCATTAGGATAGGATCGTGGGGTTTACATAGGACTGCAAGAATTGAACGAACTCAGTCGGAGACTTCCATAGTCAATTAGTGATATACAGTATATAATATTTTTTTTCTTTATGTAGATTGTGAGCCCCTTATAGGGATCACAATGTAAATTTTCTTTTCCTTTCAATATGTCTTTGTAGAATGTGATCAAATCCACGCAAAGACAGAGAGAACATACAGATGTTGTTCCTGGCAGGATTCAAACCCAGGACTCCAGCGCTGCAAGGCCACAGTGCTAACCACTGAGACACTGTGCTGCCCCTACAGTAGATAATATTAAGCTTTAGTTGTTTATAGAATATTTAAAGGGGATCTATCACTGGGAAAAGTCATTTTGAAGTAATCACATCCTTGCATAGGCTTTAGAAATGCTATTCCACACCTACCTTTAGTATGTAGATTGTCTCAGTGGTTTCTGAATGAGCCGTTTTTATTCATATGCTGATGAGCTTCCAGCCAGCACAGGAAGTTCCCGGCAGCACTCGTCTCTCCTATTATCTCCTATGTGTGTGAGGCAAACAGGAAGCTGAGTCATCATCATCATCAGCAGCAGCAGCAGTCTGTGCTGTACTCATAGGAAACAATAGCAAAAGGGGTGCATGATGTATCGTGCACCAGTCTAATTAGCATATGAATAAAAACAGACATTCAGAAACCATTGAGGCAATCTACATACTATAGGTAGGTGTGGAATAGACTTTCTAAAGCCTATGCATTGATGTGATTAGTTAAAAATGACTTTTCCCAGTGATAGAGCCCCTTTAATCTTAGTTCACAGTATTTTTAATTTTGTTTAATTTTACCACCACCCTTAAAATTATGCTTACACCATTGTACGTATGATGTAGGATTGCTATCAGCATTTATTATTAATAATAAGATGGATAGACAGATTTTGGAAAGATGGACGGATAGATGGATAAATAGATAGAGCAGAAATAGAGGAGAAAGATACTGTATGTATGTTTCAAAAAATAAAATCTCATCTTCATATGAGTATATATATATATATATATATATATATATATATATATATATATATATATATATGAAGATGAGATTTAAATAGCTGCCATGCATTAAGATGTGAAATATATGCTAATATACCAAATGTGGCCTGCAATAAGTAATTTGTCATATATGTAAGGTCAGCTGAATGCTCTGTAAAGTGTTTGCTTTTCCTAAGCATCACGGCGTGATATTCAATACTGACACATTACTTAGATATAATGAACATTCTTGTCAGTAATTGGCCAATTGAATGTGTAGGAAAACTCAAGACAAACCTGCTAATTCTTTAGTGTATTTAACTTAATTCACAAATCAAACTCGCCATCTGTCTATAGAGATTTCATAGACATATATAGTCTGTATGGATATATATATATATATATATATATATATATATATATATATATATATACACACAGTGACATACATATACTATTGGTATGGTATGAATTAAAAATAACAGATGTATATACCCAAGGCCCCAAAAGGCCACACTGTAACATATCTATAATCGTCCTAAACCCAATGAGTCAGGTGATGGAGTTCTAGGACACTTTTGATTGGACTTGAGAGTCAGAGTTGGAAAAAGTTATTGGCTCTGGCTTCAAAATAAAATAATTTATTATTTTAAATGATATCATACAATTATTAACATTGTATAATTAATTAGATACATAGTTTGTTCCATCCTTTCTGAGATTTAGAGGACATTTGCTGCTGCTGTCTGACCATGGCCACTTATGAAGGAGTTGGAGTCAGAGTTGGAGTAGGTACTTTGGCAGCCCTGGTCAAAACACTATTGTTCCAAACAGCAAAGACCCTACAATACTCATTGCAGGGGTGATAGACAGGCCAAAACAATGTACAGGACTATTATTGATAACATCCTTATGCTTATTAGCCTATATTAGTATTATATAGCAAGCATTAAAAACAAACAAACAACAAAAAAAAGAATATTTTCCTATATATAAAAGTGCTTTCCAATACAGTTCGGGTAATTGGAGTCTGATATATTGCAGCCATGCATTTGCCCAAATACGGGGACATTGGTGTATAGATGGGGAGATATAGTAATAATTTTCTAATAGTAGTGAATCATTTTAAAGGGAGTCTATCGCCACTAAGCGTACATCTAGGCCCCTTATATACTATTGTAAAATGAGCGATTTAGCGCACCCAGGATGTGGCCATATTCACTCCAGACACACACGTGTCATATTATAGGATTGGACAGGTAAACGCAACCAATCTGATCCAGGTTTCCCACAAAAATTTGGGATACAGATTTGCAGGATCCACTGCCAAATCGTGACTAGATACTTAATTGTATGTGCACATAGTCTTATTGCTATTCATTATGCCTAGTTTTTTTTGCATTGAAATAGATTTTCCGCAAATAATAACAAAATCACAAAGCAAACTTTACACTTCTCTCTATGAAGTCCTACAAATTTGCACAGAACTGTAGAAAAAATAGCACAATTACATAAGACAAATAAACTGTAATACACAACCCTGCAAATATTTCATTGAGAATCATTTAGCTATACTATAAAATAATGTAATATACAATGGGTAGGATTTTGTGCTGAGCCATAGAGCCAGATTATCACACAATTCCAATTCCACAGCGCCATCTACTGGTACTAATATATATATTAACAAAAAAGGAATTCCAGGCATGTGAAGAAGCTTGTAGATTAATCTCACAATATTAGTTTATGGCTCAATTAGTCAGCGCCTGGATAAGCCATTTGTATCTAGTGGATTTGTGGCTGTAAGTTCTAGAAGCATAAAGCTCTTTTGTAATATTTAAAGAAACTTTTACTTTTCGTGACATTTTAGGAACTTAAACCTTTCTCTTAGGTTTTGTTCACATCTGTGTCAGAATTTCTGTAAAAGACTCTGTCGCAGAGTCCGGCGGAGAGAAAAGTCCCACTGGTTTCAGTATAAAACCATTATAGTCTATGAGGTCCGTGGGTGACCGCTGTTTTAGCAGGCGGCTCTCCATCATTTGGGTCCCATGGCAGATATGAAAGATGGAGAGCACAACACAAAAATTGGACTAGATTCACATTTACTCCAGTCTCTGAAACCGGTACAAATCGGCAAAGAGAAAAGTCCTGCATGGAGGACTGATGACTTCAGTGTAATAACAATGGCGGACACCCGGCAGAACCCAATATAGGGCTCGTTCACATCTGCGCCCCGGTCTCCGTTATGCAGGTTTCTGTTTCCTGCCCAAAACTGGACAGGAGACAGAAACCTGCAGGCATTTTCAAACCCATTCAAATGAACGCATTTGAAAAGTGTCCGGCCGTGAGCTCCGGTGAGCAGTTTGTGCTCTCCGCGGCGAAACCGTTTTTTTTTTTTTTTTAACCGTACACAAAGTCGGACATGCAGGACCTTGTGTCTGGTTTAAAAAAAAAAGGTGTTGGGACGGAGAGCACAAAACACTCACCGGCGCTCATGGCCAGACAGGGTCTGTCAGGTTTCTGTCTTTTGTCTGCAGAAGACAGAAACATGAGAACGGAGACCAGACGCTGGTGTGAACACAGCGATAGTCTACAGGGTCTATGTGGGTAACCGCTGTTTAAGCTGGCCGTGTGCACATGTAAAACTAGCCTTATACTTGTACAGCCGCAATTACGGATATTTAAAGTCACTAAAGTCCTTATTAGTAAATCTTTGGAGTGTCGGAAGGAACTCATATGATCACAGGCAGGACATATAATAAAGCACTGCACCAAGTACTTATAGGTCTGTAATATGAAATTATTGATAGGACTTGTGATGATGTACAGTCATATGACATGTTCAGGGATCTTTAAAGGTGAAAACCAAAAACATACACTATATTTTCTCTACTTTGGTCAGACTAAGCAGAAACACGTCTTTTGAAATAACCAGCAATTCGCACTTTGTACTCTGCGCCCTGTTCTAGTGATATAGGGAAAGGAATGCTAATAATCTATATCCATCAGTATATTGTGCATTGTTATATAACCACTCTGTGCAGCGACATATGCAGTATAAATGGAATCATAGTGGGGGAAAGGAAATTCCCTAAATAATCCACGTAGTCTAAGAGTGGGGTTTCCAAAGAATAATATAAAACATAACCTATAATGAATAAAATTAAAAACAGAGGGGATAGCTGACACAGCTAGTAACTAGATAGAATCCCTATCTTCCCTGATTGCCCTGGGATTGCTTATGGGTTCAGGAATATGGAAAGTTCTGTTTAAGGCTGAGCCCCCACGTTGCGGAAACACAACTTTTTCTGTTGCAGATTTTGTTGCGTTTTTTTGAGCCAAAGTCAAGAGTGGATTAAGCAGATGGTTGAAGTATAAGAATGTCTATATATTTCCCATTCATTTTGTTGCCACTCCTAGGTTTGGCTCAAGAAAACTCAGCAAAATCTGCAACAAAAGAAGCTGTATTTCTGCAACATGGGGCCTCAGCCTGAATCCGCCTCAAAATTAGCCTAAAAAAAGCCTCCTAAGGTTAAAGCCCCACATTGCAGAAACGCAGCTTTTTTTGTTGCGGTTTTTGTGCCAAAGCCAGGAGTGGATTAAACAGAAGGAAGAAGTATAAGAACTTCCTATATATTTAAAATTCCTTTTGTAGCCATTCTTGGCTTTGGGTCAAAAAACCACAACAAAGTCTACAACCAAAAAAGCTGCATTTCCGCAACGTGGAGCCTAAGCCTAAAAGAGTTCTATAGGGAGGCTTTTTTTGGAGATTGATTTTGAGGCAGATTCAGCGTCAAAATCAGCGGCAAAAAACTCTGTGTGCACTGACCCTAAACTCTTCAAGCGTCTTCTTCCGGCGCTGGCAGTCAAACTTCTAGTCCTCGGGCAGAGCCAACTGCGCATTCCCACAGGCCACAAGAAAATGGCCGCTTACTTACTGTGTAGAATCCTTTTTGACAAAACATAGCCCATTCCTTCTATAAGGGTGGCTAGCTGGTTACAGATAAGAATAATGCATAGACCCCTAAGGGAATGTACTATATGAACCCACAGCGAGTGAGAAGTATATAAACTTCCTCCAAAGGATGTAGAATAAATACACATAATGACCCTTATATATCAAATGGGGAAAACTGGCCAGTATAACATCAACATGCAAATAACTAGTGAAGATGGATACACAAGGCCCTGAATGCACAAGTGAAGTAGATGGGTACGTGTTAAGGTTCATCTGTGGCCAGGGAATAATAGTCGGCTGTCCCACTAAGACACAAAACACCTACACCCTATTATACAGTGGTCACCGTGCTCAGCATCATAGCATACATGCATGCCCGGTCATAAATAATAATGTATGCCCCTAGGGTCCTTTCAGATTAAATATCTCTCTATGCGTTTCTTTTGCCCTAATAGTAACACAAAATCATCAGGAAAAAATGAAAGATAAGATAAATGAGGAAGGGCGCGGTAAAAACAACATTTCCTGGAGCCTTGATGGTAGGATCCAGTACTTGTAACATGGCTGGCCACCCTTTCTCATTTATTGGCTTGTTGATGGTATATTGGCCAGTTTCCGCCATTTGATATATAAGGGTCAGTCTGTATATTTATCCTATATCCTTTGGAGGAAGTTTATTTACTTGTCACTTGCTGTGAGCTGATACATTACATTCCCTTAGGGGGCTAGGCATTATTCTTATCTTTAACCAGCTAGCCACCCTTATAGGAGGAATGGGCTGTATCTTATTAAGTGAATAGTACTTTCCCTATTCTTGAGCCTACAAGCAATCCCAGGGCGTTCTATCTAATTACTAGCTGTGTCTCTCCTCCAATATCGGTGGTCAGACTACTGACATCTGTTTATTGTGGCTATTATAGCTTACTTTGAGATTATCATTTGATGGAAACGCGTAGTGTAGTTGTTCAACAGTTAGTTATTATTTTACCATAGCACTCTATTGAAGCTTTTATTGTCCCATTCTTTGGGGTCCGACCTCCTCTAAGTCCTTTTGGCTTGGCCTTAGGCCAGTAGTCTCAGGTTCAAGAAGGAGTTTAGGTCTCTTGATGTCATATAATGGCATCTATTGGGATAAAGCTACATAATATGTGCATGGTTCTATCATATGAGACAGTTGAGTCAATTTGGTTAGATTAGTAGTTAAACACCTGTCCCCTGTAAAAAGTATTTGGGGGGCGGGGGAGGGAGTGTTCTGACACTGGGACACAAGACATTATCTGACAACTGCAGACTCATTTTATATTAATGCTCTGTTAAGCTTTGGTCGGTGGGTTTGGTTATTATTTGAGCCCTTCTAATATTTTTGTAATGATAAAAAAATGTTAATCGCTTCAAGGTGACGTTTTAGATATTTGATGTCTTCTATTTTTTCTGTGAATATATTGTTGATTGAGGAGACGACTTAGTGTTACAGATTCGTGATAGTCTTTTATTGTATTGAGGAAAGTTATGTCGGTACTCAATAGAAATATTGTCAGGATTATTACTTTCAAGCTGGAAACCGCACACTTTTTTCAGTTTTTCCAAACTTGATTTTTCTTATAAAAAAAACACCTAAAACCACTATTGCATTGAAAAGCAACAAAAGTAACTATTTCACCATCGCATGAAAAAGTAGGAAAAGTTGGTTAAAAAATGCACTTGTGAGTAATGTCTTTCATATTTCCCTATTGCCTTGCAGCTAACACCTGGCCTCAGCATTAAAAAAAAAAAAAAAAAAAAAAAAAAAAAAACGTAAAAGTCCTGTGCTAGTGTCTACTCAGGTAGGGGTCACACTACCGTTGGTGTCTGCACAGAAGGTGTACGTTTAAAAAAAAAAAAAAAACAAAAAAAAAAAAACGGACGCCTATCATAACGGACACAAACAGACAGTAACTGATGGCTATTAGTTAGTGTCCGTTATATGTTCGTTGCCCATAGACTTCAATGTTTAAAAAACGGACACTTACTGTCCGTTTTTTCAAACGGACAGAAAAGTCCTGCGTGTAGGATTTTTTGCCCGCTTAAAAAAACGGACATGGTTGTAAATGGACAAAAACGAACACAAGATAAAATCCCATTGAAATGAATAGAAATTACAAATGGACCAGCTAGTGTCCGGTGCTAAAATCTTGTACGGACAATAGCCACGGACACTGCTGAGCGGACACCAACAGTAGAGTGAACGCCCCCTTAGGAACAATTATCAGTCTATTTATAAATAGACAGAGGAACAGCAAGTGTGCAAATATACCAAGAATGATGTTTTAATAAAGAATATAAGCATTTACTAAAACAAACATGTCATGAGTGGTGACAGGTCAGTACAGTCGGGTCACATATCCAGCTCTGCTACATCATTTACAGGTTGGATGCTTTATTTTCCCCCAAAATGCCTGTATTTTTATATAAAAACCTTGTATGCACACATGCATTTCTATAAAACATATAAAACTGCATGCATTTTTTTAAAGCCAACTGCATTGTCTAAATAGTTGTGCATTGCATGTAGTCCCATTAGGTATGGATACCGTACTCTGTTACATTATATCTTCTATATACTGTATACTAGAAGAAACTGTGACAATATATTCTATAATACGCTCTATGCATATTTCCCATATATTTCTTAAAGTTTGAGAAGCTTCTGGATTTTTCAGTCTTTTCCTATTTTCCAGCTTTCTCAAAATATTTTCTGGTCCCTTAGAAAATGTAACCCGAGGTAATTCTTTGTGATGAGCACTTAGACTGAATTGCGCATGTAAAATAATACAGCGCTAGCGCTGCCCTGCGTAAAATGTGAATTGAGGAGGCTCCATATCAGATTATTATGTAAAAGCGATTGAATATTTACCAATCCGCTATGTTGCTGTTCGATTTCCAGGGATCTTTAGTGAAATTGCGGTTGTTTCGATCACATATTAATGCGACACATTACATATTAGGAATGCGCCATTATCCTAAAAACTTATTAAGTTGGGAATTTAATCTTTGGTTTGGCGATTGCCGGGAAGAGCGCTCAGATGTCTGATTGTCACATTTATATTTCAGAGAGTATTCCGAGCAATACACATACAGTAAAATGTCTACTCCTCACAGCCCTTTATGTGCTATATAACTTTTATAGTTATTGTAAAAAATAATTTATGGAAAAAATACTTAAATCTTTTTTTCATCCCTACTGACTTGATGTAAATGTGTACTTTCCGCGTTACTGTGATCAATTGTAGTGGCTCTTTTTCATTATTTCTGGAATAGTTTGTTATGTCGCACGGCGAGGCTGCCCAAAATTTAAAAGGCCAACCTAGTAAAGAGCTGAGCTAAGACATAGACAGAGGTTACAGATGTTATCTAAAGGATAGGTTCTTTAAGGCTGAAACTGGGTAACCAGTAGATTAGAAATAATGTAGATTTTTTTTTTTTTTTTTAAATATTCTTTTGCATTCTCACCATTTCTTCTCCCCATAGGTGCCACTACAATGAGTCTTGGGACAGCTTTAATGTGTATGCACAGAACTAATGTCTAGATTATCCAATGAAAGTAAGGGTCAGAAAAGTACCGTATATACTCGAGTATAAGCCGACACGAATATAAGCCGAGGCCCCTAATTTTACCACAAAAAACTGCGAAAACTTATTGACTCGAGTATAAGTACGGCATTTACCGTACAAGAAAAATATTTTTATAGATTTGTAGAGCCGGCGTTTTCGGACACAGGGATACCTAACATGTATGTGTTTCACAGTATTCGCAGTATTAGTTTTATATGTGTTCTAGGGAAAGGGGGTGATTTGAATTTTTAATACTTTTTTTTTTATACTTCCTTTTACTTCAGGGGGTCTGATCACTAATGCTAATGAATTACAATGCTAATGCATTGCAATACACTGTAAAAAATCGTCATTTCTTTTGCAGGCTGCATAGAGTAGCCTGCAAAAGAAAAGCACTGCAGGCCAGGGAACCTTTACAGAATCGCTGAGGGAGATCCCCTGCTGTCGGCAGAAGCGCTTAGGGTGGACCTGAAGGAGGATCTCAGCCATTGGACCTGGAGCGCCACTGGCAGAAGCGCTGAGGGGAACCTCGGCTACCAAGTTTGCATCCGAGGACGGCATGCAAAGGGGCGTGGTGTCGGCACCGGCGTCGTGGTCCCGGGCGACACCCGGACTGAGGTGCCATTTTCAAATTTTCATCTAGTGCTCCCCTTCCGTACTCTTCTGGGCAACATCTTGCACCTGAGGTCACTATTAAGGCCCAATCACTTGGCGTGTGACAAGCCATGACTCACCCAGGAGGTCAGAATAAGCCAGAAGAAGACCATGAGAGAGTGCTAGATGCCCCAAGGAGAGATGAGGGAAGACAAGTATAAATGTTTGTTGTTGGTTTACATATTCTCTGGCCCTTCACCTATTATAGGTTTGGACTGAAACAAATCTCAGGGTCGACTTTTCCAAAGCTGAAATGAAACAAATCTTCAGAAGTTTGTCCCTCTCTACTGACTACCCTATCAGATTCTCAGTTATATAGTTCTACAATCCTGTCCGATCATAGTTATCTGACCCTCTCATAGTTATCTGACCCTCAGCATATCTTGAATACTCTCATATTTGAGAACTATATTCCCAGTTCTGCTTGTGTTTGGATTCTGGATTGACCCCATCTGGGCATTTTTCGGACAATTGCCATTAGCCCTATTGCTTCTCCAGAGTCTGTTTTTCAAGTTCACCACAGGTTGGTCCAGAAAGCAAGCAACTATTTTCTAATGTGGTTGTGGTTTCCTTCATGCCCAATTTGGAATGACCATGGCGGAGTATGGCTCCCTGCAGAATTGCTTTAATAACTAAAGTAACTGGCAAAAAAAATATCCTTTATTATAATCTAAAAATAGCATCATGCAAAAGCCCAACATGATAAATGACAATCCATATAAAGCTGTAGACAATAAGCACTGCCCCTTAGGGGTATGAACAGATAGTAACACACGTGTTTCTTAATAACCTTTTTCTATCTCTAGATTGAATTATACTGTTACCCAAATGGAACTTACAAACAGATAACTTCCAGGACAGCAAATTTTAATATTAATTTTCAAGTAATCCTTGAATCCTATCCTCCTTTAGAATGTATGATGTGCTGTCTGGTGACCCAGAGCGCAAGGATAGAGCAGACCAATGGAGGGCCCATACAAGTACCTACTCCTGTATCAGAGAATAGATGGACTGTCATTGGACATTAAGGAGACCAACCATTACCATTGTCACTGTAAATGGAACCTGTACCAAAGTTTTGGGTTATCTTGAGCTACAAAATGGTCCTTCATCTTTCATAGCAATTGTACTTCCAATGATTTCCATTGTGTTTGGTTCCACTCCCCCTAGACATTGTTCAGAAAATCAATCAATGGAGTTGATTTTGAGTGGTAGCTAAGTCCTGGGACCAGCCAAATACCTCATCCCTACCCAAAGATGCAGCAAAGTGGTATGCCATAGGTGAATTGTGACATCCAGTAGATTCTTTCCCTGGATTTCCAAGGAATCAGTCTATTACAGGTATATGGTCATCAATTTTCAACCATTGTTCAGAAGTCTACAGAGTAAAGTCTATACTGCATCGCTGTACGTCTTTTCACAGAGGTTTTTCTTCTAGGGAAGAATCCAGTGCCATAAGGAGGTACGATATGGTGGCACATGTAGTGCCTAAAGCTCAGCAGTACAGAACCACATTTGTATGTTGCCTAATGCTATGCTTGCCTTATGTCCATAGAATATTGTCCCATCTCATGGTTTTGTAATCATGTACAGTAGGTCAGTGTTCCTCGACTCTCCTAAGACTAGTACCCTCTACTTCAACAAATTACGGTATATGAAACAACTTCTAAGAACATAATCATAGACCACGCTGCCTATTAAAAGCACAGCATGAACACAGTGAGAGTACTCACAGAGACATGATATATACCCCCAAAGTGCACATCTGTCGAAAGCTATCTAATATGTCTAACTGGCTTTAAAATATGCCTTGAACATAATGTAAAAAATGTTTACTTTTGGAAATTGCTTTGATCTCAATATTTTTTAAATTCTTGAAATTTCTTGGATCTTGGTATTGTGTACTGTATAAGTCTCCCGGGGGGCATCCAACCCACTGACTCTTACAGCTACCCTTTGAGGTTAGTGAAGAGTGGAACCTCCAACCATGTTATCTATACTCTCCAAAAATCTATGTAGGGCTCCCAGTGTAGATGTTGGAAAGGGCCATTCAAGGACCTTCAAAAATCCTCAAGTCCCTGGAAGCACCTGATAGATTGTAAGCCCTTGTGGGCAGGGCCCTCATTTCTACTGTGCTAGTTGGTAACTGTTAGTACTTGTTTTGTATATTATGTGTACTGTATGTAAACCCTCAAATGTACAGCACCATGGAATTAATATAATACTGAACAGCACCATGGAATTAATATAATAATGTACAGCACCATGGAATTAATCTAATAATGTACAGCACTATGGAATTAATCTATTAATGTACAGCACCTTGATACAGAGCTCCAAGCTGAGAGCAACCTTTATCTTCCTTTTCACTCTTTTTGTCTGTATCTTCAAGAATCCTCTAACCAAGCAAACTAGCACTACGAATTAGCAACTATAAATGGAATGGAAGACCCTGTGGAGTACTTTTTTTCCTTTTGTTTCTATTGTTAAAACATGGACAAGACTCAAGACCTGATTCAGCTGGAGTTTTCCTGTGTGCACATGTGCCTGTTGCCATCCCCCCAGGAGCTAAGGACAGCATGGTCACCATGCGGCAGACAAAGCATGGAGAGTAACTTGCGTGGAAGTGTGGACTTCTTCTTTCAAGGAGATGATTTTTAGCATCTATTGCTGATGTGTGAAGATGCCTACAGCCGACTGGTATTTATTTCTATTAATGTGGACACATGGGACTCTGTTACAACCTGGGAACCTACCATCACCCACCTACTCCATGAGTTTATGGAAGCTTGGCAAAAGAGCAGCACCCTTTCTACCTGGATGGCTTCAGACTTCTTTGGACAGTAGAACACAGTGGTAAGAAGAAACGAGGAGGGCTGTGATGAAGGACATTTGGGGCATTTTTTGTGGTTAATGGACAATAGTGCTGATGCAATATACCGAACTATCAGCTGCGAGCATGAGATCTCACTACCTACCAAAGGAACTGCCACATGTTATCATGATAGCTGCCTATGTCCCCAACCTCTGCAAAAACATTTCTCCCTGTTATATCTACATGCTGTGACCCCTCCTCGTGTCGTGGTGGTCGGGATGATTCCCCTATAACTGGGTCTAATATATTTAGCCCTTATTACAGGAGGAATGCAGCCTCCTCTCCACAACTGAAGAGCTGATATTGAACTGTGTATACAGCAATCAGGAAGGCAGGAACTGTAATAAACGGTTCCTGCCTTCTTTATAGGAGCTCTGGTTGTGGTTACAAACGGCTCCCCGATTTCGTGCTTAACATTGCCCAAATGTATATAGTCTATGGGCGGTCCAAAACTGTTTAAAGAGGTTGCCCACTTTAAGATCAATAGTCACAGACAAATGTTATTGTTTGTATAATAAAAAGCTGTACAATTTTCCAATATACTGTCTATATCAATTCATTACAGTTTTATAGATCTCTGCTTGCTGTCATTCATTCTACTTACTCCCAATGAATAAAAATTAGTCCATGGTCATGTGATGTACAGTCCATGGTCATGTGATGTACAGTCCATGGTCATGTGATGTACAGTCCATGGTCATGTGATGTACAGTCCATGGTCATGTGATGGACACACAGGTGCACAGCTTCATTACCAGGCAGATGTCTGATTACTATGGCTATAAGGAGCTGTGTACCTGTGTGTCCAACGCATGACCATGGACTGTACATCACATGAGCATGGACTGTATAAAAAAATCTAACACTGTTGGATTTCTTATGAAAAGAAGTCATAGTTGTAGTATCTTTGGAATTGCAGTGTGACTCCATTCACCTACTTAGTGAAAGCGTCACAGAGCAACACTGTGATTTTTGGTCATGTCTCGCCCTAGCCTAGTAGTGGCCTTCCTACTAGCATTGTGAAATATAACACAAAATTATACTATTATAGAAATGATCCTGGTTGTGCCACATCTAAAGACTATCTGGAAGTGCATGACGTCAGCCAAGTGGCTGGAAGAGGATTTGGGGACTACCCCGGAGGTTGACCAGGAGCAGTGAGTCAAGGTGAGTATAAGTGTTTCTTCCTCCCCAGGGCCCCATTTATTACACTAGGGTTTGAACAGACCCCAGGGTATAATTGTGATTCATGGGTGACGAACCTTATATAAAAATTGGATGAGATCTGGTGTCATCAGAATTGGTTCACTCATCTCTACTAAAGGCAAATGTAAATTTTTTGACATCACATGGATTTATAGGAGACATCAATTTTGGCTTTGTAACATCATGTGATTCCAATTACCGTAATAACAGTGACATTATCATTGCTTTGTGACCTCATGTAAGTATAATAGCGACATTACCATTGCTTTGTGACCTCATCCCTGGTTTGCAATGGAATATTACCTTACTCATTGGTGACAAGAGACTTGGGGCCTGGCTTTGTAATGCCCCTTCACAGAAAACAGTATATTTTTGTCATTTAGTTAAACCACTTCTGAATTATTATCCCATGGATTAATAAGTAGAGATGAGCAAACAGTAAAATATTCCATATTCATTTTGAATAGCCGCTCAATATTCGACTATTCGAACAAATATCAAACCTCATTATAGTCTATGGGGAAAAAATGCTTCGCTTCAGGGGGTCCCACCATTTGACTCAGGAGATTCACCAAGTCCACTATCACACCCCAGGAAATGATACCAACACCCTGGAATGCAACTGAGAAAGCAGGGGAAGCATGTCTGGGGGCATCTAACATGCCCAAGTCACTGTATTTTGTCGGGATCCCTGTCAGCTTGCGATATGCGGGAGCTGACTTTTTCCCATAGGAATGCATTGACCAGCGTTGATTGGCTGAATGCCATACAGAGTACGGCATTCGGCCAATCAACGCTGGTTCTGCCGGAGGCTCGTCTGTGAGGAGGCGGAGTCTAATATCGGACCAGAATGGAGACTGCTGTGGACCGATCTTAGACTCTGCTTCCACCGGCAGAACCAGCGTTGATTGGCTGAATGCTATACTCTGTATGGCATTCGGCCAATCAACGCTGGTCAATGCATTCCTATGCCGAGATGTAGCAGAGCTGGCCGTGCGCTCAGCTTGGTTACTCTGAAGATGCAGTCGAGCTCAGCACATGGCCAGCACTGCTACATCGGTAATGAAACAGAGCTGGCCGTGCGCTCAGCTCAGCTACTCCAGTGATACAGCCAAGCTGAGCGCACGACCAGCACTGCTACATCAGAGATGAAGCAGAGTTGGCCATGCGCTGAGCTCGGCTACTCTGGAGATGCAGCCGAGCTGAGCGCATGGCCAACACTGCTACATCGGAGATGAAGCAGAGCTGACCATGCGCTGAGCTCGGCTACTTCGGAGATGCATCCGAGCTGAGCGCACGGCCAGTACTGCTACAATCGGAGATGAAGCAGAACTGGTCATGCGCTGAGCTTGGGTACTCCGGAAATGCAGCCGAGCTCAGCGCACGGCCAGCACTGCTACATCAGAGATGAAGCAGAACTGGCCGTGCGCTGAGCTACTCCTGAGATGCATTCGAGCTCAGTGTGCAGCAGGGTTCAACGCACACTCAGCACTGCTACATCTGAGATGCAGCAGAGCTGAGTGTGAGTTGAACCCTGCTGCACACTCAGCTCTGCTGCATCTCTGTGTGTGCTGAACTCTGCTGCTTCTCCGTGTAGCAGAGCTGTGTCAGCACTGCTACATCTGAGATTGGACCACAATGGAAACTGCTGTGGACCGATCCTAGACTCCGTCTCCTCACAGTTGTGAGAAGGATGAGTCTCCCTCATAAGTCACAAACCAGACTGATGTCCTTTGTAAAGACACATCATTTCATAAGTCAGTAGTAATGTCACTTGTAATGAATTATGATGGCACAAAACCATGAGTAATGTCTTGTGTTAAGTAACACAATGTTACAAATGATACAGAATGTCAGAGGCAGGAGTGATGTCTTTTCTAAATGCACATCATTACACAAAGTCAATGGCAGCTTTCACAAAGGAACATGAGGAGTAATAAAGTAACAGTATGCCTCAAAGACAGGGGAGGTATGTGCTGTAAGGGTACAAGATGTCAAAAAGCTTATTAATAGAGATGAGCAAACACTGTTTGATCGAATATCAGGCCATTCGGGGTATTTGATTGGCGCTTTTTTTACACCAATAGCTGTGCAGGGGAGGTGGGACAGGAACTACGACAACGGAGGCATTGAAAAAAAAATCGGAAAAAGTAGTTGGCTGGCTAAATCAGGTGACCTCCAATTTATATGAATGGTGGATTTAACATTCGATTCATTTGAGACTGTGAACTATGTGACTGTGAGACAGGGATAGATGTACTGGCAGGGTTAGCTAGGGATTACCTTTATTTAGGTGGGAATGTTACTCACCCAGCTCTTTGGGGCTCTATTTGGTCGGGATCCCTGTCAGCTTGCGATATGCGTGAGCTGACTTTTTCCCATAGGAATGCATTGACCAGCGTTGATTGGAAGAATGCCACATAGAGTACAGCATTCAGCCAATTAACGCTGGTTCTGTCGGAGGCTCATCTGTGAGGAGGCGGAGTCTAATATCGGACCAGAATGGAGACTGCTGTGGACCGATCTTAGACTCCGCCTCCAGATTGATGTTGATAGAGGGTCGGGATTTGGGGTGCAGTAGGTGCTGGGGAAAGGGGGGGGGATTGGTTGTCTGTCTGTCTGCCCCTTTCCTGAGCTTAAAGGGGCAGACCATCCCCACTTGGAATTCAGTCTGACTACAGCCAGTCTGAATATAGAGTATCTGCAGTGCTCCTATTCCATCGGGAAGGGGTTAATAGGAGCACTGCAGATAACCGATATTCAGCCAGGCTGAATTCCACGTGGGGGGGGGGGGGACCCAGTCCTCAAGCTCAGGGAAGGAGCAGACAGACAACCAAAACACCCCCTCCCCTTCCCCTGCATCTACTGCACCCAAAATTCCAGCCATTTTGATTTTTTAAATTTTCCAGCAGTTGCTGCATTTCCCCCCTCGGCTTATACTCGAGTCAATAAGTTTTCCCAGTTTTTTGTGGTAAAATTAGGGGCCTCGGCTTAGATTCGGGTCGGTTTATACTCAAGTATATACGGTAGGTTAAATATTCATACAGAGCTGTGGTCAATGAAGACATTCACTGAAAAATGAATAAATCAGGCACTCCTAATATCTTAATGGGAGTCTGTCACCAGGACTCAACATATCAACCCAGACCTGCAAATAGTTAGGTTAGGGTCACCTACATCAATCTGTGTTTTCCTCTTGTGAATTGGTCTCTCCATTGCTGAGATGTTTTTGTTAACATGTAAATGAGTTCTTAGGAACAACAAAGCTTTTGTCATTTCTCCAAGGAGGTAAGTGACATTGCCTTAATTTCTCTAAAAAGTTCATCTGCAAATTGACGATATCTCAACAATAGGGATGAGTGGACAGATTGGTTTATAACTGTATTTGTCCCCAAAGTATAATAAGTAGAGGAGGTTAGGGAAAATAATAAAACTTATTCCTTGCCTTTCCTCTCATGTGTGTCTGTAAGACCCGGTTCACATCTGTGTTCGGGGAGTCCACTTGGGGACCCCCCAAATGGAAACCTATATGCAATAAAAAGTGGTTACCTTCAGGAAACCTGCAGACCACATAGATTATAATGGGGTCCATGTGATTTCCGCACAAAACATGCAGAGAGAAAAGTGCTTCTTGCAGGACTTTTCTCTCTGCATGTTTTGCACAAAAACCAAATGGATCCCATTATAGTCTATGGGGATCGCAGGATTCCCAGATTACTGCTTTTTAATGCATATAGGTTTCTGTTCTCAGGGTCCCCAAGTGGACTCCCCGAATGGAAACCCGAACACAGATGTGAATAGGGCCATAGTCTCTTGGTGTCCGCTTCAGGCCTCTGGCTGACATCATGCACCCTGGAATCAGGTTTAGTGTCGTCATGCTGCCCAATCACAGGCCTCAGCTGTGGTCCTGGGGTGCACAACATCATCAACATCAGAGGCTGGAAGATACATGAAGAGGATGCAGGAGAACTGCTGGACACTGCAACGATACCCAGGAGAAGTGGGGCAAGGTCAGTATAAAAGTCTGTTATTTTTCCTCACCTTCCCTGGGTGAGGAATTTACTGTGGAGTCTTAGGATACCCCAGAATATACTTCCAGATGGCTGAACCTCATAAATATTCTTGTCGAAACAAATCTTGTGTGGTTAATAATGCCAGTCTTCATAAATGTGCCAAATTATTTTTTTTTAATGTAAAAAAAGGTAAAATACAGATGCAGCAAACTTTAACTTCTCACTTACAGCACATGCTATTGAAAAAGTCAAGTTAAAGGAAACCTGTCAGAAAAATTTGATATACTTATTTGGAATTTGGGATACTTGGTGGTCGGTTGTGTATTGAGACTGAGAAGTATTGCCCCAGCTTTGAGAGAGAAAGAGATGAGTCTGATGATTGTTGAGCAACTTACAGTCTCTGGATCACTGTTTCTCGCACAGTCCTTTTCTGGGCTGCGGCTATTTCCTCTGGTTCAGAATCTCATTTTCGGGGTTTTTTAGGGCTGTTTTCTTTTGGCTGTTTTTAGGGCTTTAACCTTTTACTGCTGTATCCTCTCAACAAGATTGGGGTTTTGTGAATGGCAGCATATGGTTTCTTGCATATCAGAAATGGGCAATGGCTTAAAAATACATTATATTGTGCTAAAAAAATTATATTTTGGCAGGAGAATCTTTTTTTTGTAAATACCCAAAAGTAACCTAGACAGAGAATCATCCAGAGAAGTTTCAGAATGTAACTGGTCTACAAAGTTCCTCCATGTCAAACCATGTTATTATACAGTCTTCCCAAAATTTTTGCCATAAAGTTAGAAACTTACACTTATCAAAAATGTTTCTGTGTACTGTAACAGTGACATTACCTTTACTGGGAATAAGGGGTCTAGCCAAAACCCTGAAAAATACTATATATTCTTCATCCACCAAATTTTAGAGTAAGCACTACCCAGTTCGGGTACGTAGGGAGGGTTCTCCAATCACCACCAAACCCATCTAGTGGCGGTATATTTTACTTTACTTCAGTCAGTGCTTAGCATCATGTATGACCAGCTGGTACCCGCAACTTCGTCTGTGGTGATTGTAGCAGTGGGTATATACAGGCGCGGGTAAGGTTTTCGTACTGTGTATAAGGTATGGGATATGAAATGTAAGTTTGTATCTTGTTTTTGCTGTAATTCAGAGAATACATGAGACTTTTGTGTTGAAGTTAATTTGTATTAGAGCTGCTATACGGTGTTGTGAGAAACTTTACATAATGACTTTGGGACAGAAGTATTTGAAGTTAACCCTTTCCTGTCAATGGCATTTTTTGATTTTCGTTTTTCGTTTTTGACTCCCCTCCTTCTAAACCCCATAACTTTTTTATTTCTCCGCTCCCAGAGTCATATGAGGTCTTAATTTTTCCTAGGACAAATTTTTCTTCATGATTCCACCATTATTTATTCTATATAATGTACTGGGAAGCAGGGAAAAAATTCTGAATGGGGTGGATTTGACAAAAAAATGCATTTCTGCAACTTTCTTACGGGCTTTGGTTTTACGGCGTTCACTGTGCAACCAAAATGACATGTCCCCTGTATTCTGTGTTTCGTTACGATTCTGGGGATACCAAATTTATATGGTTTTATTTACATTTTGACCCCTTAAAAAAATCCAAAACTGTGTTAAAAAAATTTTTTTTTGAAAAGTCGCCATATTCCGACAGCCGTAACTTTTTTATACGTCCGTGTACAGGGATGTATAGGGCGTCTTTTTTTGCGGGGTCGGGTGTACTTTTTAGTTCTACCATTTTCGGGAAATGTTATTGCTTTGATCACTTTTTATTCAAATTTTTATCAGAATCAAAACAGTGAAAAAACGGCGGTTTGGCACTTTTGACCATTTTACCCGCTACGGCGTTTACCGAACAGGAAAAATATTTGTAAGGTTTGTAGAGCGGGCGATTTCGGACATGGGGATACCTAACATGTATGTGTTTCACAGTTTTTAACTACTTTTATATGTGTTCTAGGGAAAGGGGGGTGATTTGAATTTTTAATCCTATTTGTTTTTATATTTTTTTTACTTTTTTTTAAACTTTTTTTTTTGCATTTATTAGACCGCCTAGGGGTATTGACATGGGTGGGCGGTGTCGCTGATTGTCAGAGCGGTGGGGGTCGGCAAACATGGCTGCTCCGGAGCGTTAAAGAGAGCCTCCTGGAGTATCGTTAAGGTGAGGGGCAAAGTGGTAAAGTATATGTATATGAGATTGTGGTGGGTTAGGGGCTAGGCTGCAGAGGGCAATATGAATTTTGTGGCTTGCTATGGTCCAAAGTGTGTGAGATTGCAGAGATGGTGGTGTGAGTTTGGGTTTTGTGGGGGTCCTGGCACAAACGTATGTGCGCTATTGTGACGAAAAGTAGCCTATTGCGCAATCGGGTGTATTAACTATGTTTGTGGAAACTTTCAGCCAAATCGGTCGAGCGGGTTTTGCATGATTGACTAACAAACATCCAAAACACACAAACCCACAAACATCCAAACTCACAAACTTTCACATTTATAATATTAATAGGATAATCTTGGAAACCTATTTCATAAGGCGTCTGACACAAAGTTCTCGTGGTGATGTCACTTCCAGAAACAGTATGCCACTCAATAGTGAATGCTACGACAGAGCATACCGTGTTTCCCCGAAAACAAGACAGTGTCTTATATTAAATTATCGTCCTAAATATAGGACATGTCTTATTTTTTTTTTTTTTTGGGGGGGGTCTTATGGAGCGGGGGACAACCTGCTCCATAAGACATGCAGGAGGTTAGGCGAGGGGAGGTAGGCTACTTACCTTCCCCATCTTCATAGCAGCGCTGGTGCTGCTGTTTATCGCAGCAGCCGGATGCAGCTGCAATGGTTTTTGGGGGATGCCTTATTTTTGGGGGGTGCCTTATATTAGGCAATTAAACAGAAACCTCCACATGCCTTATTTTCGGGGGATGACCTATTTTCGGGGAAACTCGGTAGACTATGTGTCAAATAGTGTGGCACTCAGTGGCCCCACTTTTTGAGTTCTCCTTTACTCCTAGATGCTATCACTTCACAACAATAGCGCTCACACTTGACCAGGGTTATCCACCTTATATGCCTGGCTGAGTGGCCATATTTTGAGGACTGGGAATTAGCGATCAGAGGAACCCTGAAAATCTGAATTGGAATTGGTATGACTAAGATGAGAATCTTCTATTGTTGTCTTTATGCCATTGTGACCCCTATTTAATTTACTGAGTGGACCACCCCTGTTCTTATACAGTACGCCGTAAGATTACGTAAAAATTCCAAAAACATCTAACCTTAAACAAAAAGTGCTAAATATTAAGATCAAACAGTATGGGAAACTTTTCTATTACTTTGAAAGAATCACACTCATTTTGTAACAGTTTTCTAAATTGGATATTAACTTCATTTTGGTTCTGCTCTTTACCGCCTTATTTCATTGATGCCATATTCACTTATGGTTAAGGCTAGCAGGCAATAATTACCAGACATAGTGCTAAGCAAGCGATCTCTGTGTCATAGAGTTTGACCTTGTAAGGATAATGAGACAAGGAGAATTCAGAACAGATGAAAGCCAAGTACACCTACTTTATCTAGTGACAGCCAGGGAACACCTTCATGCTCAATCAATTCTCCCTAATGAGACAAGATGGGGTAAGATGGTAAAATAGCAGGAACTGGCAACATTTTTTTCTGCTTAATGATCTATAACTTGCGAGGTACAGTAAAATTGTCACTTAAGTTTAAAGCAATAATATGAGTATACAAGAAAAGAGACATATTAAAATATGATATCTTATATGCTACTTTATTGAAATGCTAATGAGAAGATGAAGGCCTATGGCATTGGAATTAAGAGAAATCCACAATCTATATGACCTTTTATTGAACATATTTTAATTAATGGACACAGAGAAGAGCTTTAGGATAAAGGAAGGACTGCAGATAAATGGATTTTATAGATTTGATTATCATCCAGAAATGGGAGGCCTACGTTGGGTTGGTTAGCTGCCCAAATAATACTTAATTATGACAGACCTACTGACCCCTATATTTCACTTTTATGAATGTGTACATGTCTTTGTGATCGGAGAGTATTGAAATGTACAGGTATGTTCACTCTACTTCAATTTATCATTAAACTAAATCAAGGCAACATTATTATATGCTAAGGAAACCCTGTAAAGCCACATTACCATTGGGTAGCCAAACACAGGCAGATATAGCATATCAAATAATGAATAATGTACACAAAAATATAAACTGTACAAAAATATACTTTATTAGCTACTCGAGCAGAAAAAGAGTTTGTTTAAAATCAATTAAAAACATAGAAAACCATACGTAAGTGGGAGCCACAGTGAGAAGAGCACACAAAGTACAAAGAGTAGAGATGAGCGAATATCGTTCGATGGAGTAGATATTCGAACGAATATTAAGGTATTCGACATATTCGATTCCAATCCAATAAACGCAGTAAAAATTCATATGCCCTCCCACCTTCCCTGGCACTTTTTTGCACCAATAACTGTGCAGGGGAGGTGGCACAGGAAGCAGGAAAACGTAGGCATTGAAACAAATAAGGAAAAAGTAATTGGCTGGCTAAATCAGGTGACTTCGGATTTATAAGGATAGTGTCAGCCATATTCGTCTCAGAAGCATCTTGGTGAGAAAGGGAGAGATTGTTCTGAGGGTGAGAAAGAGATTGTAGCTTCTGCTAGGCAGGAAAATATTCATAAACAACCGCTCTTTTCAGAGCTACACTGCAGGAACAGTGTACACATACACTGAACCTGCCAATGATGTGTCAGGGTAGCATCAAGGAACGGGGTCGAGGACGTGGATGTGGAAATCCAGCTGGGGATCCAGTCCACAGTCCAGGTACTGGAGAGGGGCTGCGAGTAGTGCCCCTAGTCAGTAGCACAAGGGGGCGAGGACATCCAGCTGGGGATCCAGGCCACAGTAGCTCGACTCCAATTATATACTGGAGAGGAACAGCCAGCAGTGCCACAACATCAAGCGGGGCGCAGGGTGGAGTGCTGACTAGGCCCGAGCACCAGGAACCTATACTAGGGTGGATAGCAGATATTGTGGACCCGCAACCAGCCTGTCCCATCCACAGTACTGACGAGACACAATTCCATGTGTCTGTGCCAGCACACAAGTTCCTCGTCCTCCTCCAACACCACTACCCTCTCTGTAAATAAATAGTTTAGGGTGACAGCCTTTTATCTTGATCAGTTGCCATGGTTACGACCACTAATGCAGAAGCTTTCTATGGTCTGGGACTTGTCAGGATCCCAGCTATGTTTTTCTTATTGTAGCTGGGTTATCAGGCAGGGACACTACATGTATCAGAAGATATCCCGGCCACAATACGGAAATCATGACTGATTTTCTGACCTTAGAGAGTTCCTGCATTCATGGGCATATCCAATGACAACCGATCAAGACCACAAACTGTGACCACAAGATATTAAGAGAAAATCTTTAAAACTCTGCAAAATGTTTAATTACTTATATTTGCAAAAATGGTTAACTTTTCATTATCTACAAATTAAAAAATAATTATGTACCTGGGAAGGCTCTACTCACCCCAAGGGCCAAAAACTAAAACTCTGCTGTTTAAAGGCTCAATTCACACAAAGGGCCAAAAACTCTACTGGTGCAAGGCTGAAATAAATTAAAGAGCCTAAAACTCTGCTGGTAAAAGGCTCAAGTCACCTCAAGGGCCTCAATCTCTGCTGGTAGCTCAGCTTAAGGGCCTCTAACTTAATTTGGAAGGGCTCATGTGAAGGGACAGAAAAATAAGTTTTTGAAGGTCTCACCACATCACACACATAAACAATGACAGTTAAGGGTGGGGGCTTTTGGATTTCCCATTGCCTATGCCTTCTGTGGTTGTAATGAGCGACGTGATTTAAAGGGGTGCACAGTAATATTTCTTTAGCTTTAAATTTGTGTTTCTGTCCATACTATTGTGGAGGAAAGAAGGTTTCCAAGTATTTTTCAACTTTCATAGAGGTTTTATTGAGTATTGAGTGTCTGTTTGTTGTGATAGTGGGGTAATACTGGGACTTGGGCATGTTAGATGCCCCCAGGCATGCTTCCCCTGCTGTGCCAGTTGCATTACAGAGGTATTGGCATCATTTCTTGGGGTGTCATTGTGGACTTGGTGACTCTCCATAGTGAGAATTGTGGTTTCCCCTGAAACTAAGCATTTTTTCCCCACAGACTATAATGGCATTCGATATTCGGTCGAATAGTCGACTATTGAGGGGCTACTCGAAACGAATATCTAATATTTCACTACTCGCTCATCTCTAACAAAGAGTAATCCTGATTCACACATATACCATAGAGGGGTCAGAGGAGCTGAGGTGTGTACTGTTATAATTCACCAAATATGTATAAGTATGCACAATAATTTAAAGATTGTGGATAAAAATGTAAGTTGCAATAATGCAAGTGCAAAATATATAAATACATAGGTCAGAATACATTATCCACAAAGTGGAGCATTTTACTTAAGATGTATCTAGCTTCATGAATGAATGAATATAGTGTATAAATATAGTGCAAGATTAGCATGTGCAAATAGCAAATGAAACACTAGCCACAATTAAATATGCCTGCATACATAAAGGTATACTCAAACTCCCCAGATACAAGTATATAGAGTATTGTGCTCACCACTGTGACTCCCACTCAGAGCCCCGACATACGTTTCGCACCCTTCATCAGGGGGCAATTGTTTGTGAAACAATATCACAAAACAATAGGATCCTATCATCTTGCAAAAAACATATCTGGATATGTCCAGGTAAGGGGAAGGTTAAGGAAAAAATCACATCTGCATCTTTGATTTATGGGAAAATACTGTTAGGCTGAGACCTCACATTACATGTCACGGAGCATGCAGTCCTGCTATAATATTTGAGATCTAATGAAGAGGTCGTGTTTGTATCTAAACACAAAAAAAACCTTGAAACACGTAATCAATAAACAGTGTTACTTTCAATCACTTGAGTGTTGAAGACATTGTGAGCGCCAATGGGGGTCTTTTTTCTTGGGCTTCAATCCATTGGATCCCGCTGTACTTCCAGTATCTTCCAACAGCTCTTTCAACCAGGAGAGCTGTTTAATCCCAAGGTGGCGAACCATTGTCTGGATACCAATCATCTCCTATTTTACCTAATTTGAGAGGACAATAGTCCTAGGAAACGTATGGGACTTTTTTGAGGACAAGTTTCCAAACGTGACCCAATTTAATATTTCCAAAAGGAAGCGCAAGATATCCTTCTTTTTGGTTCCTCTCCATCCAGCATAAAGCCCAAGGGACTGACATCGCTGAAGATGACATTAGACCCAAGATGTCATAATACCCTTACTAGTTTGCTAGAGACCAATGGCTGGAAACAGGGAGTATAACAATCGCAATACACAGATAGACTTACAGTCCATTCAATGGAAGGCAGGGAAGCTTGGCCGGAAGCAGCGGTCCTATTATCAGCAGGAGGGCTTGCTGGAGGCAGTGGTTCCACAGCTCCTATGGACCAGGTGGATAGCAAAGTCTTTTAGTAGAAGGAGGACTTGCTGGGGCCAGTAGTTCCACGGCTCCTATGGACCAGGTGGGTGGCAAGTCTTTGGTAGAAGGAGGACTTGCTGGGGGTAGTAGTTACAGGTAGCAACCAACTTGGCAGGTGAACAACCAACTTGGAACAGTCAGTTAGAGCTTGAGGACCTTGGCAGAAGACAGACTTCTGAAACCAATACTCAGGCAACAGGGTAATCACAACACACATGCTAAATAATCAAGAATCAGGAAACCAGGGTAAGTCACAGGCAGGAAACACAAATAACTCCACCTTGACTGCTGGCAAAGAAGAGTTCATCAAAACAAGATCCTGACATTACTCCCACCTCAGGAACGGCCTCCGGACGATCCCAGACCAGGCGTCTCAGGATATTTATCATAAAATTGTTTAATCAATTGAGAGGCATTGATGTTATCCAGAGGTTCCCAGGAATTCTCTTCTGGAGGATAGCCTTGCCATTTGATAAGATATTGTAACTTGCCCCTGAGGATCCTGGAATCCAGAATCTTCTCCACAACAAAATGTTCTTGATCATCTACCAAGACAGGACCAGGAGATGGCCGTCCCGGAAAAGGATTGGAAATTGTAGGTTTCAGCAAAGAGACATGGAAAACAGGATGAATCTTCATGGTCTTTGGGAGATTCAATCGACAGGTTACTGAGTTTACCAGACCACTAATCTTAGAGACCAATGTACTTTTGTCCAAATTTCCGTGAGGACACCCTTAATTTCAGGTTCTTAGTAGATAACCAAACTGCGTCTCCTACCTTGAATGCTGGTGCTGGTTTACGAAACCTGTCAGCTGTATTCTTAAATCTCTCGAGCCGTGCATAATGTCTGTTTTAACAAATTCAGATCTTGTTGTAAAGAGGCAATTTTTTCTGTAACTGCTGGCACAGAGGCATCCACCGGAAATCTGGGAAAGATCTTTGGATGATAGCCTTGTTAGCATAGAATGGTATTACTTTTGTAGAAGTACTTTACGAATTGTTGTAGGAGAATTCTGCCATAGGAAGCAAATCAACCCAATCATCCTGTAGATGGCAGACATAGCATCGTAGATATTGTTCCAGAGTCTGGTTAGTACGTTCTGTCTGTCCATTTGATTGCGGATGGAAAGCAGAGGACAGATATCTATGTCCAATGCCGCAGAGAACCCTCGCCAGAATCTTGCAGTAAACTGAACCCCTCAGTCAGAAACAACCTCATCTGGAACTCCATGTAGGCAAAAGATATTTTGAATAATTAAGTCAACAGTGTCTTTAGCTGAAGGTAGACCTGCACAGGGTATGAAGTGAGCAGCTTTCATCAGACGATCAACCACCACTAAAATTGTATTTTTTCCCTTGGAGGTTGGTAGTTCTACAATGAAGTCCATGGAGATTGACCCCCAGGGGCGAGTTGGGATAGGAAGAGGCTGCAGTAGTCCTGTTGGTGCAGAACGTGGTGTCTTACATCTGGCACAGTTGTCACATGAGCGATCATAATTCCTGACATCTTCTCAAAAACTTGGCCACCAGAAAAAAACGAGAAAGAAAATCTTGGGTCTTTTGTATCCCCCTGTGACCTGCCATCTTGGAATCGTGCATCAGCTTCAAAATTTCAGGAACATAAAGGCTTTGCCCTTGAACCCACACTCCGTTCCTTAGAGTTAATCGTACATCCCTTGTCGGTTGTGAAAGAAATGTATCTGAATCATAAGCCTCCTTAATGTCACTCAACAAATCTTGATTGTGAATTACTCCTACAAAATTGGAATTTGACAGTATTGGGTAAAGAACCCGGAGTAGGGTCAGCAGCATACATTCTGGATAAGGCATCAGCTTTACCATTACGAGAACCTGGCCTAAAAGAAATCACAAAATTAAATTGATTGAGGAATAAACTCCAGCGAGCCTGTCGGGGAGACAAACATTTTGCAGATCTGATAAACTCCAAGTTACGGTGATCAGTGAGGACAACAATTTGTTGTGATGCTCCCTGGAGATGATGCCTCCATTCCTTAAAGGCAGCGATGATGGCTAATAATTCTTTATTCCCTACATCATAATTTCTTTCTGCAGGTGAAAAACGTTGAGAAAAGAAAGCACATGGATGTAATAAATTCTTCTCTCCTGTTCTCTGAGAGAGAATAGCTCCAATAGCACTGTCTGACGCGTCTACCTCGTCAATGAAGGCCCGTTCAGGATCAGGATGAATTAATACTGGGGCTGTGGTAAATTTTTCCTTTAAACGGTCAAAGGCTTCCTGTGCCTGAGTGGTCCAAATAAAAGCTGTTGACTTTTTTGTTAGTTGGGTAATAGGGGAGACGATCCCTGAAAAGTTCTTAATGAAGCGTTGATAGAAATTTGCAAAACCAATGAAACGTTGAACTTGTTTAACGTTCTTGGGAACAGGCCAATCAAGGATTGCCTATATCTTACTTGAATCCATGCTCAATCCTTGAGGAGTGATTATGTACCCCAAAAACTGCACTTCAGTTCTATGGAACTCACATTTCTCGTTTGATGTAGAGATGATTTTCTTTCAGGCGTCCTAAAACTGTCTTTACATGCTCTTGATGTTCCTCGAGAGAATTTGAAAAAAATCAAAATGTCATCCAGATATATGACCACGAAGAGATCTAGCAGGTCCCTGAAAATGACATTCACAAGGTGTTGGAAGATGGCTGGAATGGCATAACAAGATATTCAAAGTGCCCATACCGAGATCTGAAAGCGGTCTTCCATTCATCCCCGGACCTGATACGGACTAGATTATACGCACCACGAAGGTCTGATTTTGTAAATATCTTGGCCTGTCGTACTCTCTCCAATAATTCTGGGATTAATGGCAAAGGATAGCGATTCCTAACTGTAAATTTATTTAATTCCCGATAGTCTATGCAAGGTCAGAGAGAGCCATCTTTATTCTTGACAAAGAATAAGGGAGCTCCAGCTGGAGATGAAGAGGGACGAATAAAGCCTTTAGCCAAATTCTCATCAATGTATAACTTGAGAGCTTCCAGTTCTGGCCCTGCTAGTGGATAAATGCTCCCAAAAGGTATAGATGCACCGGGTCAGAGATCTATCGGACAATCATATGGACGATGTGGAGGATGAAAGAAAGATCCGCTTTCTTCTTGTCGCAAACATCGGAGAATATCTCATAACAAGGTGGTAAACTCAGCATTTGAGCTGGATCTTGAATCTTCATGCTGGTAAGTGGTACATTTGGGGCTGGAGCTGGATTCCGTATATGCATGCTAGCAGGGCGATCCTTTCCCGGAAAACGTATCTCACTAGTTTCCCAGTTGATATCAGGGTTCTGGGTCTGCAACCATGGAAAACCCAAATTGATAGGAAAGTGTGGCGAGGAAATCAGTATGAAGGTAAGTGTCTCTTGGTGATCAGGTTTCAGAAGGATTCTCAAGGGTACTGTCTCATGATCTACTGGCCCTGAGACTAGTGGAGATCCATCCACTGTCTCCAGTACCACAGGTGAAGCCCTCTTCCGGAACTTGATCCCATGCTCTTTGGCAAACAATAAATCTATAAAGTTTCCACTAGCTCCTGAGTCAATCATGGCCGTACTAGTAACCCACTGAGAGTTGATCAATATCTGAATAGGAATTAGGCAGTGTGATCCTCTTTCCTTTTCTTTAGGGTGCAGAGTCACAGGAGCTATGACAGCATTCAGAAGTAAAGCTGACTCTGAAACAACTGACTCAGAATCAGAAAAGTCACATTCAGCAATTGCTGCAGCCGTTCTAAGTGGACGTTTAGGACAATTCATAAGGAAGTGACCTGAACCACCACAGTACAGGCATAAGCCCTCCTGAAGCCTATGTTCTTTATGGTCCTGACTTTGACATCTCTGTAGAGAGTCTATTTGCTCGGGATAACTCATGCTTAATACTGAATAGGCCCTTACAAAAAAGAGGAAGCTGTGCTTCACTGTTCCAGGTTGTATCAACAGCCCATCTTCGGAATTCCATAGAATAGTCAGTAACGGAGTGCCTGCCCTGATGTAAAGTTAGTATGGCAGCTTCAGCTGTAGCACGTTGATTAGGGTCATCAAACATTAGATACATAGTAAGGAAATCGTCCAATTTGTCCAAGATGAGATCTTCAGTCTCAATGAAGGGGTTGGCCCAAGCTATGGCTTTATGAGTCAGGAGCATGATAATACCCCGCACCTTGGAACGATCGGTTGGCAACTGGCTAGCATGGGCATCAAAATATAAACAGCATTGGTTTATGAAGCCACGGTACTTGTCACATTCACCGCCGAATCAAAAAGGTGGTAACTTAGGAATGGAAGTGAGAGCTGGAGCTAGTGCCAGCGCCTCCAATTGTGCAGTGCGGTTACGTAGTTCCTGAATGGCTTGCCCAAACACCTGGGTATTATGGTTAGATTGTCCCTCCATTACATCAATCTTTGCTTTTAAAGCCTGCATCTCAACATGCATAGAGGTAGTCAGATTGTATAGTTTCTTGAAACGTACCTCCAAACTCTGAACCAGCGGTCTCCGTCATCACGGCCTGAGTATTCTGTCACAATACCCTTACTAGTTTGCTAGAGAACAATGGCTGGAAACAGGGAGTATAACAATCGCAATACACAGATAGACTTACAGTCCATTCAATGGAAGGCAGGGAGGCTTGGCCAGAAGCAGCGGCCCTATTATCAGCAGGAGGGCTTGCTGGAGGCAGTGGTTCCACAGCTCCTATGGACCAGGTGGATAGCAAAATCTTTTAGTAGAAGGCGGACTTGCTGGAGCCAGTAGTTCCATGGCTCCTATGGACCAGGTGGATGGCAAGTCTTTGGTAGCAGGAGGACTTGCTGGGGGTTGTAGTTACAGGTAGCCACCAACTTGGCAGGTGAATAACCAACTTGGAACAGTCAGTTAGAGCTTGAGGACCTTGGCAGAAGACAGACTTCTGAAACCAATACTCAGGCAAAAGGGTAATCACAACACACATGCTAAATAATCAAGAATCAGGAAACCAGGGTAAGTCACAGGCAGGAAACACAAAAAACTCCATCTTGACTGCCTGCAAAGAAGAGTTCAACAAAACAAGATCCTGACACAAGACTCTCATAATTGTCCTGATGGACACTAGGCGTGTTCTGAGGAGATACTGGACCACTGTGATTAATCTTTCTTTCCTTGCTGATGTTGAGGAAATTTCCATGCGGTCTGAATCCAGGAGAAACCCCAGAAACTTTCTCAGAGTAGAAGGAATTATCTCTGACTTTATTTATGACCAATTTAATAGCCTCCCAGGTGTTGAAGGAAGGAAACAGCTATCTGGAGATGCTGGAGCAGAACAGATTTCGACTGAGCCTTTATTAGCCAGTCATCCAAGTATGACACTATGAATAGACCCTGAAGTCAGAGAGTGGCCACAATTGGAGCCACCACCTTGGTGAAGATGTGGTGGACTGAAGAAATGCTGAAAGGCAGAGCTGCAAACTGACCGGAAACTGACACAGCAATTCTGAGTTACCTTCTGTGCGGAGGATAGATTAGAATGTGAAGGCAGGCATCCTTTAGGTCTAGAGTGATGAATACCTCGCCTTGCTGTAGAAAGGATGTGACATATTTGATGGTCTCCATTCGAAAATACTTTGTTTTTATGAAGCGATTCAGATATCTTAAGTCTATAATCATCCAGTCGCCCAATGGTTTTGGCACCAGAAAAACTGTAGTAGACCGTGAATCCTTCCTCTAAGGGGGAAACCTCTTCCAGGGCCCCTTTGAGAATGTAATAGTGAATGGAGCATTCCAGTATATCCTGATTTGCCGCAGAAAGAGAGCGGGTCATGATGAAACGACCTTGAGGTTAATGGAGAAACCTCTTAACTAGAGATGAGCGAACAGTGAAATATTCAATATTCATTATTCGTTTTGAATAGCTCTGTAATATTCGACTATTCGAACGAATATCGAACCCCATTATAGTCTATGGGACAAAAATGCTCGTTTCAGGGGAAACCACTATTCGACTCAGGAGGGTCACCAAGTCCACTATGACACCTCAGCAAATGATGACAACACCTCTGGAATGCAACTGGGACAGCAGGGGAAGCATGTCTGTGGGCATCTAACATGTCCAAGTCACAGTTTTACCCGACCATCACAGCCTATCAACTAGACACTTTCCACACTCAAAAAACCTCTATGAAAGTGGGAAAATACCTGGAAACCTTCTTTCCTCCCCAATTGTATGGACAGGACAGAAACCCAAATTTTAAGCTAAAGAAACATTAGCATGCACCTCTTTAAATCACGATGCCCATGACAACCACAGATGGCATAGGCAATGGGAAATCCAACAGCCCCTACCCTTAACTGTCATTGTTTATGTGTGTGTGACGTGGTAAGACCTGCAAAAATTCACTTTTCTGGCCCTTAACATGAGCCCTTCCAAATTAAGTTAGAATCCCTTAAGCTGAGCTACCAGCAGAGATTGAGGCCCTTGAGGTGACTTCAGCCTTTTACAAGTAGAGTTTTAGACCCTTTAAGTTAGTTCAGCCTTGTACCAGCAGTGTTTTTAGCCCTTGGGGTGAGTAGAGCCTTTAAACAGCAGTGTTTTACTTTTTGGCCCTTGTGGTGAGTAGAACCTTGCACCAGCAGTGTTTTAATTTTTGGCCCTTGGGGTGAGTAGAGCCTTGCACCAGCCGTGTTTTAATTTTTGGCCCTTGGGGTGAGTAGAGCCTTGCACCAGCAGTGTTTTACTTTTTGGCCCTTGGGATGAGCAGAGCCTTGCACCAGCAGTGTTTTACTTTTTGGCCCTTGGAGCGAGTTGAGCCTTGCAACAGCAGTGTTTTAATTTTTGGCCCTTGGGGTGAGTAGAGCCTTGCACCAGCAGTGTTTTACTTTTGGCCCTTGGGGTGAGTAGAGCCTTGCACCAGCAGTGTTTTACTTTTTGGCCCTTGGGGTGAGTAGAGCCTTGCACCAGCAGTGTTTTACTTTTTGGTCCTTGGAGTGAGTTGAGCCTTGTACCAGCAGTGTTTTACTTTTTGGTCCTTGGAGTGAGTTGAGCCTTGCACCAGCAGTGCTTTACTTTTTGGCCCTTGGGGTGAGTTGAGCCTTGCACCAGCAGAATGGTAGGCCCTTTATGGTGAATTGAGCCTTATCCACGTCCTCGCCCCCTTCTGCTACTGACGAGGGGCACTGCTGGCAGCCCCTCTCCAGTACCTGGACTGTGGACTGGATACCCAGCTGGATAGCCACGTCCTCGTCCCCTTCTACTACTGACGAGGGGCACTGCTGGCAGGACCGCTCCAGTACCTGGAATGTGGACTGGATACTTAGCTGGATATCCACGTCCTCGCCCACGTCCCCTGCTGCTACCCTGCTGCATGAGTGGTAGATTCATTGTATGTGTACAGTGTTCCTGCAGTGTAGCTTTGAAAAGAGCTGTTTTATAAGAATTTTTTCCTGGTATCACCCTGAGACCAAGCTCTCCCTATCTCTCCAAAACTAAAATGAGACGAACATGGCCGACACTATTCTTATGAATCAGAGGTCACCTGATTTCGGCAGCCAATGGCTTTTTCAGATTTTTTTTTCAATGCCTACGTTGTCGTAGTTCCTGTCCCACTTCCCCTGCACAGTTATTGGTGCAAAAAAAGTGCCAGGGAAGGTGGGAGGGGATACAAATTTTTACTGCGTTTGCCACATGGTATTTGATTGGAATCGAGTACCTCGAAGAGCCTGATATTCGATCGAATACCAATTCGATCGAACGCCGTTCACTCATCTCTACTCATAACCTCTCTCTACAAACTGCAAGAGCCAGGGATCTTGATTCTTCTCCTGCCAAAAGGTGATAAGTTGGAAGAGTTGTCACCCAACAGGAGTCTTGGCCACAGGAAGAACCCAGTCATCAAAAGCTAGGTTTCTTCTTGTCTTCATCTATGGGGAACCTTCGTCGAGAACCCCTAGACTGATATTTAGGATGCCTCCTGAACTGAGGTCTAGATTGAGGCTGATAACCTCGACCCTGGCCAGAAGGTCTTCTACAGGGACAACCGTATGACGGGACAACTTGGCTACAGCCATGTCTACCTTAGGCGAAGCACCCCAAAGGTCCAGCTGAGATTCTGCAATTGGAAACAAGGACTTAAACTTTCTTTTAGAGATAGGAATTCTTTCAGGATGTTTCCATTCCAAAAGCATGAGCTTATCCAGAGTCTCGCCCACTTGGAAGGCCCTAGGCCCCCTACTGCTGGAAATCGAGGCTTCCCCGTCATCATCACAGCCCCATGACCGGATGGACTTCAGCAGCCTATTTATTTTTTCAAGAGGAGAGGTCTGCTGGAATTCTCCAAGGTATTTTCAGAGAGAGTATCTTGTCAATCATCTGGAAATCTTCTTCAGAAACCAGAGAGAAAATCTGCTTTTCAGAGCACACGTTTTTTGAAATCTGGGAAATGGAGTCCCGAATTTCTTTCACGAAGTCCTCCATAAACTCCTTGACCCATATGACCACCTCCCGTATTGATGGTTCCTCTGCAGGAGGTCCACGGCACTGACAGCAGTAAGTAAACTCGTACCCATTCACTAGTGGTGTATTACAGTCCGCACAGGACAGATGTTTACGTTTGGAGGACCTCTTCCTCCTAAAGTCACCATCGGCCCTGGAAGTGGAAGAAGACATCTATATATGTATATATATATATATATATATATATATATATATATATATATATATATACAGTCCTATGAAAAAGTTTGGGCACCCCTATTAATCTTAATCATTTTTTGTTCTAAATATTTTGGTGTTTCAGTTTGATATATCTAATAACTGATGGACACAGTAATATTTCAGGATTGAAATGAGGTTTATTGTACTAACAGAAAATGTGCAATATGCATTAAACCAAAATTTGACCGGTGCAAAAGTATGGGCACCCTTATCATTTTATTGATTTGAATTCCTCTAACTACTTTTTACTGACTTACTGAAGCACAAAATTGGTTTTGTAACCTCAGTGAGCTTTGAACTTCATAGCCAGATGTATCCAATCATAAGAAAAGGTATTTAAGGTGGCCAATTGCAAGTTGATCTCCTATTTGAATCTCCTCTGAAGAGTGGCATCATGGGCTACTCAAAACAATTCTCAAACGATCTGAAAACAAAGATTGTTCAACATAGTTGTTCAGGGGAAGGATACAAAAAGTTGTCTCAGAGATTTAACCTGTCAGTTTCCACTGTGAGGAACATAGTAAGGAAATGGAAGAGCACAGGGACAGTTCTTGTTAAGCCCAGAAGTGGCAGGCCAAGAAAAATATCAGAAAGACAGAGAAGAAGAATGGTGAGAACAGTCAAGGACAATCCACAGACCACCTCCAAAGAGCTGCAGCATCATCTTGCTGCAGATGGTGTCACTGTGCATCGGTCAACTATACAGCGCACTTTGCACAAATAGAAGCTGTATGGGAGAGTGATGAGAAAGAAGCCGTTTCTGCACGTACGCCACAAATAGAGTTGCCTGAGGTATGAAAAAGCACATTTGGACAAGGCAGCTTCATTTTGGAAACAAAAATTGAGTTGTTTGGTTATAAAAAAAGGCGTTATGCATGGCGTCCAAAAAGAAACAGCATTCCAAGAAAAACACATGCTACCCACTGTAAAATTTGGTGGAGGTTCCATCATGCTTCGGGGCTGTGTGGCCAATGCCGGCATCGGGAATCTTGTTAAAGTTGAGAGTCGCATGGATTCCACTCAGTATCAGCAGATTCTTGAGAATAATGTTCAAGAATCAGTGACGAAGTTGAAGTTACGCCGGGGATGGATATTTCAGCAAGACAATGATCCAAAACACCGCTCCAAATCCTCAGGCATTCATGCAGAGGAACAATTACAATGTTCTGGAATGGCCATCCCAGTCCCCAGACCTGAATATCATTGAACATCTGTGGGATGATTTGAAGCGGGCTGTCCATGCTCGGCGACCATCTAACTTAACTGAACTTGAATTGTTTGTCCAAAATACCTTTATCCAGGATCCAGAAACTGATTAAAAGCTACAGGAAGCGACTAGAGGCTGTTATCTTTGCAAAAGGAGGATCTACTAAATATTAATGTCACTTTTCTGTTGAGGTGCCCATACTTTTGCACCGGTCAAATTTTGGTTTAATGCATATTGCACATTTTCTGTTAGTACAATAAACCTCATTTCAATCCTGAAATATTACTGTGTCCATCAGTTATTAGATATATCAAACTGAAATGGCTGTTGCAAACACCAAAATATTTAGAACTAAAAATGATTAAGATTAATAGGGGTGTCCAAACTTTTTCATAGGACTGTATATATATATATATATATATATAGATAGATAGATAGATAGATAGATAGATAGATAGATAGATAGATATATAAATTACAAGTCTAAACAGACTGTGCCCAACCACAGGGACAGGAATACCCCATATTGTGCTGCTATGGGACATTATGGAAAATAGGTTTATTATCATTTATGCCAGTTTACTGACTTAAATGATTGCTGAAATTTAGAAAATCTCAGTGTGCAGGCGCAAGGCCTAGTGCAGGGTGCACCTGATCTATGAAGAGGCCGGCACCTCTCATGCAGGAGATATGAAGGCTGGCATTACATTCGCCAGTCTTCATAAATCTCCTCCATACTTCCCTTTATTCATGCCACAGCACATTGCTGTATATGATCTGGGTCCGCAGTCATCTTCATCTGCACCATCCTTTTCAATCTACCAAATGAAACAAGTTGGCTCAGGTTAAGAGCTGTACACATTCCACACCAATTGTGACATCACATGACCTCTATGATGTCATGTTCCCTGTTATGTCATGTGGTGACTACAGAGCAGCAGAGATTCACATCATAAAAATATAATGTACATGATCACCATTACTGACTTATAACATTGACTGCACCAATATAAAATTGCATTATATCATAGCACAACAAGTAAGAGTCATGATATATCACGATACACATTTAAAAAGACCTGTTTTGCTTTAATACATATCACCTACTGCTGTATGTACTAAAGGAATCTCAGGATATCAGAAATATACTGCAAGCCTCCAGTCAACCCCTGATCCAACAATAGCATTTAGTAGTAGCATTTATCAGCTTTATGTTACAGAATGATGTGTTTTCTCCACAGTATGGGAAAAATTATGCAACTTTGTCATCTTTTAAAGGTGTCCTAACTGGACAACCTCGGGGTATATGACCTATAAAAGCATATGGATGCATTAAGGGGGTCCCACTTGTGACTGTACTCTGTTATCCAAACCAGAGAGCTATTGTAAACGGCAGTTTATACTTTGGACAGCTTAGGGGGCGTTCACACTACCGTCTGTGTCCGACAGGTATTGTCCGCTCCTAGTGTCTGCTCAAAATCTGGCACGGACATTAGGAGACATGTCGGGTTTTTCTGTCCGCTTGAAAAGTCGGACATCTTTACATGCGGACAGTGAAGGAAGGGCACGGAGTGCAATAGAACGCACCCGATCTCCATTTAAATAAATGACAAGTGTCACGGACACAGCTAGTGTCCGCTCCTAATGTCCGTGCCAGATTTTGAGCAGACACTAGGAGCGGACAATACCTGTCGGAGACAGACGGTAGTGTGAACGCCCCCTTAGATTAGCCGTCCATTAGATAAGATTCGTTAATTTGAAATATGGCCATGTAATAACTCATTTGTCCTGTTATCCCCAGTGATAACAGATGATCGCTGTGGCATGAGCTGTCAGAACCATAACCATCAGTTTACCACCAGCGAAAACTCATTTAGAAAAGGGATTGTCTAAATGAGACACCAACTGTATGGCAGGGCTCACACATACCCATGGGTGCATATTTTCCATAGAATCAGCTTGAGAAACATTTCTTTACAAATATCTTTCTTGTAATGAATTGTTCTGGCAATCAGGGCAACAAATACATTGCACAGGACTTCTTACTGATATTTTTGGGAAGTGCACCTCCTCCTACCAGCTATATGTTGTGTGAACAAGGCTTCAGGTTTGGAGTGAAGAGCTACATACCAGGACAAACTGTACTGGCGTCATATAGCTGTCAAACTCAAGTTACATGAGATGGCTGAAGTTAAGAACTGTACACATTCTATATTGTAATGTCATGTGGTGTCTATGATGTCATGTGTTCTATAATGTCATATGGTGGTGTAATACAGTGGTGTCATGGGCCCTGGTTCAAACTTTTCTACAGGGCCCCCTACCCCCTCCCTTGAGTGAATTCTTTTTTTTTTTTTTTTTTTAAATGTAGATTGTGAGCCCCACATAGAGCTCACAATGTACATTTTTCCCTACCAGTATGTCTTTTGGAATATGGGATGGAAATCCATGCAAACACGGGGAGAACATACAAACTCCTTGCAGATGGTTTTCTGCCCTCGGCGGGATTTGAACACCAGGACTCCAGCGCTGCAAGGCTGCAGTGCTAACCACTGAGCCACCGTGTGGCCCCTTGAGTGAATTCTTGACAGTGATGGTTATGGGTGCTGCAGCGATATCAGAGATACTTGAAAGGGATACAGCTGTAGTACCAATAACTACAGTTATCAATAATACAGTGAGTGAGCAGTGGAGCATCTGGCATGTAAACAATACTGGGGCAGTATAATATGCTCCACAGTGGCCCACACTTAGAATTATGTGTTCCAGAGTGGCCCCACACACAGTATTATATGCTCCAGAGTGACCCCCACACAAAATTATGTGCTCAGGATTAGCCCCCACACAGGTTTATATGCTCTGCAGTGGCTCCCACATAGTATTATATGCTCCTCAGTGGCCTCCACACAGTATTATATGCTCACAGTGGCCTCCACACATCATATGTCATATGTGATGTCATATAAAATCTAAGAGTTTCAGGTTTCATAGACTACCAAGAATGCAGTTCCAGCTATAAAAAAAATGGAGGAATCAGTAGATAAAACACAGTTGTGATTGTGACAGTTATATGCAGTGACCTATGCTGCACATACACATCACATTCCCAACTATGTTTTTAACTAGTAATTTCTCCATTTTTATATAACAGAAGCAAAATGTGGTGAACAAGTGATTAAGACCTAAGTGGTGTCCTATATACCTATACATACAGTATATTATCCATATATCTCTCTTAGCGACTACCTTGTCATAACTATGTAAAAAGATCAAGTAAGAAGGTCATCCACACTATTTCTAATTATTTTCTCCCGTTATTTCAGGGTATCCGATGAATTATTTAATTATGATATTTGGCAGTCTGACTGCCATCCGAGACCTCCACAGGTCACACTTTTATAGCATATCTAATTGCTATGTCATAAAAACGGATAATAATACCAATAAAAGAATTTTCTATCTTTATTAAAGTAGAGTTTAAATAGGTTGTCTACAATAGGAAAAAGGATCATTTCTGGTATTGTAGCTCAGATCCACTTACTTGTATGGGGCTAAGCTGTAATATCTCAAATTGCCACTAGATAAGAGTGGCACTGTTTGCCTCTGAAATAACACTATGCCCGTCTCCTAATCCTGGACAATCCAAACTATTAAGTGGATCATCCCAGGGGGGCAAAAAATGATATATGTGGCTGTAAACCACTGCTTGGGCACACAGCAGGGCTCAGAAGAGCAGAAGCACTACATTTTTTTAGCTTTTGGAATATAGGTTTAGAGGGACTTTCTGGACACCATGTTGTTTTTGCAGAGCCCTGAAGGTGGGAGGAACTGGAATTCCTTAAGAAATGTCTCCATTATGTAGAGGTGATTTTAGGGTCTCTACAAATGTGACATGGCGTTCAAAAACCAAACAATCTAAATATGTGCTCCAAAAGCACATAGCCCTCCATCACATGTGCGCCCTGCTGTGTACCCAAATGGCAGTTTATGCCCACATGTATGACACTGGTGTACCCTGGATAACATGCTTAATGCCATATATAGGTAGAAATGGCTTTTTGGGCACAGAAGGGAAAGAGTGCTATTTTGGCACAGTTTGGTTTTTGGATGTCATGCCACTCTTTCAGAGCCCCTGAATTGCCTGTAAAGTGGTATCTGTAGACATGTCACCCCATTTTGGACACTACACCGCTGAAGGGATTTATCAAGTGGCGTAGCGAGCGTTTTTAACCCTTGAGTGTTGCATTTATTTAGTTTCCAGAAATGAATGCGCAGCTGATAATGAAAAAATAAAATTCAGCAGAGACACACACTCCAAAAACTGGTAAGCGCGTATCCCGGGCACAACAGCATTTGGAACATTTGTCTCTGATACAAATTGGGCACAACACACCTCATTATGCACTGAAATGATTTATTCCTTTAAAACTTGCTTTTTTCACCTTTCACAATGAGCTGCATATTCATTTATGGATAATACATTATAGTAACCCTAGCAGCTGCAGGACGCCTCGCTACCCGATAGTTTACACATCACCATAGCAACATGGCCTGGCGTGAAGTATCCAGTCTTGGTGTTTAGTGATTCGCCATGTCCGCACAGATGCTAGTGTCACGTCTGTCTGCCCCACAGAGTCTTCCGGCGGGGAGCTTTCCTGTCCACATAGTGGAGCCCGCCAATAACCCTGCCCACATATGACCAAAGCCCCACACTTGCCCCACTCTGCCCTGCTGGGCCATGGAAAAATGATCTTGCTTAAAGCCGTTCCCTAGTGCAAAAAAGGTTGGGGACCACTGGAGTATAGCATGCCATGCAACACGTAGGGAATTGTATAGAATATTAAATGGTACCATTATGAACTATAATTTTTCCCACAAAAACTAAGCACTCATACCTCTTTGAACAGAAAAATAAAACATTTATAGCTTTTGGAAGGCAGGGAGTCAAAAATGCAAATAAAAAAAAAATGCCTGAGGTGGGAAGGGGTTAAATTAATAGTTCATGAATCACTACCATGAACATAACCATGCTTAAATTTGTACAGTTAAAAGTGAATTTTTGCAAGTATAAACAATTCTGAAGATTTTTAAAGATTTTTCCCTAACTAGTTTAGTGGTGAAAATCTTTTGTCTTGATGCCAATGTATGTGACCATGAATGCAGAAACGTCCTATCTTATGGCAGTTGTCTGGCTCTTGTTCACATTGTGACTAGGTTATCCTCTCATGCATGTAGTATCCCTGCCTGACAACCTGTCCACAATAAGGAAATCATTGCTGGGTTTCTGACTAGAGCGAAACCCATTGGCAACCCATTGGTATTGGCAACCTATCAAGTCAAAAGACTCACCACTAAAATGGTTACAGAAAATGTTTGTAAAATTATTTTGATTTGCAAATATGTTTAATAGAGATGAGCGAGTAGTGTTCGATCGAGTAGGTGTTCGATCGAATACTACGGTATTCGAGATACTCGTACTCGATCGAACACTACTAGCTGTTCGAAGTTTAATGTTCGATGCAGAACCAGCGTTGATTGGCAGAATGCTATACATTGCCAAACAATGCGGTTTCTTCTCTTACCTTTAGAAGTCTTCTCCGTGCAGCGTCCCCGCGGCGTCTTCCGGCTGGAATTCACTCTGCCTAGGCATCCGGCCTAGGTAGAGCCGACTGCGCATGCGCGGGCATGCCCTCGCATGCACAGTCGGCTCTGCTCAGGCGTCGGGCCGGGCAGAGCCGACCGTGCATGCGCAGTCGGCTCTGCCTAGGCCCCGATGCCTTGGCAGAGTGAATTCCAGCCGGAAGACACCGCGGGGGCGCTGCGCCAGGAGAAGACTTCAAGGAGAATCCAGCCCGACTGTCACTCATGGACTTGGTAAGTATAATTTTATCAAAATTTGCGTACCCCTGAAACGAGCATTTCCCCCCATAGACTATAATGGGGTTCGAAATCCGTTCGAACAGTGTGCGGCTGATCGAATTGGATTTCGAACCTCGGACATTTTAGTGTTCGCTCATCTCTAATGTTTAACTTTCAATTGTCTACTAATTGAAATATGGTTATGTTCATCAGAAAACCCCTTTAGGGGTAGTTCACACGGAGTAAACTGGCGTGTATTTTGACATGTAATTTTACACGCATAAAATAAGACTCCCATTGACTTCAATGACATTTTACACGTGTATTTTGACGTGTATTTTGGCATGTTTTTCTTACACATGTAAAAAAATGTCATTGAAGTCAATGGGAGTCTAAATTTACACGTGTAAAGTTACACACCAAAATACACGCCAGTTTACTCCGTGTGAACTACCCCTTAGACTAAGGCCGCACGCAGCGAATAGCTGCAAAAAAAGTTACAGAAAAGACCATGGTGGAAACATATTGTGTTTTTTTCGCAACGTTTTTTTCTTAGGAAGTCAGCAGAGTTTTCCTCTGCTGACTTTCTGCTTCTATTTTACATATATGGAAGTGTTTTGCGTAGATGTATTTGACTTTTCTGCTGCGGAATATTTTCTGCAATTTGTAGCTGGGATTAGTCAGAATCCCATCCACTTTGCAGGTATTGTAAAGCACAGCATGTCCACTACGGACACAAATGTAAGGTTTCTATACACCAGTAATGCAGCAAGTTTGCACTACTGAACTGATTTGATTCATACATTGGGGAAAAAAGTATTCAGTCAGCCAGCAATTGTGCAAGATTTCCCTCTTAAAAAGATGAGGTCGGTCTGTAATTGACATCATAGGTAGACCTCAACTATGAGAGACACAATGAGAAAACAAATCCAGAAAATCACATTGTCTCATTTGGAAAGAATTTATTTGCAAATTATGGTGGAATATAAGTATTTGGGCAATAACAAAAGTTAATCTCAATACTTTGTTATATATCTTTTGTCGGCAATGACAGAGGTCAAAGGTTTTCTGTAAGTCTTCACAAGGTTGGCACACACTGTTGCTGGTATGTTGGCCCATTCCTCCATGCAGATCTCCTCTAGAGCAGTGATGTTTTGGGGCAACACAGACATTCAGCTCCTTCCAAAAGTTTTCTACACTGTCTACCAATAAGTATTTGGACACCCATGAAATGAAGATATCTGCGGGCATGATGTGCGTCACACCTTCCGCTGTTAAATAGGAAACAGCATTGGCATTATTCGCATGCAAGATGCCACTAAGTGCAGAGTTGTCCGATTTCGAGAAAGGGGTAATTGTGGGGTACCAAAGAAATGGTCGATCCTTAAGGGACATTGCACAGGAATGAGACATAGAACCTGAATCCTTCTTACATAAACAAGGATGTGACACTGCACAACCCAGAACATTGTGGCTGAATTTATTATAAAAATAGGATAATTGATGCCTTATTTATACTATTTCCATCACATTTACAAATGTAAAATGGCCAATAAAGCGAGGACATAAAGTATGTAAAGTATAAACAAGAATATAGCAAACAACAGATGCAAGCAACAATTACTTGGATCCCATTCACATACTGTATATCTGGTCCTTACATTCTTTTTCCTATGGGTAAGTTTTGACTTGAGATGTTTTTCTTAGCCTGGCAGAGGAATGCCTCAGCAACATTACTTATACTGTAGTTGCATAGGAATCTATCTATCTATCTATCTATCTATCTATCTATCTATCTATCTATCTATCTATCTTCTTTAAAATACAATCATTCTAAGTCACTCTGTTTAATTTGTAACAAAAGAATTATTATACGAATGACTCTACATCTGTTGTACAATCTTGTTTCCCTGCATAACAGGATGGTAAGCGGCCTGTGGGCAGTATGGAATCTTCATCTGCCTGACCATCTGTGACATTCCATCCTATTGTGAGCCAGTTACAGTATCTCGTACATTCACAGCTTGTTATGTTAAAATGAAGAGTGGTTATTTAAACAAAAGCGTACATTTCCACTAAGCACTGTGGATGGATGGCATATAAAAAGTGGCATTAAAGTTCAACGCTGTATTGTGAACAATTAAAGATGTAATGGACCCAGTGTGAAGTGATCGTACTAGTATCAGATTGGATAATGGGATCTTCGGCAATTAGAAATGTGTCTCTTGAAGCTTCAAAATGATTTTTATAATAAAAAAGTAATAGAGTCGAAAAGAAAGAAAAGAAAGTGAAGATAATTTGTCCTCTGTCGCAGTAAAAGTATGTCCACGTAGGACTTGTATACTGCAGATTTTCTGCCATGGAATCCAGTTTTACTGTATATAGAGGCATGTCAATTTATGTAGCAGATTTTCCAAGTGCATAGGGTTAAATCGATGTAAGTCTGTACGTAAGGCTATAGCCACACATGGAGTCTTTCTTGGTGCATAATTGTTGCCGTTTCTTGAGTGAAAGTGGAGTGGATTGAAAAGAAATAGGAAATATAAATTAAGAGTGTAAATGTCGTCTTCATGCCGAATCCTCTCACTTGACCGTATCTTTACAGGTCCTAATACCAGAGAAAAGAGCAGCAATGAGGCAGAGAAGGAAAATGGAATCTGTGTTAGTTTAAAGGGAATTTATCTGGGGTCTTTATATAGGGGCCCCGGAATCTGAATTTTATTTAATGGGTCTGCCCTGGAAGTGCAGCTATAGACGATGCAGAAGCCAGACCCTGGACTCTGAGGGGACACCTAAGGACCCTTTGAAAGATTAAATATATCACTGTTCTATGTGGCACAAGGTAGGGGCAACGTTACATATTTTACTCTGGAGCTGTACTCTACACCTTTACTGGATCTGTAATTATACCGTCAGGTTTGGGTGAGTTGTCATCTGTATATAGGGAATTTGTGTCACTTCCTGAGACCGCTTTCATTCTGAGGTTTGGTTTGGAGTCTGAATTAATTTTGTGGTCTGTTCTGAGGTTTGAATTAATTTAGGTTTCTGGAAAATTTGGACTTTTATATATTTTTTTGTTGCTATGGAGTTTGGCATAGCTGCATAAGCAAAAAACTCGGCGATCAGCAGCAGAAATTGTCATGGCAGTCTGGGCCAAATAGAAAAGAAATGGAGATACCATCAAGAAGAAGTCATTAGATTGAACTGTAGTGTAATAACTAGAGATGAGCGAACAGTGTTCTATCGAACTCATGTTCGATCGGATATTAGGCTGTTCGGCATGTTCGAATCGAATCGAACACCGCGTGGTAAAGTGCGCCATTACTCGATTCCCCTCCCACCTTCCCTGGCGCCTTTTTTGCTCCAATAACAGCGCAGGGTAGGTGGGACAGGAACTACGACACCGGTGACGTTGAAAAAAGTAGGCAAAACCCATTGGCTGCCGAAAACATGTGACCTCTAATTTAAAAGAACAGCGCCGCCCAGCTTCGCGTCATTCTGAGCTTGCAATTCACCGAGGACGGAGGTTTCCGTCCAGCTAGCTAGGGCTTAGATTCTGGGTAGGCAGGGACAGGCTAGGATAGGAAGGAGAAGACAACCAACAGCTCTTGTAAGAGCTAAATTCCAGGGAGAAGCTTGTCAGTGTAACGTGGCACTGACGGGCTCAATCGCCGCAACCCAGCTTTCCCAGGATCCTGAATGGAATACACTGTCAGTGTATTCCCGTATACCCGATATATACCCCGATACCCGTTCCAACGGTGTGCCCCCCCACCTTCACCCCAGAAATACCCTGCAAGTCCCCTAGCAATAGAATTGGGGCTATATACACCCACAATTTTTACTACTGGTATACAGTGCCATTGTCTGACTGGGAATTCAAAGAATATATTGGGAATACAAATACCCTCATTTCTTGCTACTGCCATATAGTGCCAGTGTCTGACTGGGAATTCAAAGAATATATTGGGGTTACGTGCACCCACAATTTTTACTACTGGTATACAGTGCCATTGTCTGACTGGGAATTCAAAGAATATATTGGGAATACAAATACCCTCATTTCTTGCTACTGCCATATAGTGCCAGTGTCTGACTGGTAATTCAAAGAATATATTGGGGTTACGTGCACCCACAATTTTTACTACTGGTATACAGTGCCATTGTCTGACTGGGAATTCAAAGAATATATTGGGAATACAAATACCCTCATTTCTTGCTACTGCCATATAGTGCCAGTTTCTGACTGGGAATTCAAAGAATATATTGGGGTTACGTGCACCCACAATTTTTACTACTGGTATACAGTGCCATTGTCTGACTGGGAATTCAAAGAATATATTGGGGTTATAAATACCCTCATTTCTTGCTACTGCCATATAGTGCCAGTTTCTGACTGGTAATTCAAAGAATATATTGGGGTTACGTGCACCCACAATTTTTACTACTGGTATACAGTGCCATTGTCTGACTGGGAATTCAAAGAGTATATTGGGAATACAAATACCCTCATTTCTTGCTACTGCCATATAGTGCCAGTTTCTGACTGGTAATTCAAAGAATATATTGGGGTTACGTGCACCCACAATTTTTACTACTGGTATACAGTGCCATTGTCTGACTGGGAATTCAAAGAATATATTGGGGTTATAAATACCCTCATTTCTTGCTACTGCCATATAGTGCCAGTTTCTGACTGGTAATTCAAAGAATATATTGGGGTTACGTGCACCCACAATTTTTACTACTGGTATACAGTGCCATTGTCTGACTGGGAATTCAAAGAGTATATTGGGAATACAAATACCCTCATTTCTTGCTACTGCCATATAGTGCCAGTTTCTGACTGGGAATTCAAAGAATATATTGTGGTTACGTGCACCCACAATTTTTACTACTGGTATACAGTGCCATTGTCTGACTGGGAATTCAAAGAATATATTGGGAATACAAATACCCTCATTTCTTGCTACTGCCATATAGTGCCAGTGTCTGACTGGTAATTCAAAGAATATATTGGGGTTACGTGCACCCACAATTTTTACTACTGGTATACAGTGCCATTGTCTGACTGGGAATTCAAAGAGTATATTGGGAATACAAATACCCTCATTTCTTGCTACTGCCATATAGTGCCAGTTTCTGACTGGGAATTCAAAGAATATATTGGGGTTACGTGCACCCACAATTTTTACTACTGGTATACAGTGCCATTGTCTGACTGGGAATTCAAAGAATATATTGGGGTTATAAATACCCTCATTTCTTGCTACTGCCATATAGTGCCAGTTTCTGACTGGTAATTCAAAGAATATATTGGGGTTACGTGCACCCACAATTTTTACTACTGGTATACAGTGCCATTGTCTGACTGGGAATTCAAAGAGTATATTGGGAATACAAATACCCTCATTTCTTGCTACTGCCATATAGTGCCAGTTTCTGACTGGGAATTCAAAGAATATATTGGGGTTACGTGCACCCACAATTTTTACTACTGGTATACAGTGCCATTGTCTGACTGGGAATTCAAAGAATATATTGGGGTTATAAATACCCTCATTTCTTGCTACTGCCATATAGTGCCAGTTTCTGACTGGTAATTCAAAGAATATATTGGGGTTACGTGCACCCACAATTTTTACTACTGGTATACAGTGCCATTGTCTGACTGGGAATTCAAAGAGTATATTGGGAATACAAATACCCTCATTTCTTGCTACTGCCATATAGTGCCAGTTTCTGACTGGGAATTCAAAGAATATATTGGGGTTACGTGCACCCACAATTTTTACTACTGGTATACAGTGCCATTGTCTGACTGGGAATTCAAAGAATATATTGGGGTTATAAATACCCTCATTTCTTGCTACTGCCATATAGTGCCAGTTTCTGACTGGTAATTCAAAGAATATATTGGGGTTACGTGCACCCACAATTTTTACTACTGGTATACAGTGCCATTGTCTGACTGGGAATTCAAAGAGTATATTGGGAATACAAATACCCTCATTTCTTGCTACTGCCATATAGTGCCAGTTTCTGACTGGTAATTCAAAGAATATATTGGGGTTACGTGCACCCACAATTTTTACTACTGGTATACAGTGCCATTGTCTGACTGGGAATTCAAAGAGTATATTGGGAATACAAATACCCTCATTTCTTGCTACTGCCATATAGTGCCAGTGTCTGACTGGGAATTCAAAGAATATATTGGGGTTATGTGCACCCACAATTTTTAATACTGGTATACAGTGCCAATTTCTAACTAGGAATTCAAAATGCGCAAGGCTCCCGGAAAGGGACGTGGACGAGGCCGTGGGCGAGGTCGGGGGAATGGTTCTGGGGAGCAAGGTAGCAGTGAAGCCACAGGGCGTCCTGTGCCTACTCCTGTGGGGCAGCAAGCATTGCGCCACTCCACAGTGCCAGGGTTGCTTGCCACATTAACTAAACTGCAGGGTACAAACCTTAGTAGGCCCGAGAACCAGGAACAGGTCTTGCAATGGCTGTCAGAGAACGCTTACAGCACATTGTCCAGCAGCCAGTCAGACTCTGCCTCCTCTCCTCCTATTACCCAACAGTCTTGTCTTCCTTCCTCCCAAAATTCCGAAGCTTTACAGAACAATAACCCAAACTGTCCCTGCTCCCCAGAGCTGTTCTCCGCTCCTTTCATTGTCCCTCAACCTGCCTCTCCACGTCACGATTCCACGAACCTAACAGAGGAGCATCTGTGTCCAGATGCTCAAACACTAGAGTCTCCTCCATCTCCGTTCGATTTGGTGGTGGATGACCAGCAACCCACCCTCATCGACGATGATGTGACGCAGTTGCCGTCAGGGCATCCAGTTGACCGGCGCATTGTGCGGGAGGAGGAGATGAGACAGGAGTTGGAAGAGGAAGTGGTGGATGATGAGGACACTGACCCGACCTGGACAGGGGGGATGTCAAGCGGGGAAAGTAGTGTGGATGTTGAGGCAGGTGCAGCACCAAAAAGGGTAGCTAGAGGCAGAGGCAGAGGTCAGCAGCTTAGGCGAAGCCAGGCCACACCCGGAATCTCCCAAGATGTTCCAGTTCGTACCCAGCCCCGAAAAACTCCCACCTCGAGGGCACGTTTCTCGAAGGTGTGGAGTTTTTTCAAGGAATGCGCCGAGGACAGATATAGTGTTGTCTGCACAATTTGCCTCTCGAAATTGATTAGGGGCTCTGAGAAGAGCAACCTGTCCACCACTTCAATGCGCCGTCATTTGGAATCCAAGCACTGGAATCAGTGGCAGGCAGCAACGGCAGGACAAAGGCCGCCTGCCGTTCACGCCACTGCCACTGCCTCTGCCACTGCCTCTGCCTCTGCCACTGCCACTGCTGACTGTGCTGGCGATGCACTCCAGAGGACGAGCCAGGACACCACTTCATCTGCCTCCGCCACTTTGTTGACTTCTACCTCATCCTCCCCTGGTCCTGTCTTATCTCCTTCTCCTGCACCATCAAAGGCACCATCAGGCGTTTCTTTACAACAACCCACCATCTCTCAGACATTGGAGCGGCGGCAGAAATACACTGCTAACCACCCACACGCGCAAGCCTTGAACGCCAACATCGCTAAACTGCTGGCCCAGGAGATGTTGGCGTTCCGGCTTGTTGAAACTCCCGCCTTCCTGGACCTGATGGCAACTGCGGCACCTCGCTATGCCGTCCCTAGCCGTCACTACTTCTCCCGGTGTGCCGTCCCCGCCTTGCACCAGCACGTGTCACTCAACATCAGGCGGGCCCTTAGTTCCGCTCTTTGCACAAAGGTCCACTTGACCACCGACGCGTGGACAAGTGCATGCGGACAGGGACGCTACATTTCACTGACGGCACACTGGGTGAATGTAGTTGAGGCTGGGACTGCTTCCCAAACTGGCCCGGTGTACCTCGTCTCCCCGCCTAACATTCCTGGCAGGGACACGAGAAGAACACCCCCCTCCTCCTCCTCCTCTACCGCCTCCTCCTCCGCCACCGCCTCCTCCTCCGCCACCGCCTCCTCCTCCGCTGTTAGATTGACCCCAGCTACGAGTTGGAAACGTTGCAGCACTGGCGTTGGTAGACGTCAGCAGGCTGTGCTGAAGCTGATCAGCTTGGGGGACAGACAGCACACTGCCTCCGAGGTGAGGGATGCCCTCCTCGATGAGACGGCAATATGGTTTGAGCCGCTGCACCTGGGCCCAGGCATGGTCGTTTGTGATAACGGCCGGAACCTGGTAGCAGCTCTGGAGCTTGCCGGACTCCAACATGTTCCATGCCTGGCCCACGTCTTCAACCTAGTGGTGCAACGTTTCCTAAAGAGCTACCCCAATGTTCCAGAGCTACTGGTGAAAGTGCGGCGCATGTGCGCCCACTTTCGCAAGTCGACAGTAGCCGCTGCTAGCTTAAAATCTCTCCAGCAACGCCTGCATGTGCCACAACACCGGCTTTTGTGCGACGTCCCCACACGCTGGAACTCAACGTTTCAGATGTTGAATAGAGTGGTTGAGCAGCAGAGACCTTTGATGGAATACCAGCTACAAAACCCTAGGGTGCCACAAAGTCAGCTGCCTCAGTTTCACATCCATGAGTGGCCATGGATGAGAGACCTTTGTGACATCCTACGTGTCTTTGAGGAGTCCACAAGGAGGGTGAGCTCTGAGGATGCGATGGTGAGCCTTACAATCCCGCTCTTGTGTGTTCTGAGAGAATCCCTGATTGACATCAGGGATAACTCAGATCACACAGAGGAGTTAGGGATAGCATCCGATCCGTCACAGCTGGAGAGTAGGTCCACACATCTGTCCGCTTCACTGCGTTTAATGGAGGAGGAGGAGGAGGAGGAGGAGGAGGAAGAAGAGTTGTCCGATGATGTGATGGTGATACAGGAGGCTTCCGGGCAACTTCGAATCGTCCCATTGTTGCAGCGCGGATGGGTAGACATGGAGGATGAGGAGGAAATGGAGATTGAACTTTCCGGTGGGGCCAGAGGAGTCATGCCAACTAACACTGTGGCAGACATGGCTGAGTTCATGTTGGGGTGCTTTACAACCGACAAGCGTATTGTCAAAATCATGGAGGACAACCAGTACTGGATCTTTGCTATCCTTGACCCCCGGTATAAAAACAACATCTCGTCTTTTATTCCGGTAGAGGGGAGGGCCAATCGCATCAATGCTTGCCACAGGCAATTGGTGCAGAATATGATGGAGATGTTTCCAGCATGTGACATTGGCGGCAGGGAGGGCAGTTCCTCCAGTAGGCAACCAAGTTCTCACCGGTCCACACAAACGAGGGGCACACTGTCTAAGGTCTGGGACACCTTGATGGCACCCCCTCGCCAAAGTGCCGCCACAGAGGGTCCTAGTGTCACCAGGCGTGAGAAGTATAGGCGCATGTTGCGGGAATACCTTTCCGACCACAGCCCTGTCCTCTCCGACCCCTCTGCGCCCTACACGTATTGGGTGTCGAAGTTGGACCTGTGGCTTGAACTTGCCCTATATGCCTTGGAGGTGCTGTCCTGTCCTGCCGCCAGCGTCCTATCTGAGAGGGTGTTCAGTGCAGCCGGTGGCATCATCACTGACAAGCGCACCCGTCTGTCAGCTGAGAGTGCCGACCGGCTCACTTTGATAAAAATGAACCACCACTGGATAGAGCCTTCATTTTTGTGCCCACCTGTGTAAAGCACCCCAACATGAAACTCCATGTCTGTACTCAACCTCTCCAATTCCTCCGCATCCTCATACTCATGCACCATAAGCGTTGCACAATTCTGCTAATACTAGGCTCCCTCCAACATGATTTCCCCCAACTCTGCTGGTTAGAGGCTCCCTCCACCCTGATTTCCACCAACTCTGCTGGTTAGAGGCTCCCTCCACCCTGCTTTCCCACAACTCTGCTGGTTAGAGGCTCCTTCCACCATGAATTTGCCCAAACTGGGCTGTTTAGAGGCTCCCTCCACCATGAATTGGTCCAAACTGGGCTGGTTAGAGGCTCCCTCCACCATTAATTGGTCCAAACTGGGCTGGTTAGAGGCTCCCTCCACCATGAATTTGCCCAAACTGGGCTGTTTAGAGGCTCCCTCCACCATGAATTTGCCCAAACTGGGCTGTTTAGAGGCTCCCTCCACCATGAATTGGTCCAAACTGGGTTTTTTAGAGGCTCCCTCCACCATGAATTGGTCCAAACTGGGCTGGTTAGAGGCTCCCTCCACCATGAATTGGTCCAAACTGGGGTGGTTAGAGGCTCCCTCCACCATTAATTGGTCCAAACTGGGCTGGTTAGAGGCTCCCTCCACCATTAATTGGTCCAAACTGGGCTGGTTAGAGGCTCCCTCCACCATTAATTGGTCCAAACTGGGCTGGTTAGAGGCTCCCTCCACCATGAATTTGCCCAAACTGGGCTGTTTAGAGGCTCCCTCCACCATGAATTTGCCCAAACTGGGCTGGTTAGAGGCTCCCTCCACCATGAATTGGTCCAAACTGGGGTTTTTAGAGGCTCCCTCCACCATGAATTGGTCCAAACTTGGCTGTTTAGAGGCTCCCTCCACCATGAATTGGTCCAAACTGGGGTGGTTAGAGGCTCCCTCCACCATTAATTGGTCCAAACTGGGCTGGTTAGAGGCTCCCTCCACCATTAATTGGTCCAAACTGGGCTGGTTAGAGGCTCCCTCCACCATGAATTGGTCCAAACTGGGTTTTTTAGAGGCTCCCTCCACCATGAATTTGCCCAAACTGGGCTGTTTAGAGGCTCCCTCCACCATGAATTGGTCCAAACTGGGCTGGTTAGAGGCTCCCTCCACCATGAATTTCCCAAAACTTGGCTGTTTAGAGGCTCCCTCCACCATTAATTGGTCCAAACTGGGCTGGTTAGAGGCTCCCTCCACCATGAATTGGTCCAAACTGGGGTTTTTAGAGGCTCCCTCCACCATGAATTGGTCCAAACTTGGCTGTTTAGAGGCTCCCTCCACCATGAATTGGTCCAAACTGGGGTGGTTAGAGGCTCCCTCCACCATTAATTGGTCCAAACTGGGCTGGTTAGAGGCTCCCTCCACCATTAATTGGTCCAAACTGGGCTGGTTAGAGGCTCCCTCCACCATGAATTTGCCCAAACTGGGCTGTTTAGAGGCTCCCTCCACCATGAATTTGCCCAAACTGGGCTGGTTAGAGGCTCCCTCCACCATGAATTGGTCCAAACGGGTTTTTAGAGGCTCCCTTCACCATGAATTGGTCCAAACTTGGCTGTTTAGAGGCTCCCTCCACCATGAATTGGTCCAAACTGGGGTGGTTAGAGGCTCCCTCCACCATTAATTGGTCCAAACTGGGCTGGTTAGAGGCTCCCTCCACCATTAATTGGTCCAAACTGGGCTGGTTAGAGGCTCCCTCCACCATGAATTGGTCCAAACTGGGGTTTTTAGAGGCTCCCTCCACCATGAATTGGTCCAAACTTGGCTGTTTAGAGGCTCCCTCCACCATTAATTGGTCCAAACTGGGCTGGTTAGAGGCTCCCTCCACCATGAATTGGTCCAAACTGGGTTTTTTAGAGGCTCCCTCCACCATGAATTTGCCCAAACTGGGCTGTTTAGAGGCTCCCTCCACCATGAATTGGTCCAAACTGGGTTTTTTAGAGGCTCCCTCCACCATGAATTGGTCCAAACTGGGCTGGTTAGAGGCTCCCTCCACCATGAATTGGTCCAAACTGGGGTGGTTAGAGGCTCCCTCCACCATTAATTGGTCCAAACTGGGCTGGTTAGAGGCTCCCTCCACCATTAATTGGTCCAAACTGGGCTGGTTAGAGGCTCCCTCCACCATTAATTGGTCCAAACTGGGTTTTTTAGAGGCTCCCTCCACCATGAATTTGCCCAAACTGGGCTGTTTAGAGGCTCCCTCCACCATGAATTGGTCCAAACTGGGCTGGTTAGAGGCTCCCTCCACCATGAATTTCCCAAAACTTGGCTGTTTAGAGGCTCCCTCCACCATTAATTGGTCCAAACTGGGCTGGTTAGAGGCTCCCTCCACCATGAATTGGTCCAAACTGGGGTTTTTAGAGGCTCCCTCCACCATGAATTGGTCCAAACTTGGCTGTTTAGAGGCTCCCTCCACCATGAATTGGTCCAAACTGGGGTGGTTAGAGGCTCCCTCCACCATTAATTGGTCCAAACTGGGCTGGTTAGAGGCTCCCTCCACCATTAATTGGTCCAAACTGGGCTGGTTAGAGGCTCCCTCCACCATGAATTTGCCCAAACTGGGCTGTTTAGAGGCTCCCTCCACCATTAATTGGTCCAAACTGGGCTGGTTAGAGGCTCCCTCCACCATGATTTGGTCCAAACTGGGTTTTTTAGAGGCTCCCTCCACCATGAATTTGCCCAAACTGGGCTGTTTAGAGGCTCCCTCCACCATGAATTGGTCCAAACTGGGTTTTTTAGAGGCTCCCTCCACCATGAATTGGTCCAAACTGGGCTGGTTAGAGGCTCCCTCCACCATGAATTGGTCCAAACTGGGGTGGTTAGAGGCTCCCTCCACCATTAATTGGTCCAAACTGGGCTGGTTAGAGGCTCCCTCCACCATGAATTGGTCCAAACTGGGCTGGTTAGAGGCTCCCTCCACCATGAATTTGCCCAAACTGGGCTGGTTAGAGGCTCCCTCCACCATGAATTGGTCCAAACGGGTTTTTAGAGGCTCCCTTCACCATGAATTGGTCCAAACTTGGCTGTTTAGAGGCTCCCTCCACCATGAATTGGTCCAAACTGGGGTGGTTAGAGGCTCCCTCCACCATTAATTGGTCCAAACTGGGCTGGTTAGAGGCTCCCTCCACCATTAATTGGTCCAAACTGGGCTGGTTAGAGGCTCCCTCCACCATGAATTGGTCCAAACTGGGGTTTTTAGAGGCTCCCTCCACCATGAATTGGTCCAAACTTGGCTGTTTAGAGGCTCCCTCCACCATTAATTGGTCCAAACTGGGCTGGTTAGAGGCTCCCTCCACCATGAATTGGTCCAAACTGGGTTTTTTAGAGGCTCCCTCCACCATGAATTTGCCCAAACTGGGCTGTTTAGAGGCTCCCTCCACCATGAATTGGTCCAAACTGGGTTTTTTAGAGGCTCCCTCCACCATGAATTGGTCCAAACTGGGCTGGTTAGAGGCTCCCTCCACCATGAATTGGTCCAAACTGGGGTGGTTAGAGGCTCCCTCCACCATTAATTGGTCCAAACTGGGCTGGTTAGAGGCTCCCTCCACCATTAATTGGTCCAAACTGGGCTGGTTAGAGGCTCCCTCCACCATTAATTGGTCCAAACTGGGCTGGTTAGAGGCTCCCTCCACCATGAATTTGCCCAAACTGGGCTGTTTAGAGGCTCCCTCCACCATGAATTTGCCCAAACTGGGCTGGTTAGAGGCTCCCTCCACCATGAATTGGTCCAAACTGGGGTTTTTAGAGGCTCCCTCCACCATGAATTGGTCCAAACTTGGCTGTTTAGAGGCTCCCTCCACCATTAATTGGTCCAAACTGGGCTGGTTAGAGGCTCCCTCCACCATGAATTGGTCCAAACTGGGTTTTTTAGAGGCTCCCTCCACCATGAATTTGCCCAAACTGGGCTGTTTAGAGGCTCCCTCCACCATGAATTGGTCCAAACTGGGGTGGTTAGAGGCTCCCTCCACCATTAATTGGTCCAAACTGGGCTGGTTAGAGGCTCCCTCCACCATGAATTGGTCCAAACTGGGTTTTTTAGAGGCTCCCTCCACCATGAATTTGCCCAAACTGGGCTGGTTAGAGGCTCCCTCCACCATGAATTGGTCCAAACTGGGGTTTTTAGAGGCTCCCTCCACCATGAATTTGCCCAAACTCTGCTGGTTAGAGGCTCAATCCACCCTGATTTTCAAAACAAATGTTGGTGCCAACCTCAACTTACTACAAGGGCCAAATTCACTGCTGGTGACAAGCTCTCCTCACTGCAAGTGCCAAATACACATGTTTCAAGGTGTTTTCCTACTGTCAGAGAGGTGGTATTGAGTGTGTAAAGTGTGTAGTTGTTAGGCTGTGATGTTGGGGTAATAGAGGGTCTTTGGTGTGTTAGATGCCCCCAGACATGCTTCCCCTGCTGTCCCAGTGTCATTCCAGAGGTGTTGGCATCATTTCCTGGGGTGTCATAGTGGACTTGGTGACCCTCCAGACACGGATTTGGGTTTCCCCCTTAACGAGTATCTGTTCCCCATAGACTATAATGGGGTTCGAAACCCGTTCGAACACACGAACATTGAGCGGCTGTTCGAATCGAATTTCGAACCTCGAACATTTTAGTGTTCGCTCATCTCTAGTAATAACGTATGTATAAGATCTGTAGACTGGAGAGTTTATTCAGTGGCAGTATAGTGGTTTTATTTATAGTAGTCACTATTAGAGATGAGCGAACAGTGTTCTATCGAACTCATGTTCGATCGGATATTAGGCTGTTCGGCATGTTCGAATCGAATCGAACACCGCGTGGTAAAGTGCGCCATTACTCGATTCCCCTCCCACCTTCCCTGGCGCCTTTTTTGCTCCAATAACAGCGCAGGGTAGGTGGGACAGGAACTACGACACCGGTGACGTTGAAAAAAGTAGGCAAAACCCATTGGCTGCCGAAAACATGTGACCTCTAATTTAAAAGAACAGCGCCGCCCAGGTTCGCGTCATTCTGAGCTTGCAATTCACCGAGGACGGAGGTTTCCGTCCAGCTAGCTAGGGCTTAGATTCTGGGTAGGCAGGGACAGGCTAGGATAGGAAGGAGAAGACAACCAACAGCTCTTGTAAGAGCTAAATTCCAGGGAGAAGCTTGTCAGTGTAACGTGGCACTGACGGGCTCAATCGCCGCAACCCAGCTTTCCCAGGATCCTGAATGGAATACACTGTCAGTGTATTCCCGTATACCCGATATATACCCCGATACCCGTTCCAACGGTGTGCCCCCCCACCTTCACCCCAGAAATACCCTGCAAGTCCCCTAGCAATAGAATTGGGGCTATATACACCCACAATTTTTACTACTGGTATACAGTGCCATTGTCTGACTGGGAATTCAAAGAATATATTGGGAATACAAATACCCTCATTTCTTGCTACTGCCATATAGTGCCAGTGTCTGACTGGGAATTCAAAGAATATATTGGGGTTACGTGCACCCACAATTTTTACTACTGGTATACAGTGCCATTGTCTGACTGGGAATTCAAAGAATATATTGGGAATACAAATACCCTCATTTCTTGCTACTGCCATATAGTGCCAGTTTCTGACTGGTAATTCAAAGAATATATTGGGGTTACGTGCACCCACAATTTTTACTACTGGTATACAGTGCCATTGTCTGACTGGGAATTCAAAGAATATATTGGGAATACAAATACCCTCATTTCTTGCTACTGCCATATAGTGCCAGTGTCTGACTGGGAATTCAAAGAATATATTGGGGTTACGTGCACCCACAATTTTTACTACTGGTATACAGTGCCATTGTCTGACTGGGAATTCAAAGAATATATTGGGAATACAAATACCCTCATTTCTTGCTACTGCCATATAGTGCCAGTGTCTGACTGGGAATTCAAAGAATATATTGGGGTTACGTGCATCCACAATTTTTACTACTGGTATACAGTGCCATTGTCTGACTGGGAATTCAAAGAATATATTGGGAATACAAATACCCTCATTTCTTGCTACTGCCATATAGTGCCAGTTTCTGACTGGTAATTCAAAGAATATATTGGGGTTACGTGCACCCACAATTTTTACTACTGGTATACAGTGCCATTGTCTGACTGGGAATTCAAAGAGTATATTGGGAATACAAATACCCTCATTTCTTGCTACTGCCATATAGTGCCAGTTTCTGACTGGTAATTCAAAGAATATATTGGGGTTACGTGCACCCACAATATTTACTACTGGTATACAGTGCCATTGTTTGACTGGGAATTCAAAGAGTATATTGGGAATACAAATACCCTCATTTCTTGCTACTGCCATATAGTGCCAGTTTCTGACTGGGAATTCAAAGAATATATTGGGGTTACGTGCACCCACAATTTTTACTACTGGTATACAGTGCCATTGTCTGACTGGGAATTCAAAGAATATATTGGGGTTATAAATACCCTCATTTCTTGCTACTGCCATATAGTGCCAGTTTCTGACTGGTAATTCAAAGAATATATTGGGGTTACGTGCACCCACAATTTTTACTACTGGTATACAGTGCCATTGTCTGACTGGGAATTCAAAGAGTATATTGGGAATACAAATACCCTCATTTCTTGCTACTGCCATATAGTGCCAGTTTCTGACTGGGAATTCAAAGAATATATTGTGGTTACGTGCACCCACAATTTTTACTACTGGTATACAGTGCCATTGTCTGACTGGGAATTCAAAGAATATATTGGGGTTATAAATACCCTCATTTCTTGCTACTGCCATATAGTGCCAGTTTCTGACTGGTAATTCAAAGAATATATTGGGGTTACGTGCACCCACAATTTTTACTACTGGTATACAGTGCCATTGTCTGACTGGGAATTCAAAGAGTATATTGGGAATACAAATACCCTCATTTCTTGCTACTGCCATATAGTGCCAGTTTCTGACTGGTAATTCAAAGAATATATTGGGGTTACGTGCACCCACAATTTTTACTACTGGTATACAGTGCCATTGTCTGACTGGGAATTCAAAGAATATATTGGGGTTATAAATACCCTCATTTCTTGCTACTGCCATATAGTGCCAGTTTCTGACTGGTAATTCAAAGAATATATTGGGGTTACGTGCACCCACAATTTTTACTACTGGTATACAGTGCCATTGTCTGACTGGGAATTCAAAGAATATATTGGGGTTATAAATACCCTCATTTCTTGCTACTGCCATATAGTGCCAGTTTCTGACTGGTAATTCAAAGAATATATTGGGGTTACGTGCACCCACAATTTTTACTACTGGTATACAGTGCCATTGTCTGACTGGGAATTCAAAGAGTATATTGGGAATACAAATACCCTCATTTCTTGCTACTGCCATATAGTGCCAGTTTCTGACTGGGAATTCAAAGAATATATTGGGGTTACGTGCACCCACAATTTTTACTACTGGTATACAGTGCCATTGTCTGACTGGGAATTCAAAGAATATATTGGGGTTATAAATACCCTCATTTCTTGCTACTGCCATATAGTGCCAGTTTCTGACTGGTAATTCAAAGAATATATTGGGGTTACGTGCACCCACAATTTTTACTACTGGTATACAGTGCCATTGTCTGACTGGGAATTCAAAGAGTATATTGGGAATACAAATACCCTCATTTCTTGCTACTGCCATATAGTGCCAGTTTCTGACTGGTAATTCAAAGAATATATTGGGGTTACGTGCACCCACAATTTTTACTACTGGTATACAGTGCCATTGTCTGACTGGGAATTCAAAGAATATATTGGGGTTATAAATACCCTCATTTCTTGCTACTGCCATATAGTGCCAGTTTCTGACTGGTAATTCAAAGAATATATTGGGGTTACGTGCACCCACAATTTTTACTACTGGTATACAGTGCCATTGTCTGACTGGGAATTCAAAGAGTATATTGGGAATACAAATACCCTCATTTCTTGCTACTGCCATATAGTGCCAGTTTCTGACTGGTAATTCAAAGAATATATTGGGGTTACGTGCACCCACAATTTTTACTACTGGTATACAGTGCCATTGTCTGACTGGGAATTCAAAGAGTATATTGGGAATACAAATACCCTCATTTCTTGCTACTGCCATATAGTGCCAGTGTCTGACTGGGAATTCAAAGAATATATTGGGGTTACGTGCACCCACAATTTTTAATACTGGTATACAGTGCCAATTTCTAACTAGGAATTCAAAATGCGCAAGGCTCCCGGAAAGGGACGTGGACGAGGCCGTGGGCGAGGTCGGGGGAATGGTTCTGGGGAGCAAGGTAGCAGTGAAGCCACAGGGCGTCCCGTGCCTACTCCTGTGGGGCAGCAAGCATTGCGCCACTCCACAGTGCCAGGGTTGCTTGCCACATTAACTAAACTGCAGGGTACAAACCTTAGTAGGCCCGAGAACCAGGAACAGGTCTTGCAATGGCTGTCAGAGAACGCTTACAGCACATTGTCCAGCAGCCAGTCAGACTCTGCCTCCTCTCCTCCTATTACCCAACAGTCTTGTCTTCCTTCCTCCCAAAATTCCGAAGCTTTACAGAACAATAACCCAAACTGTCCCTGCTCCCCAGAGCTGTTCTCCGCTCCTTTCATTGTCCCTCAACCTGCCTCTCCACGTCACGATTCCACGAACCTAACAGAGGAGCATCTGTGTCCAGATGCTCAAACACTAGAGTCTCCTCCATCTCCGTTCGATTTGGTGGTGGATGACCAGCAACCCACCCTCATCGACGATGATGTTACGCAGTTGCCGTCAGGGCATCCAGTTGACCGGCGCATTGTGCGGGAGGAGGAGATGAGACAGGAGTTGGAAGAGGAAGTGGTGGATGATGAGGACACTGACCCGACCTGGACAGGGGGGATGTCAAGCGGGGAAAGTAGTGTGGATGTTGAGGCAGGTGCAGCACCAAAAAGGGTAGCTAGAGGCAGAGGCAGAGGTCAGCAGCTTAGGCGAAGCCAGGCCACACCCGGAATCTCCCAAGATGTTCCAGTTCGTACCCAGCCCCGAAAAACTCCCACCTCGAGGGCACGTTTCTCGAAGGTGTGGAGTTTTTTCAAGGAATGCGCCGAGGACAGATATAGTGTTGTCTGCACAATTTGCCTCTCGAAATTGATTAGGGGCTCTGAGAAGAGCAACCTGTCCACCACTTCAATGCGCCGTCATTTGGAATCCAAGCACTGGAATCAGTGGCAGGCAGCAACGGCAGGACAAAGGCCGCCTGCCGTTCACGCCACTGCCACTGCCTCTGCCACTGCCTCTGCCACTGCCACTGCTGACTGTGCTGGCGATGCACTCCAGAGGACGAGCCAGGACACCACTTCATCTGCCTCCGCCACTTTGTTGACTTCTACCTCATCCTCCCCTGGTCCTGTCTTATCTCCTTCTCCTGCACCATCAAAGGCACCATCAGGCGTTTCTTTACAACAACCCACCATCTCTCAGACATTGGAGCGGCGGCAGAAATACACTGCTAACCACCCACACGCGCAAGCCTTGAACGCCAACATCGCTAAACTGCTGGCCCAGGAGATGTTGGCGTTCCGGCTTGTTGAAACTCCCGCCTTCCTGGACCTGATGGCAACTGCGGCACCTCGCTATGCCGTCCCTAGCCGTCACTACTTCTCCCGGTGTGCCGTCCCCGCCTTGCACCAGCACGTGTCACTCAACATCAGGCGGGCCCTTAGTTCCGCGCTTTGCACAAAGGTCCACTTGACCACCGACGCGTGGACAAGTGCATGCGGACAGGGACGCTACATTTCACTGACGGCACACTGGGTGAATGTAGTTGAGGCTGGGACTGCTTCCCAAACTGGCCCGGTGTACCTCGTCTCCCCGCCTAACATTCCTGGCAGGGACACGAGAAGAACACCCCCCTCCTCCTCCTCCTCTACCGCCTCCTCCTCCGCCACCGCCTCCTCCTCCGCCACCGCCTCCTCCTCCGCTGTTAGATTGACCCCAGCTACGAGTTGGAAACGTTGCAGCACTGGCGTTGGTAGACGTCAGCAGGCTGTGCTGAAGCTGATCAGCTTGGGGGACAGACAGCACACTGCCTCCGAGGTGAGGGATGCCCTCCTCGATGAGACGGCAATATGGTTTGAGCCGCTGCACCTGGGCCCAGGCATGGTCGTTTGTGATAACGGCCGGAACCTGGTAGCAGCTCTGGAGCTTGCCGGACTCCAACATGTTCCATGCCTGGCCCACGTCTTCAACCTAGTGGTGCAACGTTTCCTAAAGAGCTACCCCAATGTTCCAGAGCTACTGGTGAAAGTGCGGCGCATGTGCGCCCACTTTCGCAAGTCGACAGTAGCCGCTGCTAGCTTAAAATCTCTCCAGCAACGCCTGCATGTGCCACAACACCGGCTTTTGTGCGACGTCCCCACACGCTGGAACTCAACGTTTCAGATGTTGAATAGAGTGGTTGAGCAGCAGAGACCTTTGATGGAATACCAGCTACAAAACCCTAGGGTGCCACAAAGTCAGCTGCCTCAGTTTCACATCCATGAGTGGCCATGGATGAGAGACCTTTGTGACATCCTACGGGTCTTTGAGGAGTCCACAAGGAGGGTGAGCTCTGAGGATGCGATGGTGAGCCTTACAATCCCGCTCTTGTGTGTTCTGAGAGAATCCCTGATTGACATCAGGGATAACTCAGATCACACAGAGGAGTTAGGGATAGCATCCGATCCGTCACAGCTGGAGAGTAGGTCCACACATCTGTCCGCTTCACTGCGTTTAATGGAGGAGGAGGAGGAGGAGGAGGAGGAAGAAGAGTTGTCCGATGATGTGATGGTGATACAGGAGGCTTCCGGGCAACTTCGAATCGTCCCATTGTTGCAGCGTGGATGGGTAGACATGGAGGATGAGGAGGAAATGGAGATTGAACTTTCCGGTGGGGCCAGAGGAGTCATGCCAACTAACACTGTGGCAGACATGGCTGAGTTCATGTTGGGGTGCTTTACAACCGACAAGCGTATTGTCAAAATCATGGAGGACAACCAGTACTGGATCTTTGCTATCCTTGACCCCTGGTATAAAAACAACATCTCGTCTTTTATTCCGGTAGATGGGAGGGCCAATCGCATCAATGCTTGCCACAGGCAATTGGTGCAGAATATGATGGAGATGTTTCCAGCATGTGACGTTGGCGGCAGGGAGGGCAGTTCCTCCAGTAGGCAACCAAGTTCTCACCGGTCCACACAAACGAGGGGCACACTGTCTAAGGTCTGGGACACCTTGATGGCACCCCCTCGCCAAAGTGCCGCCACGGAGGGTCCTAGTGTCACCAGGCGTGAGAAGTATAGGCGCATGTTGCGGGAATACCTTTCCGACCACAGCCCTGTCCTCTCCGACCCCTCTGCGCCCTACACGTATTGGGTGTCGAAGTTGGACCTGTGGCTTGAACTTGCCCTATATGCCTTGGAGGTGCTGTCCTGTCCTGCCGCCAGCGTCCTATCTGAGAGGGTGTTCAGTGCAGCCGGTGGCATCATCACTGACAAGCGCACCCGTCTGTCAGCTGAGAGTGCCGACCGGCTCACTTTGATAAAAATGAACCACCACTGGATAGAGCCTTCATTTTTGTGCCCACCTGTGTAAAGCACCCCAACATGAAACTCCATGTCTGTACTCAACCTCTCCAATTCCTCCGCATCCTCATACTCATCCACCATAAGCGTTGCACAATTCTGCTAATACTAGGCTCCCTCCAACATGATTTCCCCCAACTCTGCTGGTTAGAGGCTCCCTCCACCCTGATTTCCACCAACTCTGCTGGTTAGAGGCTCCCTCCACCCTGCTTTCCCACAACTCTGCTGGTTAGAGGCTCCTTCCACCATGAATTTGCCCAAACTGGGCTGTTTAGAGGCTCCCTCCACCATGAATTGGTCCAAACTGGGCTGGTTAGAGGCTCCCTCCACCATTAATTGGTCCAAACTGGGCTGGTTAGAGGCTCCCTCCACCATGAATTTGCCCAAACTGGGCTGTTTAGAGGCTCCCTCCACCATGAATTTGCCCAAACTGGGCTGTTTAGAGGCTCCCTCCACCATGAATTGGTCCAAACTGGGTTTTTTAGAGGCTCCCTCCACCATGAATTGGTCCAAACTGGGCTGGTTAGAGGCTCCCTCCACCATGAATTGGTCCAAACTGGGGTGGTTAGAGGCTCCCTCCACCATTAATTGGTCCAAACTGGGCTGGTTAGAGGCTCCCTCCACCATTAATTGGTCCAAACTGGGCTGGTTAGAGGCTCCCTCCACCATTAATTGGTCCAAACTGGGCTGGTTAGAGGCTCCCTCCACCATGAATTTCCCAAAACTTGGCTGTTTAGAGGCTCCCTCCACCATTAATTGGTCCAAACTGGGCTGGTTAGAGGCTCCCTCCACCATGAATTGGTCCAAACTGGGGTTTTTAGAGGCTCCCTCCACCATGAATTGGTCCAAACTTGGCTGTTTAGAGGCTCCCTCCACCATGAATTGGTCCAAACTGGGGTGGTTAGAGGCTCCCTCCACCATTAATTGGTCCAAACTGGGCTGGTTAGAGGCTCCCTCCACCATTAATTGGTCCAAACTGGGCTGGTTAGAGGCTCCCTCCACCATGAATTTGCCCAAACTGGGCTGTTTAGAGGCTCCCTCCACCATGAATTTGCCCAAACTGGGCTGGTTAGAGGCTCCCTCCACCATGAATTGGTCCAAACGGGTTTTTAGAGGCTCCCTTCACCATGAATTGGTCCAAACTTGGCTGTTTAGAGGCTCCCTCCACCATGAATTGGTCCAAACTGGGGTGGTTAGAGGCTCCCTCCACCATTAATTGGTCCAAACTGGGCTGGTTAGAGGCTCCCTCCACCATTAATTGGTCCAAACTGGGCTGGTTAGAGGCTCCCTCCACCATGAATTGGTCCAAACTGGGGTTTTTAGAGGCTCCCTCCACCATGAATTGGTCCAAACTTGGCTGTTTAGAGGCTCCCTCCACCATTAATTGGTCCAAACTGGGCTGGTTAGAGGCTCCCTCCACCATGAATTGGTCCAAACTGGGTTTTTTAGAGGCTCCCTCCACCATGAATTTGCCCAAACTGGGCTGTTTAGAGGCTCCCTCCACCATGAATTGGTCCAAACTGGGTTTTTTAGAGGCTCCCTCCACCATGAATTGGTCCAAACTGGGCTAGTTAGAGGCTCCCTCCACCATTAATTGGTCCAAACTGGGCTGGTTAGAGGCTCCCTCCACCATTAATTGGTCCAAACTGGGCTGGTTAGAGGCTCCCTCCACCATTAATTGGTCCAAACTGGGTTTTTTAGAGGCTCCCTCCACCATGAATTTGCCCAAACTGGGCTGTTTAGAGGCTCCCTCCACCATGAATTGGTCCAAACTGGGCTGGTTAGAGGCTCCCTCCACCATGAATTTCCCAAAACTTGGCTGTTTAGAGGCTCCCTCCACCATTAATTGGTCCAAACTGGGCTGGTTAGAGGCTCCCTCCACCATGAATTGGTCCAAACTGGGGTTTTTAGAGGCTCCCTCCACCATGAATTGGTCCAAACTTGGCTGTTTAGAGGCTCCCTCCACCATGAATTGGTCCAAACTGGGGTGGTTAGAGGCTCCCTCCACCATTAATTGGTCCAAACTGGGCTGGTTAGAGGCTCCCTCCACCATTAATTGGTCCAAACTGGGCTGGTTAGAGGCTCCCTCCACCATGAATTTGCCCAAACTGGGCTGTTTAGAGGCTCCCTCCACCATGAATTTGCCCAAACTGGGCTGGTTAGAGGCTCCCTCCACCATGAATTGGTCCAAACGGGTTTTTAGAGGCTCCCTTCACCATGAATTGGTCCAAACTTGGCTGTTTAGAGGCTCCCTCCACCATGAATTGGTCCAAACTGGGGTGGTTAGAGGCTCCCTCCACCATTAATTGGTCCAAACTGGGCTGGTTAGAGGCTCCCTCCACCATTAATTGGTCCAAACTGGGCTGGTTAGAGGCTCCCTCCACCATGAATTGGTCCAAACTGGGGTTTTTAGAGGCTCCCTCCACCATGAATTGGTCCAAACTTGGCTGTTTAGAGGCTCCCTCCACCATTAATTGGTCCAAACTGGGCTGGTTAGAGGCTCCCTCCACCATGAATTGGTCCAAACTGGGTTTTTTAGAGGCTCCCTCCACCATGAATTTGCCCAAACTGGGCTGTTTAGAGGCTCCCTCCACCATGAATTGGTCCAAACTGGGTTTTTTAGAGGCTCCCTCCACCATGAATTGGTCCAAACTGGGCTGGTTAGAGGCTCCCTCCACCATGAATTGGTCCAAACTGGGTTTTTTTAGAGGCTCCCTCCACCATGAATTTGCCCAAACTGGGCTGGTTAGAGGCTCCCTCCACCATGAATTGGTCCAAACTGGGTTTTTTAGAGGCTCCCTCCACCATGAATTGGTCCAAACTGGGCTGGTTAGAGGCTCCCTCCACCATGAATTGGTCCAAACTGGGGTGGTTAGAGGCTCCCTCCACCATTAATTGGTCCAAACTGGGCTGGTTAGAGGCTCCCTCCACCATTAATTGGTCCAAACTGGGCTGGTTAGAGGCTCCCTCCACCATTAATTGGTCCAAACTGGGCTGGTTAGAGGCTCCCTCCACCATGAATTTGCCCAAACTGGGCTGTTTAGAGGCTCCCTCCACCATGAATTTGCCCAAACTGGGCTGGTTAGAGGCTCCCTCCACCATGAATTGGTCCAAACTGGGGTTTTTAGAGGCTCCCTCCACCATGAATTGGTCCAAACTTGGCTGTTTAGAGGCTCCCTCCACCATTAATTGGTCCAAACTGGGCTGGTTAGAGGCTCCCTCCACCATGAATTGGTCCAAACTGGGTTTTTTAGAGGCTCCCTCCACCATGAATTTGCCCAAACTGGGCTGTTTAGAGGCTCCCTCCACCATGAATTGGTCCAAACTGGGGTGGTTAGAGGCTCCCTCCACCATTAATTGGTCCAAACTGGGCTGGTTAGAGGCTCCCTCCACCATTAATTGGTCCAAACTGGGCTGGTTAGAGGCTCCCTCCACCATGAATTTGCCCAAACTGGGCTGGTTAGAGGCTCCCTCCACCATGAATTGGTCCAAACTGGGTTTTTTAGAGGCTCCCTCCACCATGAATTTGCCCAAACTGGGCTGGTTAGAGGCTCCCTCCACCATGAATTGGTCCAAACTGGGGTTTTTAGAGGCTCCCTCCACCATGAATTTGCCCAAACTCTGCTGGTTAGAGGCTCAATCCACCCTGATTTTCAAAACAAATGTTGGTGCCAACCTCAACTTACTACAAGGGCCAAATTCACTGCTGGTGACAAGCTCTCCTCACTGCAAGTGCCAAATACACGTTTCAAGGTGTTTTCCTACTGTCAGAGAGGTGGTATTGAGTGTGTAAAGTGTGTAGTTGTTAGGCTGTGATGTTGGGGTAATAGAGGGTCTTTGGTGTGTTAGATGCCCCCAGACATGCTTCCCCTGCTGTCCCAGTGTCATTCCAGAGGTGTTGGCATCATTTCCTGGGGTGTCATAGTGGACTTGGTGACCCTCCAGACACGGATTTGGGTTTCCCCCTTAACGAGTATCTGTTCCCCATAGACTATAATGGGGTTCGAAACCCGTTCGAACACACGAACATTGAGCGGCTGTTCGAATCGAATTTCGAACCTCGAACATTTTAGTGTTCGCTCATCTCTAGTCACTATCCATTGGCAAAGTGTGTTTATGATGTGGCGGTATTATTATGCTCCTGTATTATGGATGTGAGGAAGGTAGCTCAGTAGCAGCAATGGTGCGGACCCAACCAGTCAGAGACAGGGATATAAAATCTGGTGTAAACAGGTTTATTTTGAAAAAAAATAGCAAAATAAATAAACCTTTACTTCAGGTACAAAAACATCAAAGAAAAACCTGCTTGTCTGAGCATTAACTAAACAGGATAAGGCTAACCATATGTGTGGAAGATTCAAGACGAATCCAGCAGCCATGACTTTCTAAAATCCAGTATTTATTTACTTGTGAAGTTAAAACATACAGAATAGTCCATATGGCAATAGTGACTCCCATATAAAAAGAAGACCGTCTCGGCTAACCGTACGTGTGGCTTACTGCCAGCCACATGAACAAACAGATGCCACACTTAGGTCTCACAAGTATCTCAGTATTTCAGGAGAGACCCAAGTGCCTTCTCTTGATCCCAGGATCTGCCCTGAAGTGTAGGCTCTGCCCAGTAATGAACCCAGGGCCCACACCGGGGCTGAGTCCTACTAAAGACCCAAAACCGGACCACACATAAGTCAGAAATCTGGGAGAGATATACCGTGACTCCAGAACTTTGCCTGTCACCTTCTCACATGGAGTATATCTTATTTAGATGCTGTGTATGAATATGCCTTTCTCTCTGAATGCTGGCAGCCTAGCCACAACCTCTAGTCATAGAGTCTGCTGTACTGAACAGCCTGTCCTGCTTGTCAGACATAGAGGGGTCAGAAGGGGCCCAGACAACCACCAAACGCTGATACAATTGAAATACATGGTAGTGGAGGAAGGTATTGGTTTACTGCTCTACCATTCTTAGCTTGTAGGCTACATACCACTTCAGGCCAGCAGACTACAAGGCGCTGTCACCACAATACATCTACATCCCAGCACAGACAGGGATGATTACATCAGTGCACCAGGACACAGAAATGTTGTGCAAATGGCACTTTGTAGGCTGCAGGACTGAACTAGCTTGCGGCCTACAGCTTAGAAGAGGAAACAGCAGCAAGTCAAGTACCCTGCTCCAGGGGATTAAGAACAGGTGAGTATTAGAGATGAGCGAGTAGTATTCGATCGAATAGTAGTATTCGATCGAATACCTCTCTTTGCATAGTTATTGGTATACTCGGTTGAATATCACGCGGTAAACATTTGACTCACCTCCCACCTTCCCTGGCGCTTTTTTTTACACCAAAAATTATGCAGGGGAAGTATTTGATCGAATATACTCGCTCATCTCCAGTGAGTATAATTTTTTTTTTCCGCACTTCGGGACATTATTAATATATTGTGAGGGAAATAATTATCTAAGAGGGCCACAATTATATAGGGGAAATATTGGCTTAGGGGGCCTTATTAATATAAAGGGGACATTTAAGAGGGGCGAATTTTGTTAGTGAGCATTATCAAAGGGCTTGCTTGGACATAAAATAAAATGTATGTAGGCAGCAGGAGAGGTATAAAAATGTTTAATGTATTTATAGTTACCTTCATTTTCCCTTCCATTCCTAGACTGAGTTGATCATCTCCTCCTCTGGGCAACTGCATCGGTAACGTCACTCAAGCAGGATAGCTACAGCCAATAAATGTAATGAATTTCTGCAGCAGTCCCATTGTTGTGATGTCACTGTTGTAGGTGCTCTGAGTATATACAATACAAAGCAGTGGAGGAGATGGCCATCTCAGCACAGGGACGGCTATGGAGGGAAGGATGCAGGTAAGAATACACCCCCTCTGCTGTCTACATACATTTTTTTTTATATCTTGGACAAACCCATTAACATAAATGGGCGTTAGGGAGCAGTATTTATGCATAGGGCATAATATAAAGGGCATTAGAGGGTACTGACCTCTGGGGAAGGTGGCAAAAGGGAGCACACAGAGGTTTCAAATCAAATAAAAAAAGCTTTATTGGCACGTCTGAGTATACATTTGGCATTGCTAAAACAAAGAGAGTGGATTGTACGGCGGGGGCGGGGTTGGGGCGTATGGGATTTCATCTTCCCCACAGTTGGTGGCAGATGGACACGTATTGGGTGGCGATCTCCACAGTGGACTCCTCTTCTCCCAGTAGGATGTAGACTTTCCTCTTCTCATCTGCAAATGTGAAGTCCTAGATGTGTGCAGAGAGTCTTTGGAAGTTGACAGCCCTCACAGCTGAGTATTTGGTGCAGTGTAGCAGGAAATGGGCCTCGTCTTCTAGGGCCCCTTTGTCACAGTGTTGGCACAGTCTATTCTCCCATGGCTTGTACGTCTGCCTGTGTCGCCTCATCTCTATCTCCAGGTTGTGGGTGCTCAGTCTGTACAGGCTCAGGGTCTGTCTGTGTTTGGGGTGGGGTATTTTCTCTAGGTAGGTGACCATGTTGTAGTCTCTTTGCAGTAAGTCCATTGAGTCGCTCTCAATAGTCCCTTTTACTTGAGCCTTGTTCAGGATATGTTGAGGGTTTTGGTTTGGCAGGCGGCTGATGCTTGGTTGGGGGACACCAGATTTGCTCTGGGCTCTGTGGCTTAACCAGGCTTGGTGGTGGTAAGAGCCGGGGCTGCTGTCCTGTATGTGTGTCCAGAATGATAGTGCCCTCTTCTGCATGGTGAGCCCTAGGGGGAGCCTGCCTAGCTCTGCCCAACATGCCATGTTGGAGGTGCTGCGATGGATATGGAAGAGGTACTTGCAGAACTCTAGATGGAAGGTCTCTGTTGGGCTGGAATCCCACTTTGGCTGGTCTGGGTAGGTGACCAGGCTCCATACCTCACTGACATAGAGAAGGATTGGAGTGATGACTGCGTCAAATATCTTCGGCCAGACCCTCACCAGTGGTTTGAGGTGGTACAGTTGTCTTCTGATGGCATAGAAGGTTCTGCTGGCTTTTCCTTTCAGGGTCTCTATTGCTGCTTTGAAGCTCCCTTATTATTTGAGCTCCAGCCCCAGGTAGGTGTAGCTGCTGGTTTTATCCAGTGTGGAGCCGTTTAATGTGAGGTGGGGGATGGAGGCTTTATTGTGGCCCTTCTTCTGGAATACCATGACTTTGTTCTTCAAGTGGTTGATGGGTAGTGCCCATGTGGTGCTGGATTTTTCCAGTACTGCCAGGCTGTCTTGGAGGCCTCTCTTGGTGGGGGACAGAAGCAGGAGGTCATCGGTGTACAGTAGGAACTTCACCTTGTGATCATGCAGGGTAAGGCTTGGTGTTGGTGAGGCCTCCAGGGTTGTACCCAGTTCATTAATGTTGATGTTGAAGAGCTTTGGGCTCAGACTGCAGCCCTGTCTGACCCCTCGGGCCTGCTGGAAATATGCTCTCCTCTTCCCATTCACCTTCAAGCTGCATTGGTTTCTGATGTAGGGGCTCTTGATAACATCATACATTCTTCCACCTATCCCACTCTCTAGGAGTTTCAGGAGCTGGCCTGGGTGCCACACTGAGTCAAATGCCTTCTTACAGTCCATAAAACAGACGAATATTTTGGCTCTTCTGGTGTTGTGGACATGGTTTTATTAATTTAAGCAGGCACACAGAAGGTAATATTGAGGAGGCTCAAAGGAGGTATTACCGTATTTTTCAGACTATAAGACGCACTTTTTTTCCTCCAAATTTGGGGGGAAAAGAAGGGTGCGTCTTATAGTCCGAATGTGGCCACCTGGCATCCGCTGTAATAGAGAGGCGGATGCCGGCGAGGGATAGACGCCGGCACAGGTGCCGGGGCCTGAGACATCGCTACGCTCCTCTGCCCTGCATGAAGCCAGCAGCGGCAGGAATGATGCTATTCCGCTCCTCCGTCCCCCTGCCGCTGGCTTCATGCAGGGCAGAGGAGCGTAGCAATGTCTCAGGCCCCGGCACCTGTGCCGGCGTCTATCCCTCGCCGGCATCCGCCTCTCTATTACAGCGGATGCCGGGTCTGTATTGGCAGCCCCTTCTCCCCCGGGGCCGGTCCCCACCGGCCCCATACCTGTAAAGTTGCAGGCCGGCTCCTGCGTGGCGATATCGCAGTAACCGACCTGTTCGGGTGACAGCCGGGAGCCTAATGAAGGCTCCCAGACCTGTCACTGTTATATTAGTATTGCGGCTGGGTCTATGACCAGCCGTAAAAGTGATATACAGAATGTCCCATACATGGCAATACAGTTGTATTGCCGTCTATGGGACTTGCAATCAAGCGACTGCAGGTTCAAGCCCCCGGGGGGGAATAAAATAGTAAAAAAAAAAAAAAAAAGCTTAAAAATATATAATAAAAAAATTAAATAAATAAAAGTTCTAAATCACCTCCTTTCCCTAGAATATATATAACAGTAGAAAATCATATGTCATACACATTAGGTATCCCTGTGTCCGAAAATGCCCGCTCTACTAATAGTTTTCCTGTACGGTGGACGTCAAAAATCACAAGTGCTAAACCGCCGGGTTTTTTTTCAATACAAGGTGATCTAAGCAATAGACATTTCCCAAAATGGTATAGCTAAAAAGTACATCTGGCCCCGCAAAAAAAAAAAAAAACTCTATGTGTCCCCTACAGCTGCAGGGTCACCTGTCAATGTGGCCTTGCAGCTGTTGCAAAACTACAACTCCCATATATTAAATATTTTACAATTTTATGCTTCAAAAATTTTTTCCCCCTATTTTCCTCCTCTATAACCTAGGTGCGTCTTATAGTCCGAAAAATACAGTAATTATTGAAAGATGCACACAGTGGGTATTATTTACTCCCTGAGGCTTTTATATTATATTTTATAATTGTGAATAGCAGCAGAATGGGGACTTTGTGTAGGTGAAGACAATGTGGGTCGGGTGACTGGAAAAGTAAAGAGCAAAAGATGTCTGTGTAGAGGTAGTTAAAAGTCACAGCTGGAAGAAATGGTCATTGCAGTCACTGTATGTTGGTAATATTGGTATACTTGGCTTGGGGGCCCACTTGGATGTTTTTTCCTTTCCGTGCTGAACCGCTAGCTGAACCTCTGCTGCTTCTCCTTGCACTGGGAGAAAAAACTTGCACTCCTACTCAGTGGCGTAACTAGGAATGGCAGGGCCCCATGGCGAACTTTTGACATGGGGCCCCTGCACACATTATTATTGATTATGCCCCATAATGAACACCCATGAACAATTATTATACTCTGGGGTATTTTCAGACCCCAGAGTATAATAATCGGAGACCAAGGGGAGATACAGACATTAAAAAAAAGTTACTTACCTGTCTTCGGCTCCGCTGCAGTCTTTGGTGGTGTTGGCCATCTAACGCATGGATGTCACATGACACAGCAATTGCAGGCAAGTCTGAATACAAACAATGTGTAGATTATTGATCCATCTACTGACACTGACCTCCCCTTCCTCCTAATACACAAATATCAGGACACTGACCTCCCCCTCCTCCACACCACACATACATACACACTCACACACAGACACACATACACACACACTCTCCATTCTGCATCTCACATTAATCCCTCCCCTTCATTACCTAGCAGCACATCTCTCCTTCTCTTCCAGGACTGACTACACGGGCTATAAAGACACGCCCACCTAGTCATGTGATGGCTGACGTCACACAAGGTCCTACAAGCTTTCCCCTGCTCTTATCACAGTTACAACAGTTTGTCTGTGATAAGATTGGGGGTAGCAGGGGTAGCTGTCACCGGGCCCCTAATGTCCCGGGCCCTGTGGCAGCTGCCTCTACTGCTATGGTGGTAGTTAGGCCATTGCTAGTTAGTGTTCTTCCCAGCAGTGTCACTAGGATAGGACATGGGAAGAATATGCAAATCTGTCTCCCAAGATGTAAACAGGGAGACAGTGCCTCTGTTATGCTGCCCTCTATAGCGGCACTCTGAACAACATGCCCGACTTCCCAGAAGTCTTCACTGCATGATGCGAGGTTATAACCAAATCAATTTCTCAGCTACGGATGGCACCGTTTCTGTCTCTTTGGACGTCATCAGCGGAGCCTAGTGAGAATTGATTGGATTGATTGATGGAGGGAGGACGTTAAACTGGGGCATCTGGAGGAGCATATTAAACTGTGGGGGGTAGCTGTCTGCCTCTAGTTGCCCCCAGTTTAGTGTCCCCCCTCCAGCTGCCCCAATTTAATGCCCCTCTCTAGTTTCTTCTAGTTTACCCTGGGACACCAGGAGAGGGACTTAATACTGTGGGACATTTGGAAGGGAACATTATAATGTGGGGGTGTATAATGTTAGGGTGACTATAGGAGGATTATACTTTGTGGGAGCACATGGAAAAATTATTGAGAATGAGCGGAGTCGGCGTAGAAGTAGGTGGAGCTAAATTTGCTGCGGCACGCATAGCCCTCTAGAACCATTTCAATTTCTCATGTGACCGCATGGAAAAATTAATTGCCCACCCCTGCCCTAGGTCATAGTTAATGGAACTGATCATGCAATACTGTCACCTTCCTCTGGCTTCTGGGGTGCTTTTCTGTTATGAGACCCAATGTCACATAGACACATCTCTGCCTAGTGACACTTCTCTTTAGACCAGTGATGATGCATATGTTATATACGGATCCATTCCAGTTAATAATAAAATCTGCAAGATCAAGTGACTGTCTAGCAGGCAAGAAGCTTTTGGAGAAATATAACCATCTACAGGAGCAGGACAGTGAATATACCAGTTTCTTGTCAAGTGGCACAGGAAATGAAGGAAACTCGCAAAAGCACACAAAGTGGCATAAAAGCAGAAGATGATGACGACAGCCCATATGAACTGGATGAAAGTGATATAAAAAATGTATTGAACAAAGCAATAAATCTGGTGAAGGTTTTATGTGCCCCATCTGTAGGGAGAACTTTGCATTGGAGAAAAGTTACTTGAAACTTTCCAAGTAAAATCATGGCGGTATGAGATTTGCAGAGAGACTTTTGCAAATAGGTGTCATCTGGAGCCCACCAGGGTCATGTGCACAGCAATGGCCGCCAGATTCTATGTGAACTTTACGATAAAGTTTAAAAAGAAAAACTCATCAAGGGGCAAATTCTGGTAAGTCCATGAAGGGCTGAGGGAAAGGCATTTCTGTCAACTCTGTAGGAAGGGACTAAAGGGGTTGTCCAGTTCTTTTTTTGATGTCCCCAGGATAGGTAATCAATAAGAGATCAGTGTGGTTCAACCCCAGAGACCCCATGCTGATCAAGGGCTGCAGTGCAACTCCTGACCCTTTCACTGTTTACATTGCTTTCCATTTCTTACATACCAGCCATGTAATGTAATAACTGCCTTGTCCCATATATGTGAATAAGGCCAGAATTACATAACATGTCCACTATGGAACAAACAGTATGCAGTGTAAAGGGGTCAAGGCACTCGCACAAGCACCCTGGCTCCTACAAACAGCTGACGCTTAGGGGTCCTAGGTGTTGAACGTACTTGTCATTGGCTTTCATCTTTAGGCTTGGTTGGCATGAAAAATAGCATAGCATAGAGAACTACAGTCCTATGAAATAGGTGGGCACCCCTATTAATCTTAATCATTTTTAGTTCTAAATATTTTGGTGTTTGCAACAGCCATTTCAGTTTGATATATCTAATAACTGATGGACACAGTAATATTTCAGGATTTAAATGAGGTTTATTGTACTAACAGAAAATGTGCAATATGCATTAAACCAAAATTTGACCGGTGCAAAAGTATGGGCACCTCAACAGAAAAGTGACATTAATATTTAGTAGATCCTCCTTTTGCAAAGATAACAGCCTCTAGTCGCTTCCTGTAGCTTTTAATCAGTTCCTGGATCCTGGATAAAGGTATTTTGGACAAACAATTCAAGTTCAGTTAAGTTAGATGGTCGCTGAGCATGGACAGCCCGCTTCAAATCATCCCACAGATGTTCAATGATATTCAGGTCTGGGGACTGGGATGGCCATTCCAGAACATTGTAATTGTTCCTCTGCATGAATGCCTGAGGATTTGGAGCGGTGTTTTGGATCATTGTCTTGCTGAAATATCCATCCCCGGCGTAACTTCAACTTCGTCACTGATTCTTGAACATTATTCTCAAGAATCTGCTGATACTGAGTGGAATCCATGCGACCCTCAACTTTAACAAGATTCCCGATGCTGGCATTGGCCACACAGCTCCAAAGCATGATGGAACCTCCACCAAATTTTACAGTGGGTAGCATGTGTTTTTCTTGGAATGCTGTTTCTTTTTGGATGCCATGCATAACGCCTTTTTTTATAACCAAACAACTCAATTTTTGTTTCCAAAATGAAGCTGCCTTGTCCAAATGTGCTTTTTCATACCTCAGGCAACTCTATTTGTGGCGTACGTGCAGAAATGGCTTCTTTCTCATCACTCTCCCATACAGCTTCTATTTGTGCAAAGTGCGCTGTATAGTTGACCGATGCACAGTGACACCATCTGCAGCAAGATGATGCTGCAGCTCTTTGGAGGTGGTCTGTGGATTGTCCTTGACTGTTCTCACCATTCTTCTTCTCTGCCTTTCTGATATTTTTCTTGGCCTGCCACTTCTGGGCTTAACAAGAACTGTCCCTGTGGTCTTCCATTTCCTTACTATGTTCCTCACAGTGGAAACTGACAGGTTAAATCTCTGAGACAACGTTTTGTATCCTTCCCCTGAACACCTATGTTGAACAATCTTTGTTTTCAGATCATTTGAGAGCGGGCTGTCCATGTTCGGCGACCATCAAACTTAACTGAACTTGAATTGTTTTGTAGAAAGAAATGGTCCAAAATACCTTCATCCAGGATCCAGGAACTGATTAAAAGCTACAGGAAGCGACTAGAGGCTGTTATCTTTGCAAAAGGAGGATGTACTAAATATTAATGTCACTTTTCTGTTGAGGTGCCCATATTTTTGCACCGGTCAAATTTTGGTTTAATGCATATTGCGCATTTTCTGTTAGTACAATAAACCTCATTTCAATCCTGAAATATTACTGTGTCCATCAGTTATTAGATATATCAAACTGAAATGGCTGTTGCAAACACCAAAATATTTAGAACTAAAAATGATTAAGATTAATAGGGGTGCCCAAACTTTTTCATAGGACTGTATAATGAGTTACACGGTGCAACCTCCACCAGGCCATCTGCCTGAAGGGAAATGTATACCAGCTCATGGCTAGCGTACAGTTACTGCATCATTTATGCTAGATTTCTGGAATAAATGATGATAAATCTAGCCTTGTGCATGTCCTCATCAAAATCCATTTTTGGTAAAGTGGCAAGGACAGTGCAGAAATGAAAACATCTCAATAAACCTTATTTGTGCAAAAAATTTAAACTTTTTGAGTCTTGTACACCAGAAAACTGCCATACAAGACATAACAAATCTGTCCTACTGTCCATATACAGTACTTAATACATAAGTGGCATTTCTTACAGACAATCCAGGCATAGAGACTATAGCCGCATGATACAAGTACCATGGCACTTATTCAGCATTGCTTGCTAGCACTATGCTAGGCTTACACTTACCCAGAGGAGCCTTCAGGCGCGTACAGACGCTATCTGAAACTTCAGACCCAGCATGGGAATCTTATTTGCTTGTAGAAAAAATAAAAAATCCTGACTTAAAGAAAACCCGCCATATGGGCCACGGTCTTAGAAAAATGTTATACCATCAATTATGCTAACTAGGGCTGATCCTAGAGGAAAAGTAGGTGAGACAACTTACCCATCTGCGCTGCTGAAGAACGAAAAAGAAATATGTATAGTGCAAACACCTTAAACATTCTGGGGCAGATCTATTATGTCTTATACGTTTTCTGAAGTACAAGGCATAAAAAGTTGTAATATTGCAACATTTTAAAACTCTATGCTGCCTTCGTCACTTTCCCAAGAAGGCGACGTAGTGAAGTCTTGCAAGAGGCAGCTATAAGTTCATATACATTTCCCTAATTTATAAGGAGACGTGCACCTTGCCATTTATGAGGCGCACCCTCCATCGGCTCCAGGACTATGAAGACTGGTGAAAGTATTGTCCCACTGTACGTATATTGATATATATAATTGAATGATACTTATGGATATGTGTGTATATATATATATATATATATATATATATATATATATACAGTCCTATGAAAAAGTTTGGGCACCCCTATTAATCTTAATCATTTTTTGTTCTAAATATTTTGGTGTTTGCAACAGCCATTTCAGTTTGATATATCTAATAACTGATGGACACAGTAATATTTCAGGATTGAAATGAGGTTTATTGTACTAACAGAAAATGTGCAATATGCATTAAACCAAAATTTGACCGGTGCAAAAGTATGGGCACCCTTATCATTTTATTGATTTGAATTCCCCTAACTACTTTTTACTGACTTACTGAAGCACAAAATTGGTTTTGTAACCTCAGTGAGCTTTGAACTTCATAGCCAGATGTATCCAATCATAAGAAAAGGTATTTAAGGTGGCCAATTGCAAGTTGATCTCCTATTTGAATCTCCTCTGAAGAGTGGCATCATGGGCTACTCAAAACAACTCTCAAATGATCTGAAAACAAAGATTGTTCAACATAGTTGTTCAGGGGAAGGATACAAAAAGTTGTCTCAGAGATTTAACCTGTCAGTTTCCACTGTGAGGAACATAGTAAGGAAATGGAAGACCACAGGGACAGTTCTTGTTAAGCCCAGAAGTGGCAGGCCAAGAAAAATATCAGAAAGGCAGAGAAGAAGAATGGTGAGAACAGTCAAGGACAATCCACAGACCACCTCCAAAGAGCTGCAGCATCATCTTGCTGCAGATGGTGTCACTGTGCATCGGTCAACTATACAGCGCACTTTGCACAAATAGAAGCTGTATGGGAGAGTGATGAGAAAGAAGCCGTTTCTGCACGTACGCCACAAATAGAGTTGCCTGAGGTATGAAAAAGCACATTTGGACAAGGCAGCTTCATTTTGGAAACAAAAATTGAGTTGTTTGGTTATAAAAAAAGGCGTTATGCATGGCGTCCAAAAAGAAACAGCATTCCAAGAAAAACACATGCTACCCACTGTAAAATTTGGTGGAGGTTCCATCATGCTTTGGGGCTGTGTGGCCAATGCCGGCATCGGGAATCTTGTTAAAGTTGAGAGTCGCATGGGTTCCACTCAGTATCAGAAGATTCTTGAGAATAATGTTCAAGAATCAGTGACGAAGTTGAAGTTACGCCGGGGATGGATATTTCAGCAAGACAATGATCCAAAACACCGCTCCAAATCCTCAGGCATTCATGCAGTCCCCAGACCTGAATATCATTGAACATCTGTGGGATGATTGGAAGCGGGCTGTCCATGCTCGGCGACCATCTAACTTAACTGAACTTGAATTGTTTGTCCAAAATACCTTTATCCAGGATCCAGGAACTGATTAAAAGCTACAGGAAGCGACTAGAGGCTGTTATCTTTGCAAAAGGAGGATCTACTAAATATTAATGTCACTTTTCTGTTGAGGTGCCCATACTTTTGCACCGGTCAAATTTTGGTTTAATGCATATTGCACATTTTCTGTTAGTACAATAAACCTCATTTCAATCCTGAAATATTACTGTGTCCATCAGTTATTAGATATATCAAACTGAAATGGCTGTTGCAAATACCAAAATATTTAGAACTAAAAATGATTAAGATTAATAGGGGTGCCCAAACTTTTTCATAGGACTGTATATATATATGTACTATGACTGATGTATCGTACGCCAGTTTTAGTAAACAACCTGACTGGAGACCAAGAGACTGTGACCCCTTCATAAATCTGATGCAAGTCTCAGGACCAGAATGGAAAGTTGTGTGAGCTTTAATAAAACAGCTGGGCTGAGGATTTCCCACCTCGGCCCAGCCTGATATCACCTCGGCCCCACACCGCCCACATTCACATAATGTGGTGGGCAAGGCACAAATTAGTGCCTGCCTTGCATTAAAAGTGTTCCTTAATGTCACCCCTCTATGCCAGTTTTTTGGTTTAGAGAAATTGATTAATTAGATTTTCTGTAATGTAATACAAAAAGGTAAATTTTATAAAAGTGGGAACTATTTACACGTCTAAACACATTTAAATATACTTTATACAAATGTACATGTTACTTGTGCGGCCATGATTTTCAAGACATCTCTAAATATACATATACGTAAGGGGGTGTAGCTAGCCCTCCGGAATTCCTGCCGGCCTCTTTTACAATCATCCAAAATAACAGGACATCCCAGACCTCACCGCTGCCTGGAGGCTTTCCCCCGAGCCTCAGTGTGTCCTCCAGTGGCAGCTGGGATGGCGTCCGACGGTGCTTACTGCAGAAGAGGATCCTCAAATCTTGTGGCCTATTCTACTGCTCGCCATCTTGCTGAACAGCTCAGGCCCATCCAGTCCGCCTCTTCCCCATGTTGCTCCCTTCGTCATTCATCCCTGGTGGGCTACCAGCATCTGCACACATCGGAGGCCCTGTTGAGAAGACGCTTGCTTCCTGACCACATCTGGTAGGCATTCCTCGGACTGCACACCTCCCACCGCCCGCCAATTTCCCCTTTTCTCCCCTCTGCGCTACTCATATCAGCACTGCCGCCAATGGATGGAGTGAGACTCCAGAGCCCTCTGCCTGCACACCAGTGCTGCTGCACCCCTTCAGCTGACCCCTTCAGCTCCTGACATATTAGCAGAGGAAGTATGACCCTCCAGTCCTCCCTTTAATGATTTTTAGGGCACCACTGCTTAACTGGTCTCACGCACTGGTCCTTGTCCCACAAACTGGGCTATATGAGAAAAAAGCCTCCAGTGCCACTACATTTTAATTGGGACATTTTAGAGCACCATATGGTGGTTGCTCTGAATCACCCTGAACACATATAACCGTAGAACCGTGGTGCAGGGATGACAGTGTAGATATCCCTTCCCCTGGTGGTACCTAGTGTTGCAGTTTCACAGCTTCATACCCCTGTCAAGATGGTGAAGATTGGAAACTCTAGAAAGTCTAAGACCCCATCCAACGCTAAGCCTCCCAGACTGCAGGGTAACCAACAGGAATATCTGAAGGAAAAAACTTTTGCTAGGTCCCTCAAGATGATGGAATCTACAGGGTGTGCAACTTCCCTGGACGGCACTGAAATGGATACTGCTGTGAACAGAGACGCAGCAGTCTTGCAGCCCACACTTATCACCAAAGCCTTCTTGCATAAAATGCTGACCTTGGCCCTCCAACAGGTGATTTCTAAGCTGACAGCTATGCGCATCGAAGTCCAACAATTCGGGAACTAAAAGAATACCTTGAAAGCCACATATAGCGATGTTACTGCTGCTTGTGAAGCCAAGTTTATCCAAATATCGCAGCACACCCACCACATTGAAAGAGACTGTTCCCTCATTGAAGACCAGGGGAATTGGAGCAGGCGTAAGAATGTACGCTTCAAAGGTATCCCCGAGTCTGAGATTCCAGAGACTTTATCTCTTGCTACTATGTCACTCTTCGAGACCCTCCTCGGTAGAGACAGGGCTGATCAAATCACTATTGAAAGAATTCACACAGCACTACGGCCTAGGCCCAGGGCCTCAGATCCGCCTAGAGATGTTATCTGTGGCCTTCTCTCCTTTGTCGACTGCTCAGAAATCTTAAAGGTTGCCAGAGATCACGGTCAGCTGCTTTATAGCATACATCTCTATCAAGATATTGCACCATCCACCCTTGTGAAGAGAAGGATCCTGAAGCTAAAGTTGTGTCCTATTTGTGGCTCTTCCCATTTGGTCTAGTGGTATCTCACGTTGGTCATTGCCTGGATGTCTCTACACCTGATGACCTGGAAAAGCTCTAGCTGATGCTGGATATGCGTCCTGTTCCCTCCTGGCTACCCTCAGTGATGTCCTCATCTCAACAGCGATTCCCTAACCTAGACATCGGGAGACCAGGCCCAATCTATCCAGACTTGTTGGACAGAAGAGACCTCAGCAGAGAGCTCCTCCTCCTGTACCCTCTGTGCTGGAGAAGCTGCATCCATGACCCTCTGAACTTAGGGCCTTCCAATGGTATCTGGACTGCTGACTTAAGAACTCAGGTTACATCTTTCTTTTCCATTATTCTACATAAATCTGTCCAAAGTGGCGGTGGGGCTACACGATGACCTAACTGCCCTTAGGGAGAAGTTGCTGTCCTTCCTCACACTTAAGTCAGCCAAGTCATACCTGTTTTACCAGCATAAGATTTATGCCCATGGCAACTAGGGAGATAGGTTAATGTCCACCCTTATTAAGAAGGCCAAAGACAGATCCCTCATACACCAAATCAGATCCACTCACAATAATACCCTTCTCACTGCCACCCCCAACGTAGAACGTGCTGTTAGAGACTTCTTCAGACCTTTATAACCTCAAACCCAGTCAGCAACTTGCACGGTGAACCCCTGCCTCTACCTCCACCTCAACCTCCAGAGATAAAGCCATTCTTGACTTCCTGGACTCCCTAACACTGCCCTCTATAGACCTGCAAACGGCTCTGGAACTTGTATCCCCATTTATGCCTGATGAAATCAGATCAGCCATACTTAGCTTTCCTCCAGGAAAAAGCCCAGGTCCTTATGGCCGGTCCCTCCTATACTACAGGAAGTTTCTAACCACCCTGCTTCCATTTCTGACTGACGCCTATAATTCTATTCCACAAAGGCAGCAATGGCCTAAGCAGTCCCAGGAGGCCCACATCATCCCTATCCCTAAGGAAGGGAAAGACCCAGAGAGTTGTGGTAGCTATACACCCATTTCTCTTTTAAATATTGATATTAAAATCTGGGCCAAGCTTTTGGCAAATAGACTGCTGACAGTCCTCCCACACATAATATACCATGAGCAGTCCGGTTTTGTTCCTGGGAGGGAGGGGGAAGGATAACTCACATAGGATTCTGCAAGACATCCACTTTGCAACCTCCTGTAAGCAGCCTCTGGTCCTCCTTGGCATTGATGCCCAGAGGGCCTTTGACAGGATCTGTTGGCGTTTCATGCGGAAGGTGCTTGCCCGCTTTGGGAATTCCCCTAGGTTTATTGAAGCGATCTTCACTATGTATTCTCAACCTAATTCTCAACCAAATTCTCAAACTAAAGGTAAATGGGACTTTCTCTCCCTCCTTTGACATTAATAACGGTACACGACAGGGTTGTCCCCTGTCCCCGACCCTTTTCATTCTGATGTTTGAAACTTTGCTACAGAGTGTCAGGCACAACAAGCAAATTTAAGGCCTTAAGGTCAGTTCTGAAAGCCACCAGGTGACCGCGTTCGCGGATGACCTATTGTTCCTTGTTACAAATCCAGAAGCAGGTCTCCTGGCCCTCACCCATAGGTTAGAACATTTTGGCTCCCTTAGTAATTTTAAAGTCAGCTTTGGGAAATCAAAGATAACAGATATTAACCTGCCACCATCGGTAACTTCCAGGCAGAGGCCACTCACCCCCTTCACGTGGACCAACAGGCCACTGAAATATCTTGGTATCTCAGTCCCCTACAAGTTATCTGACCTTTATCACATTAATTATTCCCCCCTTCTTGCATATATTAGACAATTGCTAGAGGATTATCATATCCCTCTTATTTCCTGGATGGGTCACATTAACTTGCTCAATACATATATCATGCCTAAGCTCCTCTACACTATGAATATGGTTCCCATTCTACTGCCTGCAAGCTTCTTCAAGGAAGTCCGCTCTCTTTTTTCCCGATTTGTTTGGAAGCACAGGAGGCCGTTGGCTCATTCCCTTCTAGTGAGGGGGAATATGGGCTTACCGGACTTACAGGTATACTACACTGCGATCCAGCTAACGCGCTTGTTAAAATTAGCCAACCCCACTAGAAGCGTTCTTTTTCTTAAAGACCTGTGGCAAAGTAAAAAATTGCTAGTATGTAGGAGTTGGAGCCAGTCCCATGCTGATAGACCCATTCCATGTTTAGGCATGACTCCAACCCTCTCTAACTCCCTTCCCATCCATGATCCCAAATTGCTCTCTTGCTCTCTGTCCCAAGGGATCTCTGGGCCACGTTAGACTCTAAGAACCTCTCCTCCCTCGCACAGTATGACCAACCCCTGACACATCAACAATGCAAAGACCTTACCAGGTGATCAAGGCCACACATCTGGCTAACCTATACTCTCTTTTCAAAACAAAACATCAGGTTAGATCCACAGACTTTGATAAGGTCTCGCCATCCAGGCGAGACCTTATCACATCTGCTTACAGCTGGTTGCAGATGGTACTGCCCTCTCATGCAGAATGGCTGGCTAGAGTGAGTCAAATCTGTAGATTTGAGGAGCTCTCTGGTTGGGCTATGGGATCCCGCAACAAGCTCCTAAAGACGTGGACTCCCTGGCTTAGATTTACGGGTCGTTTATAGGCCCTCCCCCCCCCACACACACACACTGCTGTGCTGTGAGCGCCCTCTGGGGAGCTCCCGTTTCTGATACCCAAGTACCAGATAATACTGTTGCAGATAATACTGTTGCAGATATTTCTATTATTGCAGAGGTCTCTGTTGCTCCTATGTTAGCTCAACCAATGTTTTACCTAGTTATCTAACTATTTACACCCCCTTGGCTGCCGTAGTTTTAGAGCCTGGGAACGTCACTGCTTTACTGCTATTCTGTGATGATGTTACTTTGTACTCCTATGCATTGATTTATCTAATATATAAGATTTGACAAAAAAAAAAAATACATACTGTACACTCACCGGCCACTTTATTAGGTACACCTGTCCAACTGCTTGTTAACACTTAATTTCTAATCAGCCAATCACATGGCGGCAACTCAGTGCATTTAGGCATGTAGACATGGTCAAGACAATCTCCTGCAGTTCAAACTGAGCATCAGTATGGGGAAGAAAGGTGATTTGAGTGCCTTTGAACGTGGCATGGTTGTTGGTGCCAGAAGGGCTGGTCTGAGTATTTCAGAAACTGCTGATCTACTGGGATTTTCACGCACAACCATCTCTAGGGTTTACAGAGAATGGTCCGAAAAAGAAAAAACATCCAGTGAGCGGCAGTTCTGTGGGCGGAAATGCGTTGTTGATGCCAGAGGTCAGAGGAGAATGGCCAGACTGGTTCAAGCTGATAGAAAGGCAACAGTGACTCAAATAGCCACCCGTTACAACCAAGGTAGCCAGAAGAGCATCTCTGAACGCACAGTACGTCGAACTTTCAGGCAGATGGGCTACAGCAGCAGAAGACCACACCGGGTGCCACTCCTTTCAGCTAAGAACAGTAAACTGAGGATACAATTTGCACAAGCTCATCGAAATTGGACAATTGAAGATTGGAAAAACGTTGCCTGGTCTGATGAGTCTCGATTTCTGCTGCGACATTCGGATGGTAGGGTCAGAATTTGGCGTCAACAACATGAAAGCATGGATCCATCCTGCCTTGTATCAACGGTTCAGGCTGGTGGTGGTGGTGTCATGGTGTGGGGAATATTTTCTTGGCACTCTTTGGGCCCCTTGGTACCAATTGAGCATCGTTGCAACGCCAAAGCCTACCTGAGTGTTGTTGCTGACCATGTCCATCCCTTTATGACCACAATGTACCCAACATCTGATGGCTACTTTCAGCAGGATAATGTGCCATGTCATAAAGCTGGAATAATCTCAGACTGGTTTCTTGAACATGACAATGAGTTCACTGTACTCCAATGGCCTCCACAGTCACCAGATCTCAATCCAATAGAGCATCTTTGGGATGTAGTGGAACGGGAGATTCGCATCATGGATGTGCAGCCGACAAATCTGCGGCAACTGTGTGATGCCATCATGTCAATATGGACCAAAATCTCTGAGGAATGCTTCCAGCACCTTGTTGAATCTATGCCATGAAGAATTGAGGCAGTTCTGAAGGCAAAAGGGGGTCCAACCCGTTACTAGCATGGTGTACCTAATAAAGTGGCCGGTGAGTGTATATGTAGATACAAATGTCTATATACACACACACCATATATATGGATAGATAGATAGATAGATAGATAGATAGATAGATAGATAGACAAACACATAGATGTATACAGTACACAGACACCTATTAGTGACGCTACCTACAAGAAATCTGTAACTAAAGATATCCAGATGTAGATGTGATGGCTGGGGCGATATCTTCTGCCACAACACACCAGACGGCTTATCAAAACCTTTCTCCTTGTGCTCTGTCCAGTTATTGGTCATTAGATCTCATCTCTTACCAAACCCATCACCACTGAATCCGTCACCACCGAGCAGAGCCGACCACGCACACCTCCATCTCCATCACCACTGAGTCCGTCACCACCGAGCAGAGCCGACCACGCACACCTCCATCTCCATCACCACTGAGTCCGTCACCACCGAGCAGAGCCGACCACGCACACCTCCATCTCCATCACCACTGAATCCGTCACCACCGAGCAGAGCCGACCACGCACACCTCCATCTCCATCACCACTGAGTCCGTCACCACCGAGCAGAGCCGACCACGCACACCTCCATCTCCATCACCACTGAGTCCGTCACCACCGAGCAGAGCCGACCACGCACACCTCCATCTCCATCACCACTGAGTCCGTCACCACCGAGCAGAGCCGACCACGCACACCTCCATCTCCATCACCACTGAGTCCGTCACCACCGAGCAGAGCCGACCACGCACACCTCCATCTCCATCACCACTGAGTCCGTCACCACCGAGCAGAGCCGACCACGCACACCTCCATCTCCATCACCACTGAGTCCGTCACCACCGAGCAGAGCCGACCACGCACACCTCCATCTCCATCACCACTGAGTCCGTCACCACCGAGCAGAGCCGACCACGCACACCTCCATCTCCATCACCACTGAGTCCGTCACCACCGAGCAGAGCCGACCACGCACACCTCCATCTCCATCACCACTGAGTCCGTCACCACCGAGCAGAGCCGACCACGCACACCTCCATCTCCATCACCACTGAGTCCGTCACCACCGAGCAGAGCCGACCACGCACACCTCCATCTCCATCACCACTGAGTCCGTCACCACCGAGCAGAGCCGACCACGCACACCTCCATCTCCATCACCACTGAGTCCGTCACCACCGAGCAGAGCCGACCACGCACACCTCCATCTCCATCACCACTGAGTCCGTCACCACCGAGCAGAGCCGACCACGCACACCTCCATCTCCATCACCACTGAGTCCGTCACCACCGAGCAGAGCCGACCACGCACACCTCCATCTCCATCACCACTGAGTCCGTCACCACCGAGCAGAGCCGACCACGCACACCTCCATCTCCATCACCACTGAGTCCGTCACCACCGAGCAGAGCCGACCACGCACACCTCCATCTCCATCACCACTGAGTCCGTCACCACCGAGCAGAGCCGACCACGCACACCTCCATCTCCATCACCACTGAGTCCGTCACCACCGAGCAGAGCCGACCACGCACACCTCCATCTCCATCACCACTGAGTCCGTCACCAGCGAGCAGAGCCGACCACGCACACCTCCATCTCCATCACCACTGAGTCCGTCACCAGCGAGCAGAGCCGACCACGCACACCTCCATCTCCATCACCACTGAGTCCGTCACCACCGAGCAGAGCCGACCACGCACACCTCCATCTCCATCACCACTGAGTCCGTCACCACCGAGCAGAGCCGACCACGCACACCTCCATCTCCATCACCACTGAGTCCGTCACCACCGAGCAGAGCCGACCACGCACACCTCCATCTCCATCACCACTGAGTCCGTCACCAGCGAGCAGAGCGGACCACGCACACCTCCATCTCCATCACCACTGAGTCCGTCACCAGCGAGCAGAGCCGACCACGCACACCTCCATCTCCATCACCACTGAGTCCGTCACCACCGAGCAGAGCCGACCACGCACACCTCCATCTCCATCACCACTGAGTCCGTCACCACCGAGCAGAGCCGACCACGCACACCTCCATCTCCATCACCACTGAGTCCGTCACCAGCGAGCAGAGCCGACCACGCACACCTCCATCTCCATCACCACTGAGTCCGTCACCAGCGAGCAGAGCCGACCACGCACACCTCCATCTCCATCACCACTGAGTCCGTCACCACCGAGCAGAGCCGACCACGCACACCTCCATCTCCATCACCACTGAGTCCGTCACCACCGAGCAGAGCCGACCACGCACACCTCCATCTCCATCACCACTGAGTCCGTCACCAGCGAGCAGAGCCGACCACGCACACCTCCATCTCCATCACCACTGAGTCCGTCACCACCGAGCAGAGCCGACCACGCACACCTCCATCTCCATCACCACTGAGTCCGTCACCACCGAGCAGAGCCGACCACGCACACCTCCATCTCCATCACCACTGAGTCCGTCACCACCGAGCAGAGCCGACCACGCACACCTCCATCTCCATCACCACTGAGTCCGTCACCAGCGAGCAGAGCCGACCACGCACACCTCCATCTCCATCACCACTGAGTCCGTCACCACCGAGCAGAGCCGACCACGCACACCTCCATCTCCATCACCACTGAGTCCGTCACCACCGAGCAGAGCCGACCACGCACACCTCCATCTCCATCACCACTGAGTCCGTCACCAGCGAGCAGAGCCGACCACGCACACCTCCATCTCCATCACCACTGAGTCCGTCACCACCGAGCAGAGCCGACCACGCACACCTCCATCTCCATCACCACTGAGTCCGTCACCACCGAGCAGAGCCGACCACGCACACCTCCATCTCCATCACCACTGAGTCCGTCACCACCGAGCAGAGCCGACCACGCACACCTCCATCTCCATCACCACTGAGTCCGTCACCAGCGAGCAGAGCCGACCACGCACACCTCCATCTCCATCACCACTGAGTCCGTCACCACCGAGCAGAGCCGACCACGCACACCTCCATCTCCATCACCACTGAGTCCGTCACCACCGAGCAGAGCCGACCACGCACACCTCCATCTCCATCACCACTGAGTCCGTCACCAGCGAGCAGAGCCGACCACGCACACCTCCATCTCCATCACCACTGAGTCCGTCACCACCGAGCAGAGCCGACCACGCACACCTCCATCTCCATCACCACTGAGTCCGTCACCACCGAGCAGAGCCGACCACGCACACCTCCATCTCCATCACCGACCACTAACTGATTTTTTCAAATCAAGATTCAGCAAGTCTATTGGTTGGCAGTGGCTGCAGTTACCATGGTGAACGCTGCAGCTGAGGATTTAACAACTTAAGTACCAAGACTGGTTTATTATTAAGGCCTTTATTATTCTTCCATAGACATTGCAGTAGGAGGCTTGTGTATTGCAGGATGAGGCTTGTGTATTGCAGGATGAGGCTTGTGTATTGCAGGATGAGGCACATATTACTTACTGATGAACTTTCATTAACGCCTTCTAGGGGGTGAAATGTCAAACATCAGCAATTCCACCTTTTATTTAGTATTTTAATGATTACATTGACAATAAATGTGTAAAAATTTTGTTTTGTTTCACTATTTTTTCAAAATAATATTGCTTGTTGTGGGATTTTTTTTATTTTTATGTTGCCACATTCCAGTGTCATGTTTTATATTTTGCTGCTGATCTAACCATAGGATGGCCTGTTGTTTTATGGGAGTCATCCTAATATATATATATATATATATATATATATATATATATATATATATATATATATATTATTAGTGAGGAGACAGAAACAGTTTTTTTCCATATTGGTATAATAGAGGCATAAAGTCTGCAGCAGAAAACTCTACAGACTTTCTGTGAAAAACGCTGCAGAAAAAACATCATGCATGCATAGCAGTGAATGGGATCCCACCCAAACTGGAAGTTTAAATTTAGGGATGAATTACACCAAAATTTCTGACTATTTGGGTCCATTCACACGGAGGAAAATGGTGAGGAATTTGGTGTGGAACTTCAGCGCTGAAAATAAAGCATCTCATTGACTTCAATGGGTTCCTTTTTCTGCTAGCAGGTTAGTGCAGGTTAGTGGTCACTCCTTGTCCCCCTCCCTTCAGCTGGCCCTCCTCTCCCTCATCCTGGAAAAGATTTCTAAAGTAAAGGGTGCACCAGTTCCTGATGGCTGCCAGGACGGTTATTCCCTGCCACTGGCGTAGCACTACGACCGCCTCTCTGTTGGAATGGCTCCAGGAGCTCCTCCTTATCAGGAGGATGGAGGCCTTGCTTGCAGAGAACTCTGCGGACCCGTCTAAGTTTGAAACCCTCTGGCGGCTGTGGGTTGTGTTTCAGGAATCTGCGTAATTCTTCTCCCTTTTTGCATAATTCCCCCCGTTGGTTCCTTCTCTTTGGCCCCCCTCCTAATCTTGAGCCTGCCTACGCACCTGTTGTTCACCCTGTGTCTTGTCCTTGTGTCTTATGTGTTTTCTGTTTCCTTGTTTTGTGCCCCCTGGTCACTTAGGCCTTGGGGGCTTCCCTTCCCCTGCAGTTATGTTTTGACTGTTCATTTTGCGATCTGTGCGCGAGCCGATATAATGGTCACACTTAGGCTTTGTTTTTCCTCGATTTACGCTATGGCTTGCCTTTGTTTCGTTATGTTTTGAAATCTGAAAACTTCAATAAAAATTGATTATACCTAATGTGCAGCAGCCATTTTAGAAATATGCTAATCGTTACCAAAGAGTATCAGGAAATCCGGATTTGATGCAAAATGAATTTTTCCTGAAATTCGAAAAAAATTCCACTTCATCAGCTTTGATTCACTCATCTCTAGTGGGGAGTAAAAAATAAAAATGAAAAAAGAAAGAATGCGACGGGAAGGGGTTAACTTAAGATACCATGACTTGTTGAAGTCAACTGTGACCAGCCATGGATTGCTGCAGATGATGTCAGGAATTACTTTGAGGTGTTGGAGAATTATTGAGCTGGGAAAGTCTTAGAGGTGAAGTGGACAATGGTGTATCAGGGCAATTGGTAAAGTGACCCAACATGATTGTAGGGTCATAGGTGAGGGGCGAAGCAGCAAAATGATAAAAAAAAAAAAATGGCTGAATCTGAAACACGGTGGTTGATAATTTCCTAGCGTCTGTCTTTATCATATGTAAAATACATCATATTACACATCATGAGCCTGTGTCCTACACTTAATCCAAGAGGTGCGGACTATAGTAGATAGAAATCAATAGTTTTTTTTATGTTTCGAGTTTTAACCATGACACCAACCTTGGTTTTTCAAGTAATCCAGCACAAAACTTTTCTGTACAGTATTTGACCAGCAATCTTTAAATTCACCACTAGGTGTCACTGGCAGACCATATGAAATATGTGAATTTTTGAGCTCATGATTTTTTATATGACTTGGTGATTTCTTTTTGTACTATTTTTGCGGTCAGGACTCACTGTTGTGCCTTGTTCATATGGTGCAATGTATGCAGTTTTTAATGACTTTATGTTTATGAAATGAAGAAATAGATCCTAAAAAGATTAATCGTATAGAGGAAAGTCACAGTTCTTTTCTTTCTGTTATCCAACTGTGGTTTTAACAAGAAATATAAATAAATAAAACCTGAAGTACATTGCACAGTGTGAACCTGACCTTACTGCCCTTCCTTGTCCAGACAGTTAGTAGAAACAAAACTTGTTCTTTTTACGGTAGAAGAAAAGTTTGAGACTATATGATCATGAAATAATAAGAAGAATATAACAATCCAAGTATGATCAAGCGCTGCACTATACTTGTACACTGCTGCCCATGGGCTTTTGTTTAGCTTCTCTCTGTCCTTTCTGTACTCAGAATGTTTGATGGTAACAGCGGAGAAGAAGACAGATTGTTACAGTGACCTGCAAAATAGGGAAAGTGATATATATATATATATATATATATATATATATATATATATATATATATATATAGAGAGAGAGAGAGAGAGATATCTTAGGGTTAGGTTTAATTGAGTGACATTATATAGGTTGGGGTTATTGAGTGATTTTAACATTACATTAGTGTGTCATATTAGTAAGATTCATTAGTGTTACTTCAAGCGTTATGCTAGGTTTCAGTTAGATACTTCTCTCTCTTTTTCTATATGCACTGCTCAAAAAAATAAGGGGAACACTCAAATAACATATCCTAGATCTGAATGAATGAAATATTCTCATTGAATACTTTGTTCTGTACAAAGTTGAATGTGATGAAAAAAAAAATCACACAAAAATCATCAATGGAAATCAAATGTATTAACCAATGGAGGCCTGGATTTGGAGTCACCACCCAAATTAAAGTGGAAAAACACACTACAGGCTGATCCTACTTTGATGTAATGTCCTTAAAGCATGTCAAAATAAGGCTCAGTAGTGTGTGTGGCCTCCACGTGCCTGTATGACCTCCGTACAACGCCTGGGCATGCTCCTGATGAGGTTGAGGATGGTCTCCTGAGGGATCTCCTCCCAGACCTGGACTAAAGCATCTGACAACTCCTGGATAGTCTGTGGTGCAACGTGACATTGGTGGATGGAGTGAGACATGATGTCCCAGATGTGCTCAATAAGATTCAGGTCTGGGGAACAGGGAACAGGCCAGTCCATAGCTTTAATGCCTTCATCTTGCAGGAACTGCTGACACACTCCAGCCACATGAGGTCTGGCATTATCCTACATTAGAAGGAACCCAGTGCCAACCGCACCAGCATATGGTCTCACAAGGGGTCTGAGGATCTCATCTCAGTACCTAATAGCAGTTAAGCTACCTCTGGAGAGCACATGGAGGGCTGTGTGACCCTTCAAAGAAATGCCACCCCACACCATTACTGACCCACTGCCAAACTGGTCATGCTGAAGGATGTTGCAGGCAGCAGATCGCTCTCCACGGCGTCTCCAGACTCTGTCACGTCTGTCACATGTGCTCAGTGTGAACCTGCTTTCATCTGTGAAGAGCACAGGGCGCCAGTGGCGAAGTTGCCAATCCTAGTATTGTGTGGCAAATGCCAAGCATCCTGCACGGTGTTGGGCTGTGAGCACAACCCCCATCTATGAACATCGGGCCCTCATATTATCTTCATGGAGTTGGCTTCTCCTTGCACAAAGGCGGAGATAGCAGTTCTGCTGCTGGGTTGTTGGCCTTCTACGGCCCCCTACATGTCTCATGTTGTACTGGCTTGTCTCCTGGTAGCGCCTCCAGCCTCTGGACACTACACTGACAGACACAGCAAACCTTCTTGCCACAGCTCGCATTGATGTGCCCCCTGGATGAGCTGCACTTCCTGAGCCACTTGTGTGGGTTGTAGAGTCCGTCTCATGCTAACATGAGTGTGAATGCACAACCAACATACAAATGTGACAAAAACATCAGCCATAAAGCATTGGTACTGAGATGTGGTCTATGGTCCCCACTTGCAGAACCCTCTTTTATTGAGTGAGTCTTGATAATCTCTCTATATTATAAAAATGAATTCTTGTCTGTCTATGTGTCTGTCTGTCTGTTCTCTATGCGCGACCAAATGACTGGACCGATCTTCACCAAATTTGACAGACAGAGGCCCATGTGCAAGCAATGTATGCATGTATATATACATACAGTATCTAAGTATTATATATGTATACACTAGTGGCAAGATGCTTGTGTGTTATAGCAGTACAGCATGTTTATGTATTTGCAGTATATTGTTACTATTTATGGTAAAAAATTACAGTGTTGTGCAAAAGTTTTAGGCTTGTGTGGGAAAAATCCTGCAAAGTAAGAATGCTTTCAGAAATAGAAGCATTGATAATTTATTTTTTATCACTTAACAAAATGTAGTTAACAAACAAACCTAAATCCCATAAATATTTGGCGTTATTGACCTTTTCCTTCCATTAATTCTTCTAGGTACACTTACAGACAGTTTTTGATGGAACTTGGCAAAGAGATTATCCCATACATCTTGGAGAATTAAGCGCTGATCTTATGTGGATGTAGGCTTGTTCCAATCCTCTCTTCATGTAATCCTAGACAGACTGGGCAGTGTTTTAGTAATCACTTCCAGGACTCCACTGGACACTGAATATTGATGGGATTTACATTTCTCTTTTGTTCATTCACTTTGCATTTTGTTCATTGACAAAAATAAATTATTAACATTTCTATTTCTGAAAGCATTCTTAGGCTCCATTCCCACAGAGTAACGCTCCGCTCCTTTAGACACGTAAACACATATCAGAGCGAAGCACTTCAAAACAGATCCCATTGACTTCAATGGGTTCCGGCTTACGCACGCTACACATTGAAATCAATGGGAGGCTTTATAACCCATTGATTTCAATGTGTAGCGCGCATAAGCCGGCACCCATTGAAGTCAATGGGATCTGTTTTGAAGCGCCTCGATCTGACACGGGTTTACGTGCCTAAATGAGCAGGGCGTTACTCCGTGGGAACGGAGCTTAACTTTGCATAATTTCCACACATACCTAAAGCCTAAAGACTGTATGTACCAGTATGTATACATAGGTAATCTAAACTGTTACTGTAGTCTTGCCTCTATATTGGTTTGCATATAGCATAGGCAAATCTACTGTAGGTTCACCTTCCTTGGCCTAGTTTAAAAAAAATCATTTTTATCCGGAACCGAGCAGGGTATATTCACTATGCCACTAATAGTATACATAACCTAAGGCTGAGGCCCCACGTTGCAGTAATGCAGCTATTTTTATTTGCTGCGGTTTTATGAGCCAAAGATGGCTACAAATGGAATGGGGAATATATAGGAAGTGCTTTTACTTCTCCCTTCTGCTTAATCCACTTCTGGCTTTGGCTCAAAAAAACGCAACAAAATCAGCAACATAAAAAGCTGTGTTTCTGCAATGTGGGGCCTTTATAAGTGGTTTAGAGGCAATGTTGGTGATAGTAGACTCCTTTTTAATATATCTTTTTTTTTTTTTTTTTTTGGTAGAGTTGGAAGGGACCTCAAGGGCCATCGGGTCCAACCCCCTGCGAGTGCAGGTTTTCCTAAATCATCCCAGCTATATGTTTATCCAGATTCCGCTTGAAGATTTCCATTGATGGAGCGCCCACCACCTCCCGTGGCAGCCTATTCCACTCTCTCACTACCCTCACTGTCAGAAAGTTTTTCCTAATGTCTAATCTGTATCTCTTTCCCTTTAGTTTCATCCCATTGCTTCTTGTACTTCCTTGTGCTAATGAGAATAGGGTAGATCCCTCTGCACTGTGACTACCTTTCAGATATTTGTAGACTGCTATTAAATCTCCCCTGAGCCTTCTCTTCTGCAAACTAAACAATCCCAGTTCTTTTAGCCGCTCCTCATAGGACTTGGTTTGCAGACCTTCCACCATTTTGGTTGCTCTTCTCTGGACTTGCTCCAATATATCGATGTCTTTCTTGAATTGAGGCGCCCAGAACTGTACACAGTATTCCAGGTGTGGTCTGACCAGGGAAGAGTACAGCGGAATAATGACCTCTCTTGATCTAGATTCAATGCTTGTCTTAATACATCCCAGAATTTTATTAGCCTTTTTTGCAGCAGCACCGCACTGTTGGCTCATGTTGAATTTGTGATCTACTATTATGCCCAAGTCCTTTTCCCCTATGCTATCACTTAGTTCTATTCCTCCCGTACGATATATGTTTTTTACATTTCTGTTACCCAGATGTAGAACTTTGCATTTGTCCCTCTTAAATACCATTTTGTTCGCCTCAGCCCATTGTTCCAGTGTGTCTAAGTCCTTTTGAATACACTCTCTCTCCTCTCTAGTGTTGGCTATTCCTCCTATCTTCGTATCATCTGCAAATTTTATGAGTTCCCCAATAATTCCATCGTCCAGATCATTTATAAAGGTATTAAAAAGTACTGGACCCAGAACAGAACCCTGCGGCACCCCGCTTTTGACTTTCTTCCAGTTCGATGTCTAGCCATTTAGTATTACTCGTTGTGCCCGATCATTAAGCCAGTTGTGAATCCACCTAACTGATTTTTTGTCAAAGCCATACTTAATCATTTTTTCAATGATGTACATCATCTGATGTAGCAGAGCCGAGTGTGCATCAGATGTAGCAGAGCCGAGTGTGCATCAGATGTGTAGTTGAGCAGAACTGGCTCAGCACTGCTAAGTCTCTGCATTCGCATAGGAATGCATTGGCCAGCCTTCGGCCAATCAGTGCTGGCTCTGCCGGAGGAGGCGGAGTCTAAGGTCGGACCTGAATGGAGACTGGTGTGGAGCGATCTTAGACTCCGCCTCCTCCAGCAGAGCCAGCGCTGATTGGTCGAATTCCGTACTCTGGCCAATCAGCGCTGGCCAATGCATTTCTATGGGGAAAAGTTAGCTTGCGAAAATCGCAAGCTGACAGGGATTTCCATGAAATAAAGTGACTTTTATGCCCCCAGACATGCTTCCCCTGCTGTCCCAGTGTCATTCCAGGGTGTTGGTATCATTTCCTGGGGTGTCATAGTGGACTTGGTGACCCTCCAGACACGAATTTGTGTTTACCCCTTAACGAGTATATGTTCCCCATAGACTATAATGGGGTTCGAAACCCGTTCGAACACTCGAACAGTGAGCGGCTGTTCGAATCAAATTTCGAACCTCGAACATTTTAGTGTTCGCTCATCTCTATTCAGGATCATTCATTCTATAAAGAATTTCATTTACTTTTATTATTTTTCTATTAAATTCCAAAAACAATTCATAAAGTACATAGAGGGCACTAAGACATATGCAAACACTAGATAAATGTTGGTACTATATAATTAAGCAAAATAAAACATAAAAACAATTTTGATTTTTATAGCGGGGGCTAAGACCTATGCAAACACTAGTATATGCCTGTATTATATGCGATATCCAATAGGTGGCACTCTATTACCATTTTATTTATCATGGATAAGTTTTTTTTTTCTCCATATACTGTACATGCTGTTCTCTGTGGTCATAATGTTTTTCTATATCATTGGTTTCTGGTATCCTTAACATGGTTGGGCAATTGCCATGTATAATAACAGAAATGTCTGTAGGCTACAAACCCCTTCACTTTCATAATTGTAGTGAACCTGTCCTCCTGGAAATTCAGTCCAAAATGTTTTAGATCAGGAAAGCTGAGAATATTACCAGTGGTGTAACTAAAGTCTAGCGGGCCCTGGTGCAATTTTTTGTCCGAGGCCCCCTACCTCATTTTTACAGGGAATTCTTGATAATGATGGTTAAGGGTGATAAGGAGTTTAATCCTCCTTAGTGTGGTTAGGGTAATCTGTGGGTCTCCTTGGTTTATGGGCCAGATGGAAGCTGCAATCTCAGTACAGATGCCAGTGCTTATGGGCCCACTCAGGGCTCGTTTACATCTGCGCCCGATCTCCGTTCATGCAGGTTTCCGTTTCCTGCACAAAACTGAGCAGGAGACGAAAAGCTGCAGGACTCTTTCATACCCATTCATTTGAATGGGTTTGAAAGATGTCCGGCCGTGAGCGCCAGTGAGCGTTTTATGCTCTCCGCCACGAAACCGTTTTTTTTTTTAAATCGGACACAGAGTTGGACATGCAGTACTCTGTGTCGGATTTTAAAAAACTGGTTTCGCGGCGGAGAGCATAAAACGCTCACCGCCGCTCACGGCCGGACCCGCTCTGACAGCTTTCCATCTTCTACATGCAAAAGTAATGCAAAAAAAAAGTCTTTAAAAATGAAAAAATTCAACTCACCCCCTTCCTGAAGTCACAAACATATATAAACCAAAACAAATAAATTAGGCATCACCAAAGCTGAAAATGCCAAAAATATAAAAAATATTTATCCCACACGGTAAACTCCATTGCAGTAAAAAAAAATATTAAAATAGCAAATCACCATTCACTGACAAAAAATGTATCATTTTTCAAAGATTTGGATTTTTGAATGGTTTTAAAACATGACAAAAACTATACAAATGTGTTATTGCTATGATAGCGCTGACCCCAAAGAATATTGAACAATAAAACTTTATTTATACACAGAAGACAGTTATAGTAATCAGGGTCGGACTGGGGTATCTAGGGCCCACCAGTGGAATTGTTTCTAGGGGCCCACCACCAGGACCCTGCAGACCAGCGATACCGAGACAGGGCAGCTAAAGGTAATACCATCTCGGGAGCCATGCTGCTCATCTGCCATACAATGTTCAACAACATACTACCTAAACCCACTGCTACACTCTGTATGGAAAGTGAACAGCGCAACTCCTAGAAATGTTACCATTACCTGTAGTCACACTGTCCTGGAAGAGCTGATCTGCAGAGGTCCTGGCTGTTGTATCATCACAGATGTAATATTGATGGCCTATCCTAAGGACAGACGATCAATATTACAAAGATGGATCAATCCTTTATAGTACTTGTCCAAGAATTGGATCAACCCATGTGCCTGGCGGGAGGTGTAAAATAAAAAATAAATAAAAAGCACCTTCACCTGTCCCCATTGCTCCATTGTCCGCTGCCAGTGTCCATTTAGTCTCATGCCGGCACCTCCTTGCTGGGAGTCCTGCACCTCATGGGACCACTGAAACCAATTAGATACAGGATTTCCAGAAATAAGGCCATGAGACCGAACAGACACAGGTGGGAGGATAACGGGCGCTGGGGACAAAAGCTCAAGGAAAAACACTGCGTCTCACTGTTGTGCCTAATCCTTAAAGAGGACCTTTCACCATTTGGGGCACATGCGGTTTAATACACCGCTAGAAAGCCGATAGTGTGCTGAATTCAGTGCAGCTTTCACGTTCTGTGACGTTCTTCTGACAGTGAAGAGTTACGGTGCTGGGACCGATAGCTCTTCACCAGGGGCACAGAACGGGAAAGCTGCACTGAATTCAGCGCACTGTCGGCTTTCTAGCGGTATATGTCCCAGGAGGTGAGAGCTCCTCTTTAACATCTCAATATACTGTACATCACACTATAAGGATAAGACCTAACACAGCATCCCACAGCCAAAAAGCGCTGCAGGAAAAACCCCCGGCGGCAACACATCAGTTTTTCCTGCAGCGCTTTTTGCAGAAACTCCACAGAGGTTTCCTTTGAGGACTTTCTGCTTCCATTATACCTATAGGGACACCGCCGGTGTTTCTGTAGGTATAAGTCCTGCGATTTCCAAAAACTGCAAGTTACCTACAAATTCATACATTTATATTCATATATAAACACACACAAACACACACACACACACACACACACACACACATACATACATATATATAATTAGCATATAGACATTTATATACACTCATATACCATATATACTCCCATATATACATACACTCACACATTATTATAGCATACTGTATATACACACACATACCTGTATACAAACATACAGTCCTCACACAGTATACAAGACACAGACATTAACCCTTAAGTACTATCATGGTGTCTATCATAGTGATATGTGTATGGTAATGGTGTATGATAGACACCATGATAGGACTTAAGAGTTAAACAAATGTACACATATACATATTAATTATTACATTTTACCCCCCAAAAAAGAAAAAAATATACTCTATACTCACATTTGTGGATCATTGCAGCAGCAGACTCCTCTGTCCCCACACGGTCCGATGTAAGCGATGACTCACTGCTGGGAGGGGGAAGTCCCGGCTTGCAGAGAGAGCACTTCTAAATATTGCAAGAGAGAGAGCTGCTGCCCCTGGTGTGCTCCCGAGTCCCGATGTATACGTTCCCTATATTAATAGGGAACGTATACCACTGGCAGGAGGCCCCTCTGTGTAAGTGTCGGGGCCCTGGGAAACTGCCGGCAGCCGGACATCTTTAGTAATTACAACGCTGCCGGCAGCCTGGGGCCCCGAGCTTACTGACAGTCAAGGCTCGGGGGCCGGGGCCCACCGGGGGATTCCCTGGTTCCCCGGCGGGCCAGTCCGACCCTGATAGTAATGATTTCCCTGCCTAAATGGCGACCTCTTAGCATTATTAGGCCTACATATAATGTGTTTCCATTACTCAGAACGTCTTACTCCTCTGAAGCTAAAAATACTCCTCAAAAATGATAAGAGGCGTATTTTACCCTTCCATAAAAATTGTAGTGTGACCTCTGGTCATCATTCTCATAATACTGGAAATCTCCTTTAGGCAGGGGATACACATTGGGGCAGATTTATTTAGACTGGCTTATCATGAGTTAGAATAACTTTTTCGGACTGAGATTTCCCCACCCTTATTTCTGCCCACTTTGAGAAAAAGTAGTGAGGGAGCACAGAAAGAGGTAAGAGGCAAATCTTTGTTGCAAAAAAGACAGGTCCATGTGCTAAAGATGCATCACAGCCATTAGGGAGCCCGGTGACAGCGGATCAGTGGACCGGGAGAGGTAAGGGAATCTAAAAAATACTGTTACTTACCTCTCCACGATCCTGCCAGGCTTCCGTCATTCGTGTCTGACGTCTCTGACGTCACATGACCCGGGCCTGCTTCCCGGGTCATGTGACATCCAACGTCATTAAAGCAGGACAAGAGCGGCGGCCGACAGCCTAGGAGCCGGGGGACAGGTAAGCAACTGTTTCTGTTTTTTTAATGTTTTTATTCCCCCTGGTCCCTGATTATTATACTCTGGGGTCTGAAAACACCCCAGAGTATAATAATTGTTTATGGGTGTCCACAGTGGGACATAATACTGTGCAGGGGACACTATGGGGGATAATACTGTGTGCAGGGGCCACTATTGGGGATAATACTGTGTGCAGGGGCCACTAAGGGGGATAATACTGTGTGCAGGGGCCACTATGGGGGATAATACTGTGTGTAGGGGCCACTATGGGGGATAATACTGTGTGTAGGGGCCACTATGGGGGATAATACTGTCTGCAGGGGACACTATTGGGGATAATACTGTGTTAAGGGGCCACTAAGGGGGATAATACTGTTTGCAGGGACCACTAAGGGGGATAATACTGTTTGCAGGGACCACTAAGGGACATAATACTGTGTGCAGGGGCCACTATGGGGGATAATACTGTTTGCAGGGACCACTAAGGGACATAATACTGTGTGCAGGGGCCACTATGGGGGATAATACTGTTTGCAGGGGCCACTATGGGGGATAATAATGTGTGCAGGGGCCACTATTGGGGATAATACTGTGTGTAGGGGCCACTATGGGGGATAATACTGTGTGTTGGGGCCACTATGGGGGATAATACTGTCTGCAGGGGACACTATTGGGAATAATACTGTGTGCAGGGGCTACTAAGGGGGATAATACTGTTTGCAGGGACCACTAAGGGACATAATACTGTGTGCAGGGCTTACTAAGGGACATAATAGAGTGCGGAGGAGGGGGTCGGTCGAGGTCTTCGGCGTCGGTTTTGGGGGGGGGGGGGCATGTCAAAAGTTCGCCATGGGGCTCCGCCATTCCTAGTTACGCCACTGCACCACAGCTATTTCCATCTCTGGCAGTTTCCTGTTTTAAGGGAAATAGTAAATGTGTCTTTCCAGCCTTTAAGAAGAAATGTCATCTGTTAGGGGGCGTTCACACTACCATCATTGTCCAACAGGTAGTGTCCGCTGCTAATGTCCGTTCAAAATCTTGCATTTTTTATTCATTTAAATGGCGATCGGGTGCGTTGTTTTACACTCCGTGCCTGTCCTTAACTGTCCGTTCGTAAAGATGTCTGACTTTTCAAGCGGACAGCAAAACCCGACATGTAGGTTTTTCTGTCCACAGCAGTCTCCATTCTGGTCCGATCTTAGACTCCGCCTCCTCACAGACGAGCCTCTGGCAGAACCAGCATTGATTGGCCGAATGCTGTATTCTGTATGGCATTCGGCCAATCAACGCTGGTCAATGCATTCCTATGGGAAAAAGTCAGCTCGTGCATATCGCAAGCTGACAGGGATCCCGACCAGATAGAGCCCCAAAGAGCTGTTTGAGTAACATTCCCACCTAAATAAAGGTAATCCCTAGCTAACGCTGCCTGTACATCTATCCCTGTCTCACAGTCACATAGTTCACAGTCTCATATGAACCGGATATTAAATCCACTATTCGTATAAATTGGAGGTCACCTGAATTAGCCAGCCAATTACTTTTTCCAATTTTTTTCCGATGCCTCCGGTGTCGTAGTTCCTGTCCCACCTCCCCTGCGCTGTTATTGGTGCAAAAAAGGCGCCAGGGAAGGTGGGAGGGGAATCGAATTTTTAGCGAGTTTGCCACCTGGTGTTCGACTGGAAATGAACATCTCAAACAGCCTGATATCCGATCGAACATGTACTCGATCGAACGCTGTTCGCTCATCTCTAGTAAGGAATTAAAGATTGTCCATTCAACAACTGCCATGCTGAACGTCAGTGACATGGTAGGGGATGCATTCTGAAATTGCTGCCATGGGTACCAATATTAACTTAAATAGCCTGAGAGATGGAATGGAATGTGTATTAGTACACCATAAATTTTGTAAAACCCCTCTACCCGGTTCCAGACCACCCTTTGACTATATAAGCGCAGCCTACCTTCCTTATCACTGTATACACAGAGCTCGATAAGTGAGCTATGAGAGCTGCCTTGATCTAACTCCCCTTCCAGTCTGGTGATCATGTGATCTGCTGGGAATTGGGAACTATTTGAGCTGCTGGATCCTAGCGGACGCAGATCAGCTCTGCTATGTAGCCTTAGAAACATATCAGTCTCAGTTACAGGGAAAATCATCAAAAAAGTAATGTTAAAATGCCTCCTTTATGTGTGTGCGTGTGTGTGTGTGTGTGGGGGGGGCACAATGTATAAAATAAATAAGTAAAAAGTTTTTTTTAAAAAACACAGGCACTGGTCCTGCCCCTAGCAAAATAGTATATGTCACCTGCATAAAAATTATTGTATTGTAGAGGAAAAATATTTTAAAACATTTTTAGTAGAATTCTGTTGTCATTGAACTTGTCATCTATTCAGGGGCGGTCTTATCAGTGACTGTCAGCTACCTCTATGTCAATCCATGTACTCGGCTCCTCCTGCTCTATAACATGCTGACTGTAGATTGCTCTGCAGCTTCATGGTGACAGAATCCCTTTAAAAAAAATTGAATTCAATCTAAAATTGAAACCTGTTCTATCTTATATTCCGCAATCCTGATCACTTACTTGGAATGGGACATGATAGTGCACCTTATATGTGAAATGCGAATGTGAATTGTTATAAAAATCTCCCCTATAATCTCAATGATCAGTAGAGATGATGCATACGAGCAGTTAACTGCCTGTATAACCAGTGCTAGCACTTTATGAATGGACCTTCACTATAAATAATGCACTGAATATATCACTGTAATAAACCTGCTAAATACTGAGAACTGTTTACGTCCTAAAAATAAATGCATCAATTATAAGATGCGGCATTTCCATCTGCTAACGCTGACCTACTTGCTATCCCTCATAATGAAGCTCTGGTACATAGGCACTTCTTACATTTATATGGAAGGCTTGTAATAAAAGCCACTTACATAATAAGAAGCCAAATATATTCACAAAAATACAGCTCAAAATACAATTCACATCTGTCTAGGATTTGTTTTAGGTCATTATGTTTTACTATGAATGTTTTACTTGATTATTAGGTTGTTTTTGTTTTTTTTTGCTAAATTGTTTTGGAAAATTGAAGTTATTTAAACGGATTATTACCCAATGAATTCAATGGCAGTATAAACATACTATGGATTGGTAGTAGAAATATCTGTGACTGTTCTAGCTATCAGATGCATGTGCAGCAAATCTGTCACATGTGAATATAACTTACCCCTGGTTCACACTAGCGTATGTATTCCGTCTGAGGAGAGTCTGCATTGACACTGATCCCATAGGCTATAATGGGGTCTGTGTGCTTGCCGCGCACTGCCCACACGAATGGGGTCCGTGCGCTTTGACAGCACAGTGCTTGCAATTGCGTTTGTATTCTGTTCGGGGGGTCTCCATGCAGACTCTACCCGGACGGAATACAAAAGCAAATGAGAACCGCCCTGCCCTGTAGAAGAATGTAGATGTTATACATACATACATACATACATATAGTACATACAGATACATAAAAACAGACATATTGTAGTCATGTGTATATTGTTGATCAGTAGTATAGTAAGTGGGAGTAAGTGGGAGCCCCTTTATAGATGGGAGCTATAAGAGCTTTAAAGAGGACCTGTTATGTCCTCCACCAACTTCAGTTCTTTGCATCCTTTAATAGGCACTGCTTCACTGATTCCGTTGCAGCCCCCACCATTCCTGAGCAATCATCGCAGTTATCCTTGGCTCCTGCTATGCTAATCCTGATCTTTGCTGTCAAGTGGGTGGTGTCAGGCAGGAGCAGACAAGGGGTCTGATTCTGAGCTCTCTTGACATTGTCCACCTCTGAATGGACAGTGTTAGGCAGTCCTGAAACATGCCCCTGTGCCCTCTGCTTACAGTATAGAGCCTAAACAGCATGTGAGGCACCGAAACTAACAGCAGGTATTTCTTAGGGTGGGGGGGTCAAGAGCAAAAATACCAACTGCTCTGGAAGTTGAAGGTGATGAAAGGTCCTCTCTTTCCCTCTCACAATCTAAGCCTCTCCTACAAGGTGTAGTTTCACTTAAAGGAATTGTCCAGTAGCAAATTAAAAACTAAAATAATTCAATCACTAGCAGAAAGGGTCAGCATTCTGAGACGTGAGAACAAAAGATTAACTGGCTGGACAAATCCTCTAAGTTACTGCGTTACTGAAGGTAAGCATAGACTTGTGAACATTTATGGAAGGGAAAGAGGTTTTTGAACTGTAGGAGGAAGCTGACACTTTCCTTGGAGAAATAATATTACAAAGCTGCATGGATTCACATGTACAACTAATACAAAATATTAAAACTTATAATGACCAATGTTCTACTGTGAGACATCAAAGCGAGGTGATGTCTATCATACATAGCAGGTATTAGTGTAGCACCATAGGGTATGATCTATGATAAGTTCATCATTAAGTCCAAATTTCCTGTAATGAACTTTTGTATTAGAGTTCACTGAGTCTTGTGTACCAAAACTAGTATCACGGAGTATTCAGAGCAAGTGGAAATATCAATGCTGAAAGCTGATCAATTGCTGGAGGCGATAGGACTGCTTTGCATGGTAGGGCCTACTGGTTACACATAGGTTTTACTTTACAGTCTTCTATCCAGGCTGATCGATCATTTCATGGTTTTGTGGACAAGCAGGTATTGAATAGTCACAGAATATAAAGATGTGGAAGAGTAATGTCAAATACATGAAATAGCCCACATTATAATGTCCCCCTGCAGCTGCCCCTATAGTTTCATGTCCCCCTCCATTTGCCCCCAGTTTAATGTCTCCCTCCATCTAATACGCCAGTTTAATGTCCACTTCCAGTTGCTCCCACAGTATATTTTCTCCCTCCAGTTGTCCCCAGTTTAATGTCTCCCTCCAGCCGACCAGAACAACTGGACAAGACCTGGAATCTGGGACTATCCTGTTAAGTCTGGGGCAGTTGGGATGTATAATAATCAGCTGATCGGTCTGGGCTCTGGGTGTCCATAGTGTGACAAGGTCATCAGTATCCAAAACACCTGAGGTCTTGGACAACTCCTTTACATAGTAGTACATTCAAGTGTTTGGTTCTTAAAGTGAACCTTTAATGTCCTCTTATATTATATACAACTAGAAAGTTGACAGTTTTTCCGGTATGTGACACGGTGCCAGAGATATCGGTGCCATTAAATCATTGCACCGATCATTGTCAGAAGTGCGATCTGTACAGCTCAGCGTCATGGCTTGGTTGATAGTACAAATTACACCTGATAGCACTCTTCATTGTACTGTCTGGGGGGGGGGAGGAGTTTCTCCCATCACACTGATGACGCTAAGGCTATACGGTCCGCCCTGCTGACACTGTGAAGGCATATCAGTGCTTAAACTAACGTCACCCATATCTCCGGCACCTGGGTGTATACTGGCTAAGCTGAATTCAGCGCACTGTCAGCTTTCTACTGGTATTTAATACTGCCTATCTAAGAGGACTTGAAGGTCTTATTTAAATACAATAAGTATTCATTTTCTTCAGAACATATCAGGGATTTCTTATTATTTTCTATATGCTATGTAAATCCCTTGTAGCATACTAGATCTATAGATACAGTAGATTTTATAAACCTCCCTTTTCCTCTTGTTCTCATTGTCTAAGCGCGTGTCTGAAAATACCAAAATGTTGTTACAAATCCAGAGCATGCCGTCAAATCCACAATAGAAAGATATGCTCCAGTATGTGTGAATAGGGTTTTAGAAACCAGACATACATGTATTGTGTGTCTGAATAAGGCTGCAATGTAAACTTCAAAATACCATTCTAAGATGTTTGAGTTTGGTTCACAGTAATTCTACTTATAAGAAGAAATCAGACAATAATATTGTGTTTGTATGTATGTTAGATCAGAAACTAACTTAGACGCTTTAACATAGGAACAAGTGAGATTCTTCTAGCATGCATTGTGCAATTTTGTCAAAGACAAAAGGAAATCCTGTGCACGGGGTGGTGTATATATATTATAGTTTATATGTTTCGTACAGCGTATTCCCGTATAGTAATCTATACTAGGGGACAGTCTGGTAAGGACAACACAAGAAGTGTATATTAATGTGGACGATTACGTTCTCTGCTAATACTGTCCATATAAAATGTATTGGCTTGTTAAAAGAATACTTACATAGCTAAAGGAAAGACACAGAAATGCCTTGTGCACATTACAATACCAAATGTAAAAAAGTGGGGCTAGAGGGGTCACGAGGTCTCCAGACACAGATGGCTATCACTCTTTGAACCATACACTCTTCTTAATTGGCTTTCGTAGGTTCCATCTGTGATGACTGGCTTGAGTTTCCAATGGGTGTGGGGTCTTAAGTGTATTCTAGCGACATCACAATTAATTTGTTACAAAAAGGTCACAGAATGAAAAGGTCACAGGGTGTCCAGACAGACCTTTCTCCAATATGCATGGGCACACCGACAGGATAGCAATGGGGGCCATCAATTAACAAGATCCTCCTCCGCTCACACATAGGCTGCAGATAGGGATTACTATTACTGAAGGAAAGAGAGCAAACTGAATACATATCATTAAGAAAACAAAGCAAGAAGATACAGAAAAATAGCACAGATGTCGCATAGACTTGCTATCACACTCCAGGAATACTTGGTACTTGCTGCTTTGCATTACTCCTGTGGTGTGAAGTTATCAATATACTGTATGTAACTTCCCTTTACTATGACATCATTGCGTGTATTATACCTATTAGGGCTCGTTCACATCTGCGCCCGGGACAGGGCAGGGGACGGAAACCTGCTGCCATCTTTCAAACCCTTTCATTTGAATGGAATTGAAAAGTGTCCAGCCGTGAGCGCCGGTGAGCATTTTATGCTCTCCGCGGTGAAACCGTTTTTTTTAAACTGGACACAGAGTCGGACATGCAGTACTCTGTGTCCGGTTTAAAAAAAAAAAAAAACAGTTTCGCCGCGGAGAGCACAAAACGCTCACCGGCACTCAAGGCTGGACTTGTCATGACAGGTTTCCGTCTTCTGCATGCAGAAGACGGAAATGTGATAAAGGATTCTAGGCACTGGTGTGAACCCAGCGTTACAGCTGTATTTAGTTTTATTGTGTTTTGAGGCCTCCTAGTACTCGGTGACATTATTACTTGATATCTGTGCATTATCATTTTCTGTATAATTAGTGTTGTTACTTTATGGAGGAGTTTATACATTATCTGTGATTTCATTGCTTGCATTATCCCTGTGCAGACATTAGTATCTACATTACTCCTTTATTGTGACATCACTGTGTGCATTATTCATGTACTGTGACATCACTGTGTGTATTATCCTTGTACAATGACATCACTGAGTGTATTATCCCTGTACTGTGACATCACTGTGTGCATTATCCCTGTACTGTGACATCACTGTGTGAATTATCCTTGTACAATGACATCACTGAGTGTATTATCCCTGTACTGTAATATTAGTGTGTATTATTACTGTTCTGTGACATCACTGTGTGTATTATCCTCATACTGTGACGTCACTGAAGGTATTACTCTCATACTGTGACGTCACTGAGTGTATTATCGCTGTACTGTAAAATCACTGTGTACATTATCCCTGTACTGTGACATCACTGAGTGTATTATACCTGCACTGTGACATCATTTGTAAACTATTCTAGCAGGTAACGGCTGAATTTTTTCTTACCTATTACCTCTCCTGTCCACTGCCGCCTCTGCTTAGGCCTCCAGGGGGCACTGCATATTACATCCCGGATATGATGTCCTGATACTTCAGGACATAATATGCAGCGCTCCTGGAAGCCTAAGGCGAGGCGGCCGTGGACAGAAGCAGGGATAGGTAAGTGAAAATCAGTCGTTACCTGCTTAAATAATCCAGTCGGGAGCGGCCTAAAGTATATCTGTTGGGCCTATATGGGAAAGTACTATATTGTGTGGGACTTAGAATGGGAGCACTTACTGAATGGGGCCTGTAACAGGGGGTCCTAACTGGTGGTGGTGGTGGGGGGGGAGGGTTGAGGGACCCCATTTCAAAGCTTGCTTTATGGCCTTCTGTTTCCTAGTTATGCCCCTGGGTGCCAGGCATGTTTAGAGGCTTTTTTAGTGCATATTAGGGGGCATTCACACTACGTAACGCCAGCGTGTATCACAGCCGTACACGCTGGCGTTACAGCAGGGCTGCCGAACACTTCCCATTCATTTCTATGGGAGCCGGCATGCGAGCGCCCTCCATAGAAATGAATGGGCTGCTTCTTTCACTGCGAGCAGTCCCATTGAAGTGAATGGGAAGTGCCGGCGTATACGGCAAGCTCTGCTCATGCCGAGCCGTACACGCCGGCACTTCCCATTCACTTCATTCACTGGGACTGCTCGCAGTAAAAGAAGCAGCCCATTCATTTCTATGGGGAGCGCTCGTATGCCGGCTCCCATAGAAATGAATGGAGCTGCTTTATACGCCGCTTATTCTGAACGTGTTTTACATTCAGAATAGGCTTCAGTATACGTAGTGTGAATGCCCCCTTACAGGAGAATTCTGGTGCAATTTTTTCCTAATGCATGTATTATGGAAGTATTAGTGTCATTGATAGTTGCGGAAAAGAAACGCAGATGACCATTTATTATGGGTTAACTCCTGCCCACTCTGATGACTTCACTAAAAAGTAAATTCCGTCAGTATTTGCAGCATTGCTGCCACTCATCTCAGATCTTAGCGGTAGCTTCTTCACAAGCGGCAATGCACAGTAGTCACATACCGTATGTAAAGAGGGGCCTCTGAGGCCTGTGACTGGCTGCAGTGGTCACATAGTACAAAGAGGGACATCTAAACAGAAAACTGGACCTGCTGAAGAACCAGGGGGGGATGAGTAAAGTTTATAGTTATTGGCCTCCTCAAGTAGCATTGTTATATCTTTAAAATCCACCTTGAGGCCATCAAATCAAAAACCACTTTGAGGTTGGGGCCCATGTAGTGTAAATGCCATGATTTTGCCACAGCGGAAACATGGCAGCAAAAACTGCAACATTTTCAAGTACCTGCAAAGTGGTTGGGATCCTGACTAAGCACCTCCACATGTTGCAGAAAAATATCTGCAGTGGAAATGTTGCAATTTCAAAAACCGCCACGTTTGTTGAAAATCACAGCATGTAAATTATACCTACGGAAATGCTGGTGTTCTCCATGTACGTATAATTGAAGTAGAAAGTCCGCATAGGAAAACTCTGCAGTCTTTCTTTGAAAAAAGCTGCAGGAAAAAATGCAATGCATTTCTACTGTGTTTTTTCCTGCAGCGCTTTTGTGCTACGACTTGCTACTTGGGGCCTTAACCTAAAGGAAAAGTCCTCAATATCATTCTCTCAGAAAACCTACTTAAGGCTGAAGCCCCACAGTGCGGAAACGCAGCATCTTTTCTTGCAGATTTTGTTGCGTTTTTTTGAACCAAAGCCAAAAATGGCTACAGAGTGAATGGTGAATATATAGGAAACTCTTATACTTCTCCCTTCTGTTTAATCCACTCCTGGGTTTAAATAAAAAAAATGCAACAAAATCTGAAACAAAAGAAGCTGCGTTTCCGCAATGTGGGGCCTCAACCTAAGGCTAAGTTTTCATGTTGGAGAAACACAGCGTTTTTGGAATGTACTACAAGCGAAGTGGGGAAAAAAACACTGCAGTACCACCATAAAAAATGAGATTTTCGGCAATCTCATCCACACATTTATTTTAGCTGTGAGCGTTTTCCCTATAGCTTTAATAGGGGAATTAAAAATGCAGCAAAAACTCACTGAGAAACATCTTGGACAAAACCGCAATGCACATTTGTACTCTTTTTTTTATGCAGCTTTTTAAATCTGCGCTTCCCTATGTGGAGTCTTAGACATATTCAGAATTCTCTAAAAGGGATTTGGAAACGGTTTTCTAAATCAAGCAATCTATTTAACTTGCATGACAGAACATGTATTGCAATTTTCACAGCTATTGATATAAAATGCGTCCGTTTTCCGGTCTCTGCCATCGCCATTGATCATGTCACCAGGCTTTTGTGTAACTATTATATTAAACAAGATATAATTCATTTATGAGTAATATTCATGCACTAATATCCCATATTACATTGTAATACCGCCATATATGTGTGTTCCTTACTATTTTTAGTATGCTAATGAGGTCTCCGTTTTGCGTCTTTTGCCTTTAATGTGACTCTGCCCCCCTCGGGGCTGCACCTTTCTTCAATACTCACCAAGCATTTAGACCCAAGTGTTATTTTTGAAGCACAATTAAAACCTCACCTTGTACAAAAGGCATATTCTTAAATGTTTCATGCCTACGCAGTCTCTCCAGATGTACTTGACATTAATGGCTAGCACTTATCTATCAATTCACTATTACTCCTACTGTGCCAGTACAGTTTCCATTATCTGACTAGATTGTTAACCCTTTTGAAAGGTGCTCTGTTATCTTATGTCATGCCGCACCGGATATACTTGGGATGTTGTTCTTAGAAGAGGTAAAGGTTCTGGCTGAAGGACTCTTTTTTTTTTCTATTTTAATCTTAATACGCGTTCTCTATTTTTCTTCTTCTCTTCCAGATATCAGAAGTCTTCAGCAGCTATAGTGAATGTCTCCAGTAAAATGACTGTATTATAGTGTGTTGGAAGGAATAATGTCATGGCACCATTTTGATCACGTGTTCCATCTATGCATTTTTTGTTAACAATTTTTCCATGTCATCATATTTCAGTCTGGCTAAGGTCAATAGGCTCTGTAGTATTTGTAATACCTAAATATTATCTGGTGGGACCAAACACAGAATAAGAGAAAAGATGGACATGCACATTACTGAATTTTGAGGGGATCGACTGACCCTTCCTGATGGTGACTCTCCACTGGGGAGATAAAGATCGGGATGTTGGATTTTCAGCTTCTTTTCTGTTTCTTTTGTTCTCAGGGAGATACAGTAAATCATCGAAAGAGTTTGACAATGCCTTTCTCCCATCTCCCAGTTAACTACATATGTACTGCTCAGCTTACCTGTCTGTAGTGTAAGGCTAGCTTAGGCCAGCCAACATGTATGGGGATATCTCAACACTCCCCCATTGGCACGTGTCATGACAAATAAAGTTCAATCAGTTGGATTTTTTCCGCCCAAACCTTTTGCACAGGGGAGTAACTTGAGGGGTGCAGTCACATTGGGGCCCAGGATCCTTAGGGGGCCCAAAAGCACTGGCATCAGTATTGAGATTGTAGCTTCCATCTGGCCCATAAGCCAAGGAGACCCACAGATTACCCTAACCATACTAAGGAGGGTTAAACTCCTTAGCACCTGTAACCATCACTATCCAGAATTCACTGTGAGGATGAGGTAGGAGGCCCAGGACAAAAGATTGCACCGGACCCACAAGACTTAAGTTATGCCACTGCTTTTGACTATGAGAAGACAAGTTAGTATCAGACTAGTCTGACACCAGCTTTCTCCCCTCCCTGTTCAGTGTACATACCCTGTTCGACCACAACCTCAAGGAAGATAAGGTCCAGGTAGTTGGGCTTTATCTTCCTGATCTTTCTGCCCCCGGCTGATATAGCTGCTGACCGAATAAATATCTAAGTATTATGGCCTGCTTTATAGCACCTGACTACTAGTCTCAAACTGAAGTGAATCACATTCTGTCAAGACTTTTTTGGGTTGGGTGAAACAACTATCTGCACACAACTGCTCCATTTATCAGTCTTCAATATTATTATTTCGTCCATATTATAGTTTGCTCAATTTTTCCATTTTTATTTCTTTTTTACTAGTACATATTGGCTAAGGACACATAGGACAGGCACACCAGTCACTTTCCATCAGGGAATTCAGAAGCGTCTCTTTCCGAAAGTCATAACTGCAAAGACCAGTGGAAACATAATGGGTCTCCTGCTACGTCCAGCCTTTGCAATGCAAAGGTTGCGAGCCACTGGTAAAAGTCACAGGAATAATTGTCATTCCTGTGAGTTGAAAACCTGCAGTACAGGTCACCTTGCTCTATGAGTAGTAGTCACAGCATGGAGAAGATGTTTAGTGAAATCTCATCCACTGTGCTGGTACTGTACATCACAATGGGTCAGGCATTGGCAAGTTGGCATCAGCTACCCATTGCTTCTATACCCTGTGTGACCTCAGACATAAAGTTAAAGGTATCAAGGTTCTCAAGTTGAAACATCATGAAAAGATGTAAGTTTTTATGGGAATAACAATTCTATTAGTGTCCACATGTATTGTCCACAATGAAGGAAGCTTTAGTATCCACATTTTTTTTCTAAAACTCCATGATGTATAGTATATTATGTAAATCCCAGTTCACAAAATTGAGAAATAAATCCTGTAAATCCAAGACCTTGTAAATAGTAAAGTAATAGAATACTGTCTTAGGGTTAGGAGGTTGTCAGCAGTCAATAAGATGAGCCTTATAAATAAGTTGTTTTATAATAAATTTTAATGTGGAGCTGTCATCTATCGGGATGTCAGACATGTCTGTTTTAGTAAATAATTTCATATCCCATAATATAAGAATTCATGACCATATTTTCTTATATCTGCGGAAGTTGCCATAGTACATTCCTTCTAGTACAGTATGAATACATTGATAACTGGATGTTACTAGTTGGGGGGTCCTTACACAATCTTCCAATACTCAATCAATGCCAACAGTATCATACTGTGTACAAACAACATGGCTCCACCCAGTTGTCAATGTATCATACATTTGTAGGAGGAATCATAGTACTAAATATATAATAAAAGTATTTGCCAGAGCAAACATGGCAGGAATGATGACAAGTTCTCTTTAAATTCCTTGTAAACCATCAGAGTCTAAAGCCAGCCATACATGTGAGATAGCTGTTAGCAAAACCTTTGACCAACCAACAGCTTGTACATCTGGGCCAAGGAGCCTGTGTGTCCTGAATAGGAGAGGATGGAGGGAAGTTATAATAGATTATATTTGGTTACAACCAATATGGCGGATGACCTTTATACATTAGTGGCTGGCGACAAAATGAACTTTAGTTACCAGCGTCAAGTAGCTGCTGCCAAGTCATAAGTAGATGCATATGATGAGAATAAGCTTGTCTTCTTATAAAGCACTAGTTAGATAACACATGGGAAATCATACCATTTTGGGCATGGCTTGTTAAGCAGGCTATGAAGTAGAACATGTGGACTAGTGCCTGGATAGACCCAACTGGAGTTATCTAATCAGGAAAAAGATATCTTAGCCTTTGAGTAAGAATTGGGCATGATATAAGATAATGATATGATATATATAAAATTATGATATAAGATAAGATAATGGTCCCTGCAATGAGATCATACGAACAGTTTCACCAACTAAAGGAGAGAAACTAAGGCCAGGGCTACATACACGGAGTAGTTGCAGCAGGTAAATGGTCAGCTAAATATATATGGTACCAATGTAACGGATGAGATTTAAATAAATCCTATCCACACTGCTAAAAGAAACCTGAAGCACAAAGTGTCAAGTCAATTTCTTGCTGTGGATTTGGCACAGTTTTCAACCATTGCAATGCCCGACTCCAGGGCTAAAACCCTGACTATGACTGCAGGCCTGTGTGGCCTTAGCTTTAAGTAGATCTTTAGTAACTTTTATATCAACTTTACAGCTTGGTGAGGATTAAGCCACTTTTATGAAGTGCACTCTTTTCGAAAAGCTTCCAAAAAAGTTGCAGATGAGAAAAAAAAGTTGGATTTCCTACTTCACACGGACCCTGGCATAGTACAACTGCAGGAAATTCAGCCAGAGTCAAAGTCAGTGTTCCCCATTTGTATAGGTAGATTTATTTTATCCAATGACTACGTTAAAATTGGCTAATTTATTGACAAATATGATGATGAATTTTTTGTGCCACTTTTCGCACTGGCTGTGTTGTAGATGTAACATACATCATCACTGCAGACAAGTAAGACTGGTGAGTGGCAGCACTGATGGGGCAAGAAGGTTTACCAGCAATGGATCTTTTATTTATCTCATTCATTCTCCCATCATCCCCCCTTGCCTAATGCCTTTTAAAAAATGGAACCAAATATTTCTATTAGTTGGATATCAGTATTTCCCACTGTTGTAACCAGTATTATTATGCAGGGATACATCTCTTGGGTTCAAGGCATGATGACTTTGAATAGGTCTCAAGAATTTTTATTTTGTTTCTTCTTTAGTATGGTTCCTTATGTATGAAAAAATTAGCCAAGACCATCCACTTTACTCATCCACCACTAGCATCACTCTGTTACATCGAATACTATGGCAGTCCCGCTCATATTAGGACTCGTGATGTTGGAAGACTTCCACTGTTGGTTTGACCATAGTACAAAATAAGCTTTGGTGTCTTCTTGAATCACTTTAGATAGTTTCCACCTTGTTACTCTCCAATGAATCATTTTTTAATGCCTCCTTCATATTGTGAACATTGCCCTTAGGTGAGGCTGTACTTCTTCCATAGTCCTTAAGGTATATTTTGCAACCGCTTGAACGATTTATCATTGTTTCCAAGTAGCAATGTTCGCAGATCTGCCACTCCTTGGAGGATTCACTGCTGTTCAAGGTCCTTCTATTTGGAGATCAAGGCTGTCATTGTGGTTCAAAGAATTCCCAGACCCTTATTAGAAAGGTCTTTATGACTTTTTTTCAGACTACATTGCAATAACTTATTTTTCATTTCTTCTGGAATTTCTTTTGATCATGACATTGTGCTCTTGAAAATATCTTTTCTGGCTTCTTCTCTGTCATGGTGCGGGTTGTCATATAATGAGGCTTACAGACAATGGGGATGTGTGAAAGACTGATATCAAATAATAGAAATGGTTTGGTTGTATTTATTGCTGGTAAACATACTGCACCCATTACTAACATAGGGGCCGGTGGGCAGGAAATTAGGATTTACCTGATCTTTAATAACAAGTACATGCAGTTTTATTTTGCCAGTTTTACCTCTTCTCTCGGATCATATTGTCTATGATCAATCACCAATAATTGTATGACATCTTGAAAGGGTTAAATAACCTCATGTATTATAGATCTGCAATACTAATGTGACATGTTCCTTACTGGCGCTGGAATATAGGAGTGCACATCATGTAGGCGCTGCTGTGTAATTCAGTAAAATACTAGGATGGAAATATACGCTAGTGTGCAAACATGTGTAAGCGATGGTTGACCATCACTATTAGTATGTGGTTTGCTACTTTATAAGTCACACAATAAGCTATTGAATTTGCATTTTGGCACCTAACAGGAACACTAGCCCAGTTAATTATATAGGGCCAAGCTTACACATCATATATATGTAACATTTGTAGCATAGCGTGTAAAACTGATAAAACACATCCAGTCATCTATTATCTGTATAGTACAATGACTGTACGATATCTAGTATTATATATATGTATTATAGAGTTATCTTTCAAAAATAACCTGTCCATTCCTAATACACTTTCCACCACTGCATAGATTGTACTTGGCCTTATCTATCCTTATTCAAACTACATCTATCTTAGTAAAACAATGCATGAAAACCAAAGACATAAAACATGTTGTCACTTTAATGGATGTGGTGTATGTCTGGGTGCAATAAAACTGTTCGCACTCAGTAGAAAAGCAAGTGCCTAATGCTATAAATATGGGGAATAAAAAATGAGTCAGAATCCTTGTAGGTAGAACAGGCCTAATCTATCCTAATAAGCTTACAAAAGATCTAATCAATCCTAATCTATAACGTACATTTACCTTGGTGTCTCTCTTCTGGATATATATATATATATGCTTCACATATAACAATTTACCTATTTCAGATCTATTTAAAACCTGTTTATGGAATTTATTTTATATCATATTATCTGCCTATTTAAATAGATGCACACCTATACACATAGATATAGATAATATGTGTGTATGTATATATATATGCGTGTGTGTGTGTGTATATATATATATATATATATATATATATATATATATATATACATATATATGTGTGTGTGTATATATATATATATATATATATATGTATATATATACACATATATATATATATATATATATACTCACACACATACACACACACACGAACATTAATTTCTATATTTATTATTCTACACTAAACCTTGCAGTCGTCTTCCTGCAGTGTCCCTAGTCCTCCCTAGAGGGCGCCCGTGGGCTCTGCTGCATAGCCAATATTGCTGTAGCAGCAGATTCTGCCCTGACTGATGCAATCTACTCTGCAGTCAAGGCGCAGTTTTTTTTTTTAAATAATGAAGCAAAGGGACAGACCCAGTTTCATGATAGAAATTGAATTAATATCATATTTTGAGTAAACTTTAGATTGAATATTTCAGGTCTATGTAGTCAGCCTAGTAGTAAAAAATAGTATTACTATTACTAATAGTAGTAAAACCACACAAATATTTTATCTGCATAAACCCCATACTATAGTAACCCACAGGCTGAGATGCAATGAGAAGCTACCCAGCAGGCTCCTGGTAATTCTCTCCTGCACATATGTGCTGTACAGATATGTACCAGAGCCATCCCATATATAGCTCAATGATCCTGACACATTTCCTTGCATGTATGTTGTGCATTCTGTTCCTGGTTTGTTCTGATGGATTGTACTGAGCTGTAATAGTTAATGGATTTTGGTATAATGCGGATTTTGATCCCAGTTCTAGGTAAATTGCAAAAATTCAATAAGGATGTAAAAATCTCTGCGCTCCTATAGAGTATCACTGCTGCAGCAGAATCTATAAAGGTAATAGTATAGTAAAGGATTGAGCTATATTAGTAATGAGAATTGTGAAAGGTTTAAATGCATTGCAGATTTTGTTTTATTTGTAAATGTACATATGGCGCAAAGCTTATGTGATTTGACGCAACACATCATGGTAGCAATGTATTATACAGAACTACATCTGCGTTATTCTGAATCTGCAGAGCCACATAAGGAACAACCAAACCAATAACGCAGTCAGCTCTGCTACATCTGAGCACACAACAGAAACAAACCACACATTGCATATATATGATATTGTTAATAATATCCAACGATCTGTAAACTCTCCATAGAAAAGCTGAATCTAGCAGTGTCGCATTGCATTGGTAATTTATAGTGGGCGTATAATTCACACTGATCCTGTACACAGAGTGCGGTACTGCGATAAAATCGTGACATCAAGCATTTATTTCATCTGGAAGTAAAATACATTTGTATATGAGAATGTCAAAAAGAAGAATAAAGAAGAATACATAAAATGCAAAATGGAAATTATATAGAAAGGCAGTAACACAATAGAAAGGCAATGTGTGATGAGATTATATAGCAGCCAGCTGTCATGGATTGGGTGCAGTCTGTTATCTATTCTGCAATCTACATCATGGTGACCCCTTAGACTGGCTATTAATCACACTGATAGGAATGTCATGCGTTACATATGCGTCTCCTAATAATGGGCCTTGGAAGGCAGAGACTGACAATAGAGGATTTCAGCACTGAGGACAGCTCCTGTCTATGGCTGCGGTGCTGAAGGCTCGATGCACAGTGTGTACAGTGCAATGCTCACATGAGGGATTTTCTATGGGATCAATTCATGAATAAAGGATGATATTGCAGTGATCAAATTATATATATATATATATATATATATATATATATATATATATATATATATATATTGATTTATAATGGGATACTCGTTCCCCAATGAATGGTAAAAGCGTCTGTAATTGCAATATTGCTTCTGTCGCTTACATTTGTCCCATAATTATACATAAACGCATTGCTTGTGTCGCATTTCCATTTCCACGACTGACACTCCAATCAATTACCGCTAATGCGCTGCGGGTTGCCTGCGGTGCAGACGAGCAGGTCTTGGATGCGGTTTGTAGGCTCGGCTCTTGGCATTCACCGCGTGCCTTAATTGTATGACATTAAATCAAGGTCCGCTGTGAACACGGAGAGTCAGAGACTTGGGTCAAGACAAGATGGCGAAGGGTTCTGCATCACTACAAGGACACCCGACCCCTCCTTCACTGGCGTAGTCGGGGCTAGGCTGCAGTTGTCGGGATCCACTTAGCTCCTGGGTTGCAGGAAGAAATCCTTTTTTTTTCTTAGGTTTGAGTTGAGTCCTTCACCCTCACTGGATGACAATAGCATTTAGCAATTCTTCTGAGCTGTAGGGCTTTCAATTCAAGTCTTGTGATGATCCTGAAGGAAAGGTCAGAAGATGTCATCTTCCTATGTAATGAGAAAAAATTAACTCAATACCACCTGCCCATCCCAGGAGAGTATGGGAAGCCCATATGGCCTGGCTACAGTTTCTCTATTAGGAATTCTAAGCCTTTTTACTGCCATTAAATGCTTAAACTGCTTTGGTGGTATCCATATTGATTCTAGCCTGCACCAAAGATTCTCGAGGCAATGTCTGAGAAGTATGGAAAGCCCTAAGACTGACCAGAGGTGACCTCTCTTGGTGCATGGAGGACTTGGCATCAGGACCAAAGTAGAAAAATGATCTTATTTGTCAGTAGCAGATCCATTCTCAGCAATAGCAATGGGTGGATCCTTAGATTTCATTTCCATCTACTGCAGAGATAGAAGGATGGCTGAGACGATCCAAGGAGGCAAGTGCCAGATCCAGATCAAGCCTTGGGAAATATAGAATAAAAGAATGGGGTCAATAAGGAGCATCAACATTGTCTATAGTAATATCTGCATTGTCTCCTATTTTATATAGGGTGGACCTGAGCTGTCTGATAAATCTAATAGACATAGCTAAAGTGTATCATAATAAACCTAATAAATAGTTAATCGGGTTATCGTAGTATAGTGTGAATATAATAAATATACTATATAATAGATAATGGAAAGGATAAATATATAAGATGGGCCACAAGCACAGAGCACTCCACATATACACATACATAAAGACACCACATGCATACACATATATCAATACATATAGAGAGACATATAATATGTATAGAGACATATATTGATACCATACATGTATATATATATATATATATATATATATATATATATCGAACCATATATACATCAATACATATATATATATATATATATATATATATATATATATATATATACACATCAATACACCTATACACATGCATATATACATCAATGCACTGCACATATACATCAATACACATAGACCAAGGTGCAGCTCTGAAACACAGTCCCAGCATCAATTTCCTAAAATGTGAAAAGGAGTGTAAAATGACTACAATACCATTTGTGCAGCTGAGATGTGGAGCCCAGGAGCCCTTGCTTTAGCTGGGGTGCATGTGGGCTGATATTTAGGGGATGCAGTGGTGCGGTCTTTCCCCCTCGCTTGCTGATCCAGAATTAGGGATTAATGGCTCTACAGCCAAACAAATAAGGCAACTGCCTTCAGCACAAGAGGATTACACGGGAGCGCTGACGTCATCAGGCAGGCAGATGTTGGCTCCCAAAGTCCTCATCATCTCCCTGTGTCCTTGAAACCACAGAAAGCCCTGCACAATCTGGACTCCCAACATTCCTCATCATCATCATCATCATCATCATCAAGGGTGAACCCTCTCTTAGTACTTACTTATCGATTATGGATCTTTTTCCTTCTGGGGCTTTTATATCACCTATGTCTTTTTTAGGTCCAATGGGGTTTGCAGTTTAAATACCAAGGTGCTTATCTAGAAAAGCTTAAAAAGCAAGGGAAGGATAAAGCAAAATGCTTCCTAATCACTCAGTAAGAAGCGCTTAACCTTTCTGTAGAAGGGGTTATCCTCCCCTTAATATGAAATATTCAGCCTCAATAGAAGTCATCTGCCTAGCAAATAACCCAGCTCTTTGTATGTCTTATAGGGAGACAGAGGGATCCCTCATGTCTGCATTATCCTTCCTATACATTACCAACAACACATCCAAGGAAACAATAGACACCACAAGCATCTGGCCAAGAAATGACCACTTCATTACTAATACAATTGGACTGAATTATGCAAAGTAATGCAATGGAATTATGCAGCACTATATGGGGGTAAGAAATCAGCAGAAAGTGGACACTATGTATCAAGATGTATATTGTATAATTCATTCTAGTGCCTAAAAGTGTACATATATATGTGCCATAAGACATTCAGACTGAGGTTATTATATGATATAACTACATCTAGTAAGATAGTTATTAGTTACTATATGTATATCATATCATATATTAATAAGTAATATTAGTTATTAATAATTCATAACACCATAGTCCACTGCTTGTCGTACACTCATAGCTATGCATACTGTAAAGCTCTGCATTATGATACATCAGCCATATATGAGATTTGTTCATGAATCTTACAACAACATAAGATATCACCAGACCCAGTCAATGCTTCACTGTTATTGGAAATGATTTCTATTGACAGTCAAAGATGGCTGCCTAGTAGCAATAATAATCCATCCTATTAATACTAAATACTCCTTACTATTAGCACTACCTGTCTCCAAATAATAAGACTGTCATTTTTCAGTGTATATGGGTCTGATCACTAAATTTTGCAGGTCAGCACTAAACCAGTGAAAATGTATAAGGAGTATCCTGTGCTGCTATATACTCCTAGTAACATTATTGCTATACTAGTGTAATAAATACATTAAGCAGACTGTATCCATGCAGATCCTTGTCACTAGTAATGGCTGCTGCATAACTGCAGTGTGTGGACTATCGTCTATGGTAACATATGTGTCAGGAGTAACACAATGGTGACTGCTAGTAATAGGATGGATGTCATCCTATACATTGAGGCACTATTGTATTGTATCATACCTATAGCACATATATTATTATCCACATATACAAGGCCATGCATTTCCTATCTGTCTACTCCCCTCTGCTCTCCTTGCCATCTTTCTATCTACAGCTCTTCTTCTGTCTCCCAGAAGAAATCAGGACTTGGAGAAACCTTTGTCCCGGAAGAAAATGTTGTCCACACAATAGCCCTCGCCATTTTCTCCCTGGCAGGCACAAAGCCCCACAGCTTCAGCATGACACAAAGGAAGGAAGCTTGGGGCCATCGGAATTCATTGCACATTTGCTTGGCGTATGGGAAAGCTTTTCCAACAGTGACACAAACTGTGCAGCTTCCTAGAGCCCAGTTATGGAGGGCATGACAATAAAGATGGGACAAGAACAACAAAGCACCAGCCTCTACTCTGCAATATGCACCATGCATGTCAATCTTCTGAATACAACCTATAGCTGATAAAACAGGACACAGGAAGACATAACAGAAGGAAATAGAGCTGCTGTGTATTAAGCTATAGGTATAAATCAGTATATCCTAGAGCAGCCCCTCTGTATCTGCAATGCCACAATGTGCTCTGCAGTGCAGCCAGAACAATGCCGCAGAGTCAGGTCTTCTGTATGTATAGGACATGCATAGATCACAATACAGGGACTGCAAATTCACAGAAAACATCTACTTACAGTGACTGGTTAGTGCTGAGTAATCCCCATCAGCCAGTCCCCAAGCTTTTGTGTATCCACAGCTTCTATGTTGTCAGTCTTTCTGCAGCATATATAACTTTTTCCTATGGGTAATGTAGCAGAGATTTCATCCCAGTAATGTAGGCTTCATATTGTCTTTTGCATTGATGGTAATGATGAGAGCATGGCTCTTAGCTGCTTGTCCTTCTATCAGTATCTCTCTGTCTCTCTCTCCTTCCCTCTCCTTTTTTTCAAAAGAGGGCAGTCCGCTTTCTGCATCCCAATGAGTTAAATCAGTCACTTTCTTCTCATGCATCAGCAGCCTATTTAACAGCCCCAGAGCTGGAGGCACAAAAGAGCATTTAAACTGCTCCACATTATGCACAAGGCCTGACTTGCATTTGTTTTCCTCTTTATTATTTATTTATTTGACTTCAATGAAATAATTCATCCCCTTGATAGAAATTATGATGTCTATAGGATGTGGAGGCGTTCATATTTAGTACAGTTAATATCAATGTCATATGCAAGAAAGGGTTAAGTAAAGTCCACTCCAGGTCAGATGCAACACTGGGTCCCATCAAGGCCTTTGACCTTAGAGGTCTTTGATGAGAATGTCTGAAGTCATTATAAGAGGCTTGTGGTGAAGGTACTGGACCTAGTGGAGGAAACATGATGCAAGGCTGCATATGGCTGTATACTAAAATATATCAAGCTCAATACACAGAACAGAGAACAAACCAAAAACCTGTCCTCCCAATCCACCCCAACAATGTAACAGTTCACAGTAGAACATTGACCTTGTAATTAGAACAATTGTTATTTCCAACAGTTTCATCAACCACTTTTACGTGTACCACAAGTCATATAAGAAGATAAAAAGATATTTAGGTAAATCTTGGATAAATAAAAAACATATATAGGAAAGAAATATTGGTTACAAAGACAGAATGACAGAGGTGGATAGATAGAAGATAGATAGATAGATAGATAGATAGATAGATAGATAGATAGATAGATAGATAGATAGTGCAGCTACTTACATAGTATCATTAAACCTAATTGAACTCGGATATCATTGCACATAAAGATAGATAGATAGATAGATAGATAGATAGATAGATAGATAGATAGATAGATAGATAGATAGATAGATATTCGATATAGCATATAAATCGAAGTTAAAAAAAGATCTAGGTAGATGATTTGATATTAGATAGACAGATAGATAGGTGCATAGACAGGTGGATAGATAGATAGATAGATAGATAGATAGATAGATAGATAGATGAGAGAGAGAGAGAGAGAGAGAGAGAGAGAGAGAGAGAGAGAGAGAGAGAGAGAGAGAGAGAGAGAGATCCAGTAAAATAGAGATGGATGGACACACTTGCCAATTTCTTTCCATACAGACACGGGTCTATACCTACAGTAAATGGAATATACTGGATAGTCTGTGGCCATTTCTCTACTATCTTATTCGTATGAGCAGGACAATAGTGAATCACATATAGCAGCCCTGTAAATCAATGTATAA